>NW_026728173.1:0-332500 GCF_030684315.1 Stegostoma tigrinum | reverse complement strand
AACCCTAACCCTAACCCTAACCCTAACCCTAACCCTAACCCTAACCCTAACCCTAACCCTAACCCTAACCCTAACCCTAACCCTAACCCTAACCCTAACCCTAACCCTAACCCTAACCCTAACCCTAACCCTAACCCTAACCCTAACCCTAACCCTAACCCTAACCCTAACCCTAACCCTAACCCTAACCCTAACCCTAACCCTAACCCTAACCCTAACCCTAACCCTAACCCTAACCCTAACCCTAACCCTAACCCTAACCCTAACCCTAACCCTAACCCTAACCCTAACCCTAACCCTAACCCTAACCCTAACCCTAACCCTAACCCTAACCCTAACCCTAACCCTAACCCTAACCCTAACCCTAACCCTAACCCTAACCCTAACCCTAACCCTAACCCTAACCCTAACCCTAACCCTAACCCTAACCCTAACCCTAACCCTAACCCTAACCCTAACCCTAACCCTAACCCTAACCCTAACCCTAACCCTAACCCTAACCCTAACCCTAACCCTAACCCTAACCCTAACCCTAACCCTAACCCTAACCCTAACCCTAACCCTAACCCTAACCCTAACCCTAACCCTAACCCTAACCCTAACCCTAACCCTAACCCTAACCCTAACCCTAACCCTAACCCTAACCCTAACCCTAACCCTAACCCTAACCCTAACCCTAACCCTAACCCTAACCCTAACCCTAACCCTAACCCTAACCCTAACCCTAACCCTAACCCTAACCCTAACCCTAACCCTAACCCTAACCCTAACCCTAACCCTAACCCTAACCCTAACCCTAACCCTAACCCTAACCCTAACCCTAACCCTAACCCTAACCCTAACCCTAACCCTAACCCTAACCCTAACCCTAACCCTAACCCTAACCCTAACCCTAACCCTAACCCTAACCCTAACCCTAACCCTAACCCTAACCCTAACCCTAACCCTAACCCTAACCCTAACCCTAACCCTAACCCTAACCCTAACCCTAACCCTAACCCTAACCCTAACCCTAACCCTAACCCTAACCCTAACCCTAACCCTAACCCTAACCCTAACCCTAACCCTAACCCTAACCCTAACCCTAACCCTAACCCTAACCCTAACCCTAACCCTAACCCTAACCCTAACCCTAACCCTAACCCTAACCCTAACCCTAACCCTAACCCTAACCCTAACCCTAACCCTAACCCTAACCCTAACCCTAACCCTAACCCTAACCCTAACCCTAACCCTAACCCTAACCCTAACCCTAACCCTAACCCTAACCCTAACCCTAACCCTAACCCTAACCCTAACCCTAACCCTAACCCTAACCCTAACCCTAACCCGAACCCGAACCCGAACCCTAACCCTAACCCTAACCCTAACCCTAACCCTAACCCTAACCCTAACCCTAACCCTAACCCTAACCCGAACCCGAACCCTAACCCTAACCCTATCGCAGCCCCTCTGTTTCTCGCCCTCTGTTTCAGCGCCTCTGTTTCTCGCCCTCTGTTTCAGCCCCTCTGTTTCAGCCCCTCTGTTTCTCGCCCTCTGTTTCAGCCCCTCTGTTTCAGCCCCTCTGTATCAGCCGCTCTGTTTCAGCCCCTCTGTTTCTCGCCCTCTGTTTCTCGCCCTCTGTTTCAGCCCCTCTTTTTCAGCCCCTCTGTTTCAGCCCCTCTGTTTCAGCCCCTCTGTTTCTCGCCCTCTGTTTCTCACCCTCTGTTTCACGCCCTCTGTTTCAGCCCCTCTGTTTCAGCCCCTCTCTGTTTCAGCCCCTCTGTTTCAGCCCCTCTGTTTCAGCCCCTCTGTTTCAGCTCCTCTGTTTCTCGCCCTCTGTTTCTCGCCCTCTTTTTCAGCCCCTCTGTTTCTCGCCCTCTGTTTCAGCCCCTCTGTTTATCGCCCTCTGTTTCAGCCCCTCTGTTTAAACCCCTCTGTTTCAGCCCCTCTGTTTCTCGCCCTCTGTTTCAGCCCCACTGTTTCAGCCCCTCTGTTTCTCGCCCTCTGTTTCAGCCCCTCTGTTCCAGCCCCTCTGTATCAGCCCCTCTGTTTCAGCCCCTCTGTTTCTCGCCTTCTGTTTCTCGCCCACTGTTTCAAACCCTCTGTTTCAGCCCCTCTGTTTCAGCCCCTCTGTTTCAGCCTCTCTGTTTCAGCCCCTCTGTTTCTCGCCCTCTGTTTCTAGCCCTCTGTTTCTCGCTCTCTGTTTCTCGCCCACTGTTTCTTGCCCTGTGTTTCAGCCCCTCTGTTTCAGCCCCTCTGGTTCAGCCCCTCTGTTTCACCCCCTCTGTTTCTCGCCCTCTGTTTCAGCCCCTCTGTTTCTCGCCCTCTGTTTCAGCCCCTCTGTTTCAGCCCCTCTGTATCAGCCCCTCTGTTTCAGCCCCTCAGTTTCAGCCCCTCTGTTTTAGCCCCTCTGTTTCTCGCCCTCTGTTTCTCGCCCTCTGTTTCTCGCCCTCTGTTTCAGCCCCTCTGTTTCAGCCCCTCTGTTTCAGCCCCTCTGTTTCAGCCCCTCTGTTTCTCGCCCTCTGTTTCAGCCCCGCTGTTTCAGCCCCTCTGTTTCAGCCCCTCTGTTTCAGCCCCTCTGTTTCAGCCCCTCTGTTTCTCGCCCTCTGTTTCTCGCCAACTGATTCGCGCTCTCTGTTTCTCGCCCTCTGTTTCAGCCCCTCTGTTTCAGCCCCTCTGTTTCAGCCCCTCTGTTTCAGCCCCTCTGTTTCAGCTCCTCTGTTTCTCGCCCTCTGTTTCTCGCCCTCTGTTTCAGCCCCTCTGTTTCAGCCCCTCTGTTTCAGCCCCTCTGTTTCAGCCCCTCTGTTTCAGCCCCTCTGTTTCAGCCCCTGTGTTTCTCGCCCTCTGTTTCAGCCCCACTGTTTCATCCCCTCTGTTTCAGACCCTCTGTTTCAGCGTCTCTGTTTCTCGCCCTCTGTTTCAGCCCCTAAGTTTCATCCCCTCTGTTTCTCGCTCTCTGTTTCTCGCCCTCTGTTTCTCGCCCTCTGTTTCTCGCCCTCTGTTTCTCGCCCTCTGTTTCAGCCCCTCTGTTTCAGCCCCTCTGTTTCTCGCCCTCTGTTTATCGCCCTCTGTTTCTCGACCTCTGTATCAGCCCCTCTGTATCAGCCCCTCTGTTTCAGCCCCTCTGTTTCTCGCCCTCTGTTTCAGCCCCTCTGTTTCAGCCCCTGTGTTTCAGCCCCTCTGTTTCAGCTCCTCTGTTTCTCGCCCTCTGTTTCTCGCCCTCTTTTTCAGCCCCTCTGTTTCTCGCCCTCTGTTTCAGCCCCTCTGTTTATCGCCCTCTGTTTCAGCCCCTCTGTTTAAACCCCTCTGTTTCAGCCCCTCTGTTTCTCGCCCTCTGTTTCAGCCCCTCTGTTTCAGCCCCTCTGTTTCTCGCCCTCTGTTTCAGCCCCTCTGTTTCAGCCCCTCTGTATCAGCCCCTCTGTTTCAGCCCCTCTGTTTCTCGCCCTCTGTTTCTCGCCCACTGTTTCAAACCCTCTGTTTCAGCCCCTCTGTTTCAGCCCCTCTGTTTCAGCCTCTCTAGAACATAGAACATAGAACATAGAACAGTACAGCACAGAACAGGCCCTTCAGCCCACAATGTTGTGCCGACCATTGATCCTCATGGATGCACCCTCAAATTTCTGTGACCATATGCATGTCCAGCAGTCTCTTAAATGACCCCAATGACCTTGCTTCCACAACTGCTGCCGGCAACGCATTCCATGCTCTCACAACTCTCCGCGTAAAGAACCTGCCTCTGACATCCCCTCTATACTTTCCACCAACCAGCTTAAAACTATGACCCCTCGTGCTAGCCATTTCTGCCCTGGGAAATAGTCTCTGGCTATCGACTCTATCTATGCCTCTCATTATCTTGTATACCTCAATTAGGTCCCCTCTCCTCCTCCTTTTCTCCAATGAAAAGAGACCGAGCTCAGTCAACCTCTCTTCATAAGATAAGCCCTCCAGTCCAGGCAGCATCCTGGTAAACCTCCTCTGAACCCTCTCCAAAGCATCCACATCTTTCCTATAATAGGGCGCCCAGAACTGGACGCAGTATTCCAAGTGCGGTCTAACCAAAGTTTTATAGAGCTGCAACAAGATCTCACGACTCTTAAACTCAATCCCCCTGTTAATGAAAGCCAAAACACCATATGCTTTCTTAACAACCCTGTCCACTTGGGTGGCCATTTTAAGGGATCTATGTATCTGCACACCAAGATCCCTCTGTTCCTCCACGCTGCCAAGAATCCTATCCTTAATCCTGTACTCAGCTTTCAAATTCGACCTTCCAAAATGCATCACCTCGCATTTATCCAGGTTGAACTCCATCTGCCACCTCTCAGCCCATCTCTGCATCCTGTCAATGTCCCGCTGCAGCCTACAACAGCCCTCTACACTGTCAACGACACCTCCGACCTTTGTGTCGTCTGCAAACTTGCTGACCCATCCTTCAATTCCCTCGTCCAAGTCATTAATAAAAATTACAAACAGTAGAGGCCCAAGGACAGAGCCCTGTGGAACCCCACTCACCACTGACTTCCAGGCAGAATATTTTCCTTCTACTACCACTCGCTGTCTTCTGTTGGCCAGCCAATTCTGTATCCAAGCAGCTAAGTTCCCCTGTATCCCATTCCTCCTGACCTTCTGAATGAGCCTTCCATGGGGAACCTTATCAAATGCCTTACTGAAGTCCATATACACCACATCCACAGCTTGACCCTCATCAACCTTACTAGTCACATCCTCAAAAAACTCAATAAGGTTTGTAAGGCATGACCTACCCCTCACAAAGCCGTGTTGACTGTATTTGATCAAGCCATGCTCTTCCAGATGGTCATAAATCTTATCCCTCAGAATCCTTTCTAACACCTTGCAGACGACAGACGTGAGACTTACCGGTCTATAATTGCCGGGGATTTCCCTATTTCCTTTCTTGAAGAGAGGAATTACATTTGCCTCTCTCCAGTCCTCAGGTACGACTCCAGTGGAGAGCGAGGATGCAAAGATCTTCGCAAGTGGCGAAGCAATTGCATTTCTCGCTTCCCAAAGCAGCCGAGGACAAATCTGATCCGGGCCTGGCGACTTGTCAATCTTAATGTTTGACAAAATTTTCAGTACATCAGCTTCCTCTATCTCTATCCGTTCCAGCATGCACACCTGCTCTTCAAAGGTTTCATTCACTACACAGGTCGTTTCTTTCGTAAAGACAGAAGCAAAAAACTCATTTAGGGCTTCCCCTACCTCCTCAGGCTCCACACACAAGTTCCCTATGCTATCCCTGATCGGCCCTACTCTTTCTTTGACCATTCTCTTATTCCTCACGTAAGTGTAAAATGCCTTTGTGTTTTCCCGGATTCCTTCTGCCAAGCCTTTCTCGTGCCCCCTCCTGGCTCTCCTCAGACCATTTTTGAGCTCCTTCCTTGCCTGCATGTAATCCTCTCTAGCTGAACTTGACCCTAGCTTCCTCCACCTTATGTAAGCTACCTTCTTCCTTTTCACTAGAAGCTCCACCGCTCTCGTCATCCAAGGTTCCTTTATCTTACCCCGTCTTGCCTGTCTCAGAGGGACATATTTACTCATCACTCCCAACAACTGTTCCTTAAACAATCTCCACATGTCTAAAGTTCCCTTACCATGGAACAACTGCTCCCAGTCCATGCTTCCTAACTCGTGTCCTCTCTGTTTCAGCTCCTCTGTTTCTCGCCCTCTGTTTCTAGCCCTCTGTTTCTCGCTCTCTGTTTCTCGCCCTCTGTTTCTTGCCCTGTGTTTCAGCCCCTCTGTTTCAGCCCCTCTGGTTCAGCCCCTCTGTTTCACCCCCTCTGTTTCTCGCCCTCTGTTTCAGCCCCTCTGTTTCTCGCCCTCTGTTTCAGCCCCTCTGTTTCAGCCCCTCTGTATCAGCCCCTCTGTTTCAGCCCCTCTGTTTCAGCCCCTCTGTTTCAGCCCCTCTGTTTCTCGCCCTCTGTTTCTCGCCCTCTGTTTCTCGCCCTCTGTTTCAGCCCCTCTGTTTCAGCCCCTCTGTTTCAGCCCCTCTGTTTCAGCCCCTCTGTTTCTCGCCCTCTGTTTCAGCCCCTCTGTTTCAGCCCCTCTGTTTCAGCCCCTCTGTTTCAGCCCCTCTGTTTCAGCCCCTCTGTTTCTCGCCCTCTGTTTCTCGCCAACTGATTCTCGCTCTCTGTTTCTCGCCCTCTGTTTCAGCCCCTCTGTTTCAGCCCCTCTGTTTCAGCCCCTCTGTTTCAGCCCCTCTGTTTCAGCTCCTCTGTTTCTCGCCCTCCGTTTCTCGCCCTCTTTTTCAGCCCCTCTGTTTCTCGCCCTCTGTTTCAGCCCCTCTGTTTCTCGCCCTCTGTTTCACCCCTCTGTTTCAACCCCTCTGTTTCAGCCCCTCTGTTTCTCGCCCTCTGTTTCAGCCCCTCTGTTTCAGCCCCTCTGGTTCAGCCCCTCTGTTTCACCCCCTCTGTTTCTCGCCCTCTGTTTCAGCCCCTCTGTTTCTCGCCCTCTGTTTCAGCCCCTCTGTTTCAGCCCCTCTGTATCAGCCCCTCTGTTTCAGCCCCTCAGTTTCAGCCCCTCTGTTTTAGCCCCTCTGTTTCTCGCCCTCTGTTTCTCGCCCTCTGTTTCTCGCCCTCTGTTTCAGCCCCTCTGTTTCAGCCCCTCTGTTTCAGCCCCTCTGTTTCAGCCCCTCTGTTTCTCGCCCTCTGTTTCAGCCCCGCTGTTTCAGCCCCTCTGTTTCAGCCCCTCTGTTTCAGCCCCTCTGTTTCAGCCCCTCTGTTTCTCGCCCTCTGTTTCTCGCCAACTGATTCGCGCTCTCTGTTTCTCGCCCTCTGTTTCAGCCCCTCTGTTTCAGCCCCTCTGTTTCAGCCCCTCTGTTTCAGCCCCTCTGTTTCAGCTCCTCTGTTTCTCGCCCTCTGTTTCTCGCCCTCTGTTTCAGCCCCTCTGTTTCAGCCCCTCTGTTTCAGCCCCTCTGTTTCAGCCCCTCTGTTTCAGCCCCTCTGTTTCAGCCCCTGTGTTTCTCGCCCTCTGTTTCAGCCCCACTGTTTCATCCCCTCTGTTTCAGACCCTCTGTTTCAGCGTCTCTGTTTCTCGCCCTCTGTTTCAGCCCCTAAGTTTCATCCCCTCTGTTTCTCGCTCTCTGTTTCTCGCCCTCTGTTTCTCGCCCTCTGTTTCTCGCCCTCTGTTTCTCGCCCTCTGTTTCAGCCCCTCTGTTTCAGCCCCTCTGTTTCTCGCCCTCTGTTTATCGCCCTCTGTTTCTCGACCTCTGTATCAGCCCCTCTGTATCAGCCCCTCTGTTTCAGCCCCTCTGTTTCTCGCCCTCTGTTTCAGCCCCTCTGTTTCAGCCCCTCTGTTTCAGCCCCTCTGTTTCAGCTCCTCTGTTTCTCGCCCTCTGTTTCTCGCCCTCTTTTTCAGCCCCTCTGTTTCTCGCCCTCTGTTTCAGCCCCTCTGTTTATCGCCCTCTGTTTCAGCCCCTCTGTTTAAACCCCTCTGTTTCAGCCCCTCTGTTTCTCGCCCTCTGTTTCAGCCCCTCTGTTTCAGCCCCTCTGTTTCTCGCCCTCTGTTTCAGCCCCTCTGTTTCAGCCCCTCTGTATCAGCCCCTCTGTTTCAGCCCCTCTGTTTCTCGCCCTCTGTTTCTCGCCCACTGTTTCAAACCCTCTGTTTCAGCCCCTCTGTTTCAGCCCCTCTGTTTCAGCCTCTCTGTTTCAGCTCCTCTGTTTCTCGCCCTCTGTTTCTAGCCCTCTGTTTCTCGCTCTCTGTTTCTCGCCCTCTGTTTCTTGCCCTGTGTTTCAGCCCCTCTGTTTCAGCCCCTCTGGTTCAGCCCCTCTGTTTCACCCCCTCTGTTTCTCGCCCTCTGTTTCAGCCCCTCTGTTTCTCGCCCTCTGTTTCAGCCCCTCTGTTTCAGCCCCTCTGTATCAGCCCCTCTGTTTCAGCCCCTCTGTTTCAGCCCCTCTGTTTCAGCCCCTCTGTTTCTCGCCCTCTGTTTCTCGCCCTCTGTTTCTCGCCCTCTGTTTCAGCCCCTCTGTTTCAGCCCCTCTGTTTCAGCCCCTCTGTTTCAGCCCCTCTGTTTCTCGCCCTCTGTTTCAGCCCCTCTGTTTCAGCCCCTCTGTTTCAGCCCCTCTGTTTCAGCCCCTCTGTTTCAGCCCCTCTGTTTCTCGCCCTCTGTTTCTCGCCCTCTGATTCTCGCTCTCTGTTTCTCGCCCTCTGTTTCAGCCCCTCTGTTTCAGCCCCTCTGTTTCAGCCCCTCTGTTTCAGCCCCTCTGTTTCAGCTCCTCTGTTTCTCGCCCTCCGTTTCTCGCCCTCTTTTTCAGCCCCTCTGTTTCTCGCCCTCTGTTTCAGCCCCTCTGTTTCTCGCCCTCTGTTTCACCCCTCTGTTTCAACCCCTCTGTTTCAGCCCCTCTGTTTCTCGCCCTCTGTTTCAGCCCCTCTGTTTCACCCCTGTCTGTTTCTCGCCCTCTGTTTCAGCCCCTCTGTTTCAGCCCCTCTGTATCAGCCCCTCTGTTTCAGCCCCTTTGTTTCTCGCCCTCTGTTTCTCGCCCACTGTTTCAAACCCTCTGTTTCAGCCCCTCTGTTTCAGCCCCTCTGTTTCAGCCCCTCTGTTTCTCGCCCTCTGTTTCTAGCCCTCTGTTTCTCGCTCTCTGTTTCTCGCCCTCTGTTTCTCGCCCTGTGTTTCAGCCCCTCTGTTTCAGCCCCTCTGGTTCAGCCCCTCTGTTTCACCCCCTCTGTTTCTCGCCCTCTGTTTCAGCCCCTCTGTTTCTCGCCCTCTGTTTCAGCCCCTCTGTATCAGCCCCTCTATTTCAGCCGCTCTGTTTCAGCCCATCTGTTTCAGCCCCTCTGTTTCTCGCCCTCTGTTTCTCGCCCTCTGTTTCTCGCCCTCTGTTTCAGCCCCTCTGTTTCAGCCCCTCTGTTTCAGACCCTCTGTTTCAGCCCCTCTGTTTCTCGCCCTCTGTTTCAGCCCCTCTGTTTCAGCCCCTCTGTTTCAGCCCCTCTGTTTCAGCCCCTCTGTTTCAGCCCCTCTGTTTCTCCCCCTCTGTTTCTCGCCATTTGTTTCTCGCCCTCTGTTTCTCGCCCTCTGTTTCAGCCCCTCTGTTTCTCGCCCTCTGTTTCTCGGCCTCTGTTTCTCGCTCTCTGTTTCTCGCCCTCTGTTTCAGCCCCTCTGTTTCAGCCCATCTGTTTCAGCCACTCTGTTTCTCGCCCCCTGTTCCAGCCGCTCTGTTTCAGCCCCTCTGTTTCAGTCCCTCTGTTTCAGCCCCTCTGTTTCAGCTCCTCTGTTTCTCGCCCTCTGTTTCTCGCCCTCTGTTTCAGCCCCTCTGTTTCTCGCCCTCTGTTTCTCGCCCTCTGTTTCAGCCCCTCTGTTTCAGCCCCTCTGTTTCAGCCCCTCTGTTTCAGCCCCTCTGTTTCTCGCACTCTGTTTCTCACCCTCTGTTTCTCGCTCTCTGTTTCTCGCCCTCTGTTTCTCGCCCTCTGATTCAGCCCCTGTGTTTCAGCCCATCTGTTTCAGCCCCTCTGTTTTTAGCCCCTCTGTTTCTCGCCCTCTGTTTCTCGCCCTCTGTTTCAGCACGTCTGTTTCAGCCCCTCTGTACCAGCCCCTCTGTTTCAGCCCCTCTGTTTCTCGCCCTCTGTTTCTCGCCCTCTGTTTCAGCCCCTCTGTTTCAGCCCGTCTCTTTCAGCCCATCTGTTTCAGCCCCTCTGTTTCTCGCCCTCTGTTCCTCGCCCTCTGTTTCTCGCCCTCTGTTTCTCGCCCTCTGTTTCAGCCCCTCTGTTTCAGCCCCTCTGTTTCAGACCCTCTGTTTCTCGCCCTCTGTTTCTCGCACACTGTTTCTCGCCCTCTGTTTCAGCCCCTCTGTTTCAGCCCCTCTGTTACAGCCCCTCTGTTTCAGCCCCTGTGTTTCTCGCCCTCTGTTTCAGCCCCTCTGTTTCATCCCCTCTGTTTCAGCCCCTCTGTTTCAGCGTCTCTGTTTCTCGCCCTCTGTTTCAGCCCCTAAGTTTCAGCCCCTCTGTTTCTCGCTCTCTGTTTCTCGCCCTCTGTTTCTCGCCCTCTGTTTCTCGCCCTCTGTTTCTCGCCCTCTGTTTCAGCCCCTCTGTTTCAGCCCCTCTGTTTCTCGCCCTCTGTTTATCGCCCTCTGTTTCTCGACCTCTGTTTCAGCCCCTCAGTATCAGCCCCTCTGTTTCAGCCCCTCTGTTTCTCGCCCTCTGTTTCAGCCCCTCTGTTTCAGCCCCTCTGTTTCAGCCCCTCTGTTTCAGCTCCTCTGTTTCTCGCCCTCTGTTTCTCGCCCTCTTTTTCAACCCCTCTGTTTCTCGCCCTCTGTTTCAGCCCCTCTGTTTATCGCCCTCTGTTTCAGCCCCTCTGTTTAAACCCCTCTGTTTCAGCCCCTCTGTTTCTCGCCCTCTGTTTCAGCCCCTCTGTTTCAGCCCCTCTGTTTCTCGCCCTCTGTTTCAGCCCCTCTGTTTCAGCCCCTCTGTATCAGCCCCTCTGTTTCAGCCCCTCTGTTTCTCGCCTTCTGTATCTCGCCCACTGTTTCAAACCCTCTGTTTCAGCTCCTCTGTTTCAGCCCCTCTGTTTCAGCCTCTCTGTTTCAGCCCATCTGTTTCTCGCCCTCTGTTTCTAGCCCTCTGTTTCTCGCTCTCTGTTTCTCGCCCTCTGTTTCTGGCCCTGTGTTTCAGCCCCTCTGTTTCAGCCCCTCTGTTTCTCGCCCTCTGTTTCAGCCCCTCTGTTTCAGCCCCTCTGTTTCAGCCCCTCTGTTTCAGCCCCTCTGTTTCAGCCCCTCTGTTTCTCGCCCTCTGTTTCTCGCCAACTGATTCTCGCTCTCTGTTTCTCGCCCTCTGTTTCAGCCCCTCTGTTTCATCCCCTCTGTTTCAGCCCCTCTGTTTCAGCGTCTCTGTTTCTCGCCCTCTGTTTCAGCCCCTAAGTTTCAGCCCCTCTGTTTCTCGCTCTCTGTTTCTCGCCCTCTGTTTCTCGCCCTCTGTTTCTCGCCCTCTGTTTCTCGCCCTCTGTTTCAGCCCCTCTGTTTCAGCCCCTCTGTTTCTGGCCCTCTGTTTATCGCCCTCTGTTTCTCGACCTCTGTTTCAGCCCCTCAGTATCAGCCCCTCTGTTTCAGCCCCTCTGTTTCTCGCCCTCTGTTTTAGCCCCTCTGTTTCAGACCCTCTGTTTCAGCCCCTCTGTTTCAGCTCCTCTGTTTCTCGCCCTCTGTTTCTCGCCCTCTTTTTCAGCCCCTCTGTTTCTCGCCCTCTGTTTCAGCCCCTCTGTTTATCGCCCACTGTTTCAGCCCCTCTGTTTATACCCCTCTGTTTCAGCCCCTCTGTTTCTCGCCCTCTGTTTCAGCCCCTCTGTTTCAGCCCCTCTGTTTCTCGCCCTCTGTTTCAGCCCCTCTGTTTCAGCCCCTCTGTTTCAGCCCCTCTGTTTCAGCCCCTCTGTTTCTCGCCTTCTGTTTCCCGCCCACTGTTTCAAACCCTCTGTTTCAGCCCCTCTGTTTCAGCCCCTCTGTTTCAGCCTCTCTGTTTCAGCCCCTCTGTTTCTCGCCCTCTGTTTCTTGCCCAGTGTTTCAGCCCCTCTGTTTCAGCCCCTTTGGTTCAGCCCCTCTGTTTCACCCCCTCTGTTTCTCGCCCTCTGTTTCTCGCCAACTGATTCTCGCTCTCTGTTTCTCGCCCTCTGTTTCAGCCCCTCTGTTTCAGCCCCTCTGTTTCAGCCCCTCTGTTTCAGCTCCTCTGTTTCTCGCCCTCTGTTTCTCGCCCTCTGTTTCAGCCCCTCTGTTTCAGCCCCTCTGTTTCAGCCCCTCTGTTTCAGCCCCTCTGTTTCAGCCCCTGTGTTTCTCGCCCTCTGTTTCAGCCCCTCTGTTTCATCCCCTCTGTTTCAGCCCCTCTGTTTCAGCGTCTCTGTTTCTCGCCCTCTGTTTCAGCCGCTAAGTTTCATCCCCTCTGTTTCTCGCTCTCTGTTTCTCGCCCTCTGTTTCTCGCCCTCTGTTTCTCGCCCTCTGTTTCTCGCCCTCTGTTTCAGCCCCTCTGTTTCAGCCCCTCTGTTTCTCGCCCTCTGTTTATCGCCCTCTGTTTCTCGACCTCTGTTTCAGCCCCTCTGTTTCAGCCCCTCTGTTTCAGCCCCTCTGTTTCAGCCCCTCTGTTTCTCGCCCTCTGTTTCAGCCCCTCTGTTTATCGCCCTCTGTTTCAGCCCCTCTGTTAAAACCCCTCTGTTTCAGCCCCTCTGTTTCTCGCCCTCTGTTTCAGCCCCTCTGTTTCAGCCCCTCTGTTTCTCGCCCTCTGTTTCAGCCCCTCTGTTTCAGCCCCTCTGTATCAGCCCCTCTGTTTCAGCCCCTCTGTTTCTCGCCTTCTGTTTCTCGCCCACTGTTTCAAACCCTCTGTTTCAGCCCCTCTGTTTCAGCCCCTCTGTTTCAGCCTCTCTGTTTCAGCCCCTCTGTTTCTCGCCCTCTGTTTCTAGCCCTCTGTTTCTCGCTCTCTGTTTCTCGCCCTCTGTTTCTGGCCCTGTGTTTCAGCCCCTCTGTTTCAGCCCCTCTGTTTCTCGCCCTCTGTTTCAGCCCCTCTGTTTCAGCCCCTCTGTTTCAGCCCCTCTGTTTCAGCCCCTCTGTTTCAGCCCCTCTGTTTCTCGCCCTCTGTTTCTCGCCAACTGATTCTCGCTCTCTGTTTCTCGCCCTCGGTTTCAGCCCCTCTGTTTCATCCCCTCTGTTTCAGCCCCTCTGTTTCAGCGTCTCTGTTTCTCGCCCTCTGTTTCAGCCCCTAAGTTTCAGCCCCTCTGTTTCTCGCTCAATGTTTCTCGCCCTCTGTTTCTCGCCCTCTGTTTCTCGCCCTCTGTTTCAGCCCCTCTGTTTCAGCCCCTCTGTTTCTGGCCCTCTGTTTATCGCCCTCTGTTTCTCGACCTCTGTTTCAGCCCCTCAGTATCAGCCCCTCTGTTTCAGCCCCTCTGTTTCTCGCCCTCTGTTTTAGCCCCTCTGTTTCAGACCCTCTGTTTCAGCCCCTCTGTTTCAGCTCCTCTGTTTCTCGCCCTCTGTTTCTCGCCCTCTTTTTCAGCCCCTCTGTTTCTCGCCCTCTGTTTCAGCCCCTCTGTTTATCGCCCACTGTTTCAGCCCCTCTGTTTAAACCCCTCTGTTTCAGCCCCTCTGTTTCTCGCCCTCTGTTTCAGCCCCTCTGTTTCAGCCCCTCTGTTTCTCGCCCTCTGTTTCAGCCCCTCTGTTTCAGCCCCTCTGTATCAGCCCCTCTGTTTCAGCCCCTCTGTTTCTCGCCTTCTGTTTCCCGCCCACTGTTTCAGCCCCTCTGTTTCAGCCTCTCTGTTTCAGCCCCTCTGTTTCTCGCCCTCTGTTTCTAGCCCTCTGTTTCTCGCTCTCTGTTTCTCGCCCTCTGTTTCTTGCCCAGTGTTTCAGCCCCTCTGTTTCAGCCCATTTGGTTCAGCCCCTCTGTTTCACCCCCTCTGTTTCTCGCCCTCTGTTTCAGCCCCTCTGTTTCTCGCCCTCTGTTTCAGCCCCTCTGTTTCAGCCCCTCTGTATCAGCCCCTCTGTTTCAGCCCCTCTGTTTCAGCCCCTCTGTTTCAGCCCCTCTGTTTCTCGCCCTCTGTTTCTCGCCCTCTGTTTCTCGCCCTCTGTTTCAGCCCCTCTGTTTCAGCCCCTCTGTTTCAGCCCCTCTGTTTCAGCCCCTCTGTTTCTCGCCCTCTGTTTCAGCCCCTCTGTTTCAGCCCCTCTGTTTCAGCCCCTCTGTTTCAGCCCCTCTGTTTCAGCCCCTCTGTTTCTCGCCCTCTGTTTCTCGCCAACTGATTCTCGCTCTCTGTTTCTCGCCCTCTGTTTCAGCCCATCTGTTTCAGCCCCTCTGTTTCAGCCCCTCTGTTTCAGCTCCTCAGTTTCTCGCCCTCTGTTTCTCGCCCTCTGTTTCAGCCCCTCTGTTTCAGCCCCTCTGTTTCAGCCCCTCTGTTTCAGCCCCTCTGTTTCAGCCCCTCTGTTTCAGCCCCTCTGTTTCTCGCCCTCTGTTTCAGCCCCTCTGTTTCAGCCCCTCTTTATCAGCCCCTCTGTTTCAGCCCCTCTGTTTCTCGCCCTCTGTTTCTCGCCCACTGTTTCAAACCCTCTGTTTCAGCCCCTCTGTTTCAGCCCCTCTGTTTCAGCCTCTCTGTTTCAGCCCCTCTGTTTCTCGCCCTCTGTTTCTAGCCCTCTGTTTCTCGCTCTCTGTTTCTCGCCCTCTGTTTCTTGCCCTGTGTTTCAGCCCCTCTGTTTCAGCCCCTCTGGTTCAGCCCGTCTGTTTCACCCCCTCTGTTTCTCGCCCTCTGTTTCAGACCCTCTGTTTCTCGCCCTCTGTTTCAGCCCCTCTGTTTCAGCCCCTCTGTATCAGCCCCTCTGTTTCAGCCCCTCTGTTTCAGCCCCTCTGTTTCAGCCCCTCTGTTTCTCGCCCTCTGTTTCTCGCCCTCTGTTTCTCGCCCTCTGTTTCAGCCCCTCTGTTTCAGCCCCTCTGTTTCAGCCCCTCTGTTTCAGCCCCTCTGTTTCTCGCCCTCTGTTTCAGCCCCTCTGTTTCAGCCCCTCTGTTTCAGCCCCTCTGTTTCAGCCCCTCTGTTTCAGCCCCTCTGTTTCAGCCCCTCTGTTTCTCGCCCTCTGTTTCTCGCCAACTGATTCTCGCTCTCTGTTTCTCGCCCTCTGTTTCAGCCCCTCTGTTTCAGCCCCTCTGTTTCAGCCCCTCTGTTTCAGCCCCTCTGTTTCAGCTCCTCTGTTTCTCGCCCTCTGTTTCTCGCCCTCTGTTTCTCGCCCTCTGTTTCTCGCCCTCTGTTTCTCGCCCTCTGTTTCTCGCCCTCTGTTTTTCGCCCTCTGTTTCAGCCCCTCTGTTTCAGCCCCTCTGTTTCAGCCCCTCTGTTTCTCGCCCTCTGTTTTCGCCCTCAGTTTCAGCCCCTCTGTTTCAGCCCCTCTGTTTCAGCCCCTCTGTTTCTCGCCCTCTGTTTCACCCCTCTGTTTCAACCCCTCTGTTTCAGCCCCTCTGTTTCTCGCCCTCTGTTTCAGCCCCTCTGTTTCAGCCCCTCTGTTTCTCGCCCTCTGTTTCAGCCCCTCTGTTTCAGCCCCTCTGTATCAGCCCCTCTGTTTCAGCCCCTTTGTTTTTCGCCCTCTGTTTCTCGCCCACTGTTTCAAACCCTCTGTTTCAGCCCCTCTGTTTCAGCCCCTCTGTTTCAGCCCCTCTGTTTCTCGCCCTCTGTTTCTAGCCCTCTGTTTCTCGCTCTCTGTTTCTCGCCCTGTGTTTCTCGCCCTGTGTTTCAGCCCCTCTGTTTCAACCCCTCTGGTTCAGCCCCTCTGTTTCACCCCCTCTGTTTCTCGCCCTCTGTTTCAGCCCCTCTGTTTCTCGCCCTCTGTTTCAGCCCCTCTGTTTCAGCCCCTCTGTTTCAGCCCCTCTGTTTCAGCCCCTCTGTTTCTCGCACTCTGTTTCTCACCCTCTGTTTCTCGCTCTCTGTTTCTCGCCCTCTGTTTCTCGCCCTCTGATTCAGCCCCTGTGTTTCAGCCCATCTGTTTCAGATCCTCTGTTTTTAGCCCCTCTGTTTCTCGCCCTCTGTTTCTCGCCCTCTGTTTCAGCACGTCTGTTTCAGCCCCTCTGTACCAGCCCCTCTGTTTCAGCCCCTCTGTTTCTCGCCCTCTGTTTCTCGCCCTCTGTTTCAGCCCCTCTGTTTCAGCCCGTCTCTTTCAGCCCCTCTGTTTCAGCCCCTCTGTTTCTCGCCCTCTGTTTCTCGCCCTCTGTTTCTCGCCCTCTGTTTCTCGCCCTCTGTTTCAGCCCCTCTGTTTCAGCCCCTCTGTTTCAGCCCCTCTGTTTCAGCACCTCTGTTTCTCGCACTCTGTTTCTCACCCTCTGTTTCTAGCTCTCTGTTTCTCGCCCTCTGTTTCTCGCCCTCTGATTCAGCCCCTGTGTTTCAGCCCATCTGTTTCAGCCCCTCTGTTTTTAGCCCCTCTGTTTCTCGCCCTCTGTTTCTCGCCCTCTGTTTCAGCACGTCTGTTTCAGCCCCTCTGTACCAGCCCCTCTGTTTCAGCCCCTCTGTTTCTCGCCCTCTGTTTCTCGCCCTCTGTTTCAGCCCCTCTGTTTCAGCCCGTCTCTTTCAGCCCCTCTGTTTCAGCCCCTCTGTTTCTCGCCCTCTGTTTCTCGCCCTCTGTTTCTCGCCCTCTGTTTCTCGCCCTCTGTTTCAGCCCCTCTGTTTCAGCCCCTCTGTTTCAGCCCCTCTGTTTCTCGCCCTCTGTTTCTCGCACACTGTTTCTCGCCCTCTGTTTCAGCCCCTCTGTTTCAGCCCCTCTGTTTCAGCCCCTCTGTTTCAGCCCCTCTGTTTCAGCCCCTGTGTTTCTCGCCCTCTGTTTCAGCCCCTCTGTTTCATCCCCTCTGTTTCAGCCCCTCTGTTTCAGCGTCTCTGTTTCTCGCCCTCTGTTTCAGCCCCTAAGTTTCAGCCCCTCTGTTTCTCGCTCTCTGTTTCTCGCCCTCTGTTTCTCGCCCTCTGTTTCTCGCCCTCTGTTTCTCGCCCTCTGTTTCAGCCCCTCTGTTTCAGCCCCTCTGTTTCTCGCCCTCTGTTTATCGCCCTCTGTTTCTCGACCTCTGTTTCAGCCCCTCTGTTTCAGCCCCTCTGTTTCAGCCCCTCTGTTTCTCGCCCTCTGTTTCAGCCCCTCTGTTTCAGCCCCTCTGTTTCAGCCCCTCTGTTTCAGCTCCTCTGTTTCTCGCCCTCTGTTTCTCGCCCTCTTTTTCAGCCCCTCTGTTTCTCGCCCTCTGTTTCAGCCCCTCTGTCTATCGCCCTCTGTTTCAGCCCCTCTGTTTAAACCCCTCTGTTTCAGCCCCTCTGTTTCTCGCCCTCTGTTTCAGCCCCTCTGTTTCAGCCCCTCTGTTTCTCGCCCTCTGTTTCAGCCCCTCTGTTTCAGCCCCTCTGTATCAGCCCCTCTGTTTCAGCCTCTCTGTTTCAGCCCCTCTGTTTCTCGCCCTCTGTTTCTAGCCCTCTGTTTCTCGCTCTCTGTTTCTCGCCCTCTGTTTCTGGCCCTGTGTTTCAGCCCCTCTGTTTCAGCCCCTCTGTTTCTCGCCCTCTGTTTCAGCCCCTCTGTTTCAGCCCCTCTGTTTCAGCCCCTCTGTTTCAGCCCCTCTGTTTCTCGCCCTCTGTTTCTCGCCAACTCATTCTCGCTCTCTGTTTCTCGCCCTCTGTTTCAGCCCCTCTGTTTCATCCCCTCTGTTTCAGCCCCTCTGTTTCAGCGTCTCTGTTTCTCGCCCTCTGTTTCAGCCCCTAAGTTTCAGCCCCTCTGTTTCTCGCTCTCTGTTTCTCGCCCTCTGTATCTCGCCCTCTGTTTCTCGCCCTCTGTTTCTCGCCCTCTGTTTCAGCCCCTCTGTTTCAGCCCCTCTGTTTCTGGCCCTCTGTTTATCGCCCTCTGTTTCTCGACCTCTGTTTCAGCCCCTCAGTATCAGCCCCTCTGTTTCAGCCCCTCTGTTTCTCGCCCTCTGTTTTAGCCCCTCTGTTTCAGACCCTCTGTTTCAGCCCCTCTGTTTCAGCTCCTCTGTTTCTCGCCCTCTGTTTCTCGCCCTCTTTTTCAGCCCCTCTGTTTCTCGCCCTCTGTTTCAGCCCCTCTGTTTATCGCCCACTGTTTCAGCCCCTCTGTTTAAACCCCTCTGTTTCAGCCCCTCTGTTTCTCGCCCTCTGTTTCAGCCCCTCTGTTTCAGCCCCTCTGTTTCTCGCCCTCTGTTTCAGCCCCTCTGTTTCAGCCCCTCTGTATCAGCCCCTCTGTTTCAGCCCCTCTGTTTCTCGCCTTCTGTTTCCCGCCCACTGTTTCAAACCCTCTGTTTCAGCCCCTCTGTTTCAGCCCCTCTGTTTCAGCCTCTCTGTTTCAGCCCCTCTGTTTCTCGCCCTCTGTTTCTAGCCCTCTGTTTCTCGCTCTCTGTTTCTCGCCCTCTGTTTCTTGCCCAGTGTTTCAGCCCCTCTGTTTCAGCCCCTTTGGTTCAGCCCCTCTGTTTCACCCCCTCTGTTTCTCGCCCTCTGTTTCAGCCCCTCTGTTTCTCGCCCTCTGTTTCAGCCCCTCTGTTTCAGCCCCTCTGTATCAGCCCCTCTGTTTCAGCCCCTCTGTTTCAGCCCCTCTGTTTCAGCCCCTCTGTTTCAGCCCCTCTGTTTCTCGCCCTCTGTTTCAGCCCCTCTGTTTCAGCCCCTCTGTTTCAGCCCCTCTGTTTCTCGCCCTCTGTTTCAGACCCTCTGTTTATCGCCCTCTGTTTCAGCCCCTCTGTTTAAACCCCTCTGTTTCAGCCCCTCTGTTTCTCGCCCTCTGTTTCAGCCCCTCTGTTTCAGCCCCTCTGTTTCTCGCCCTCTGTTTCAGCCCCTCTGTTTCAGCCCCTCTGTATCAGCCCCTCTGTTTCAGCCCCTCTGTTTCTCGCCTTCTGTTTCTCGCCCACTGTTTCAAACCCTCTGTTTCAGCCCCTCTGTTTCAGCCCCTCTGTTTCAGCCTCTCTGTTTCAGCCCCTCTGTTTCTCGCCCTCTGTTTCTAGCCCTCTGTTTCTCGCTCTCTGTTTCTCGCCCTCTGTTTCTGGCCCTGTGTTTCAGCCCCTCTGTTTCAGCCCCTCTGTTTCTCGCCCTCTGTTTCAGCCCCTCTGTTTCAGCCCCTCTGTTTCAGCCCCTCTGTTTCAGCCCCTCTGTTTCAGCCCCTCTGTTTCTCGCCCTCTGTTTCTCGCCAACTGATTCTCGCTCTCTGTTTCTCGCCCTCTGTTTCAGCCCCTCTGTTTCATCCCCTCTGTTTCAGCCCCTCTGTTTCAGCGTCTCTGTTTCTCGCCCTCTGTTTCAGCCCCTAAGTTTCAGCCCCTCTGTTTCTCGCTCTCTGTTTCTCGCCCTCTGTTTCTCGCCCTCTGTTTCTCGCCCTCTGTTTCAGCCCCTCTGTTTCAGCCTCTCTGTTTCAGCTCCTCTGTTTCTCGCCCTCTGTTTCTAGCCCTCTGTTTCTCGCTCTCTGTTTCTCGCCCTCTGTTTCTTGCCCTGTGTTTCAGCCCCTCTGTTTCAGCCCCTCTGGTTCAGCCCCTCTGTTTCACCCCCTCTGTTTCTCGCCCTCTGTTTCAGCCCCTCTGTTTCTCGCCCTCTGTTTCAGCCCCTCTGTTTCAGCCCCTCTGTATCAGCCCCTCTGTTTCAGCCCCTCTGTTTCAGCCCCTCTGTTTCAGCCCCTCTGTTTCTCGCCCTCTGTTTCTCGCCCTCTGTTTCTCGCCCTCTGTTTCAGCCCCTCTGTTTCAGCCCCTCTGTTTCAGCCCCTCTGTTTCAGCCCCTCTGTTTCTCGCCCTCTGTTTCAGCCCCTCTGTTTCAGCCCCTCTGTTTCAGCCCCTCTGTTTCAGCCCCTCTGTTTCAGCCCCTCTGTTTCTCGCCCTCTGTTTCTCGCCAACTGATTCTCGCTCTCTGTTTCTCGCCCTCTGTTTCAGCCCCTCTGTTTCAGCCCCTCTGTTTCAGCCCCTCTGTTTCAGCCCCTCTGTTTCAGCTCCTCTGTTTCTCGCCCTCCGTTTCTCGCCCTCTTTTTCAGCCCCTCTGTTTCTCGCCCTCTGTTTCAGCCCCTCTGTTTCTCGCCCTCTGTTTCACCCCTCTGTTTCAACCCCTCTGTTTCAGCCCCTCTGTTTCTCGCCCTCTGTTTCAGCCCCTCTGTTTCACCCCCTCTGTTTCTCGCCCTCTGTTTCAGCCCCTCTGTTTCAGCCCCTCTGTATCAGCCCCTCTGTTTCAGCCCCTTTGTATCTCGCCCTCTGTTTCTCGCCCACTGTTTCAAACCCTCTGTTTCAGCCCCTCTGTTTCAGCCCCTCTGTTTCAGCCCCTCTGTTTCTCGCCCTCTGTTTCTAGCCCTCTGTTTCTCGCTCTCTGTTTCTCGCCCTCTGTTTCTCGCCCTGTGTTTCAGCCCCTCTGTTTCAGCCCCTCTGGTTCAGCCCCTCTGTTTCACCCCCTCTGTTTCTCGCCCTCTGTTTCAGCCCCTCTGTTTCTCGCCCTCTGTTTCAGCCCCTCTGTATCAGCCCCTCTATTTCAGCCGCTCTGTTTCAGCCCATCTGTTTCAGCCCCTCTGTTTCTCGCCCTCTGTTTCTCGCCCTCTGTTTCTCGCCCTCTGTTTCAGCCCCTCTGTTTCAGCCCCTCTGTTTCAGACCCTCTGTTTCAGCCCCTCTGTTTCTCGCCCTCTGTTTCAGCCCCTCTGTTTCAGCGCCTCTGTTTCAGCCCCTCTGTTTCAGCCCCTCTGTTTCAGCCCCTCTGTTTCTCCCCCTCTGTTTCTCGCCATTTGTTTCTCGCCCTCTGTTTCTCGCCCTCTGTTTCAGCCCCTCTGTTTCTCGCCCTCTGTTTCTCGGCCTCTGTTTCTCGCTCTCTGTTTCTCGCCCTCTGTTTCAGCCCCTCTGTTTCAGCCCATCTGTTTCAGCCACTCTGTTTCTCGCCCCCTGTTCCAGCCGCTCTGTTTCAGCCCCTCTGTTTCAGTCCCTCTGTTTCAGCCCCTCTGTTTCAGCTCCTCTGTTTCTCGCCCTCTGTTTCTCGCCCTCTGTTTCAGCCCCACTGTTTCTCGCCCTCTGTTTCTCGCCCTCTGTTTCAGCCCCTCTGTTTCAGCCCCTCTGTTTCAGCCCCTCTGTTTCAGCCCCTCTGTTTCTCGCACTCTGTTTCTCACCCTCTGTTTCTCGCTCTCTGTTTCTCGCCCTCTGTTTCTCGCCCTCTGATTCAGCCCCTGTGTTTCAGCCCATCTGTTTCAGCCCCTCTGTTTTTAGCCCCTCTGTTTCTCGCCCTCTGTTTCTCGCCCTCTGTTTCAGCACGTCTGTTTCAGCCCCTCTGTACCAGCCCCTCTGTTTCAGCCCCTCTGTTTCTCGCCCTCTGTTTCTCGCCCTCTGTTTCAGCCCCTCTGTTTCAGCCCGTCTCTTTCAGCCCATCTGTTTCAGCCCCTCTGTTTCTCGCCCTCTGTTCCTCGCCCTCTGTTTCTCGCCCTCTGTTTCTCGCCCTTTGTTTCAGCCCCTCTGTTTCAGCCCCTCTGTTTCAGACCCTATGTTTCTCGCACACTGTTTCTCGCACACTGTTTCTCGCCCTCTGTTTCAGCCCCTCTGTTTCAGCCCCTCTGTTACAGCCCCTCTGTTTCAGCCCCTGTGTTTCTCGCCCTCTGTTTCAGCCCCTCTGTTTCATCCCCTCTGTTTCAGCCCCTCTGTTTCAGCGTCTCTGTTTCTCGCCCTCTGTTTCAGCCCCTAAGTTTCAGCCCCTCTGTTTCTCGCTCTCTGTTTCTCGCCCTCTGTTTCTCGCCCTCTGTTTCTCGCCCTCTGTTTCTCGCCCTCTGTTTCAGCCCCTCTGTTTCAGCCCCTCTGTTTCTCGCCCTCTGTTTATCGCCCTCTGTTTCTCGACCTCTGTTTCAGCCCCTCAGTATCAGCCCCTCTGTTTCAGCCCCTCTGTTTCTCGCCCTCTGTTTCAGCCCCTCTGTTTCAGCCCCTCTGTTTCAGCCCCTCTGTTTCAGCTCCTCTGTTTCTCGCCCTCTGTTTCTCGCCCTCTTTTTCAACCCCTCTGTTTCTCGCCCTCTGTTTCAGCCCCTCTGTTTATCGCCCTCTGTTTCAGCCCCTCTGTTTAAACCCCTCTGTTTCAGCCCCTCTGTTTCTCGCCCTCTGTTTCAGCCCCTCTGTTTCAGCCCCTCTGTTTCTCGCCCTCTGTTTCAGCCCCTCTGTTTCAGCCCCTCTGTATCAGCCCCTCTGTTTCAGCCCCTCTGTTTCTCGCCTTCTGTATCTCGCCCACTGTTTCAAACCCTCTGTTTCAGCTCCTCTGTTTCAGCCCCTCTGTTTCAGCCTCTCTGTTTCAGCCCATCTGTTTCTCGCCCTCTGTTTCTAGCCCTCTGTTTCTCGCTCTCTGTTTCTCGCCCTCTGTTTCTGGCCCTGTGTTTCAGCCCCTCTGTTTCAGCCCCTCTGTTTCTCGCCCTCTGTTTCAGCCCCTCTGTTTCAGCCCCTCTGTTTCAGCCCCTCTGTTTCAGCCCCTCTGTTTCAGCCCCTCTGTTTCTCGCCCTCTGTTTCTCGCCAACTGATTCTCGCTCTCTGTTTCTCGCCCTCTGTTTCAGCCCCTCTGTTTCATCCCCTCTGTTTCAGCCCCTCTGTTTCAGCGTCTCTGTTTCTCGCCCTCTGTTTCAGCCCCTAAGTTTCAGCCCCTCTGTTTCTCGCTCTCTGTTTCTCGCCCTCTGTTTCTCGCCCTCTGTTTCTCGCCCTCTGTTTCTCGCCCTCTGTTTCAGCCCCTCTGTTTCAGCCCCTCTGTTTCTGGCCCTCTGTTTATCGCCCTCTGTTTCTCGACCTCTGTTTCAGCCCCTCAGTATCAGCCCCTCTGTTTCAGCCCCTCTGTTTCTCGCCCTCTGTTTTAGCCCCTCTGTTTCAGACCCTCTGTTTCAGCCCCTCTGTTTCAGCTCCTCTGTTTCTCGCCCTCTGTTTCTCGCCCTCTTTTTCAGCCCCTCTGTTTCTCGCCCTCTGTTTCAGCCCCTCTGTTTATCGCCCACTGTTTCAGCCCCTCTGTTTAAACCCCTCTGTTTCAGCCCCTCTGTTTCTCGCCCTCTGTTTCAGCCCCTCTGTTTCAGCCCCTCTGTTTCTCGCCCTCTGTTTCAGCCCCTCTGTTTCAGCCCCTCTGTTTCAGCCCCTCTGTTTCAGCCCCTCTGTTTCTCGCCTTCTGTTTCCCGCCCACTGTTTCAAACCCTCTGTTTCAGCCCCTCTGTTTCAGCCCCTCTGTTTCAGCCTCTCTGTTTCAGCCCCTCTGTTTCTCGCCCTCTGTTTCTAGCCCTCTGTTTCTCGCTCTCTGTTTCTCGCCCTCTGTTTCTTGCCCAGTGTTTCAGCCCCTCTGTTTCAGCCCCTTTGGTTCAGCCCCTCTGTTTCACCCCCTCTGTTTCTCGCCCTCTGTTTCTCGCCAACTGATTCTCGCTCTCTGTTTCTCGCCCTCTGTTTCAGCCCCTCTGTTTCAGCCCCTCTGTTTCAGCCCCTCTGTTTCAGCTCCTCTGTTTCTCGCCCTCTGTTTCTCGCCCTCTGTTTCAGCCCCTCTGTTTCAGCCCCTCTGTTTCAGCCCCTCTGTTTCAGCCCCTCTGTTTCAGCCCCTGTGTTTCTCGCCCTCTGTTTCAGCCCCTCTGTTTCATCCCCTCTGTTTCAGCCCCTCTGTTTCAGCGTCTCTGTTTCTCGCCCTCTGTTTCAGCCGCTAAGTTTCATCCCCTCTGTTTCTCGCTCTCTGTTTCTCGCCCTCTGTTTCTCGCCCTCTGTTTCTCGCCCTCTGTTTCTCGCCCTCTGTTTCAGCCCCTCTGTTTCAGCCCCTCTGTTTCTCGCCCTCTGTTTATCGCCCTCTGTTTCTCGACCTCTGTTTCAGCCCCTCTGTTTCAGCCCCTCTGTTTCAGCCCCTCTGTTTCAGCCCCTCTGTTTCTCGCCCTCTGTTTCAGCCCCTCTGTTTATCGCCCTCTGTTTCAGCCCCTCTGTTAAAACCCCTCTGTTTCAGCCCCTCTGTTTCTCGCCCTCTGTTTCAGCCCCTCTGTTTCAGCCCCTCTGTTTCACGCCCTCTGTTTCAGCCCCTCTGTTTCAGCCCCTCTGTATCAGCCCCTCTGTTTCAGCCCCTCTGTATCTCGCCTTCTGTTTCTCGCCCACTGTTTCAAACCCTCTGTTTCAGCCCCTCTGTTTCAGCCCCTCTGTTTCAGCCTCTCTGTTTCAGCCCCTCTGTTTCTCGCCCTCTGTTTCTAGCCCTCTGTTTCTCGCTCTCTGTTTCTCGCCCTCTGTTTCTGGCCCTGTGTTTCAGCCCCTCTGTTTCAGCCCCTCTGTTTCTCGCCCTCTGTTTCAGCCCCTCTGTTTCAGCCCCTCTGTTTCAGCCCCTCTGTTTCAGCCCCTCTGTTTCAGCCCCTCTGTTTCTCGCCCTCTGTTTCTCGCCAACTGATTCTCGCTCTCTGTTTCTCGCCCTCTGTTTCAGCCCCTCTGTTTCATCCCCTCTGTTTCAGCCCCTCTGTTTCAGCGTCTCTGTTTCTCGCCCTCTGTTTCAGCCCCTAAGTTTCAGCCCCTCTGTTTCTCGCTCAATGTTTCTCGCCCTCTGTTTCTCGCCCTCTGTTTCTCGCCCTCTGTTTCAGCCCCTCTGTTTCAGCCCCTCTGTTTCCACCCTCTGTTTATCGCCCTCTGTTTCTCGACCTCTGTTTCAGCCCCTCAGTATCAGCCCCTCTGTTTCAGCCCCTCTGTTTCTCGCCCTCTGTTTTAGCCTCTCTGTTTCAGACCCTCTGTTTCAGCCCCTCTGTTTCAGCTCCTCTGTTTCTCGCCCTCTGTTTCTCGCCCTCTTTTTCAGCCCCTCTGTTTCTCGCCCTCTGTTTCAGCCCCTCTGTTTGTCGCCCACTGTTTCAGCCCCTCTGTTTAAACCCCTCTGTTTCAGCCCCTCTGTTTCTCGCCCTCTGTTTCAGCCCCTCTGTTTCAGCCCCTCTGTTTCAGCCACTCTGTTTCAGCCCCTCTGTTTCAGCCCCTCTGTATCAGCCCCTCTGTTTCAGCCCCTCTGTTTCTCGCCTTCTGTTTCCCGCCCACTGTTTCAGCCCCTCTGTTTCAGCCTCTCTGTTTCAGCCCCTCTGTTTCTCGCCCTCTGTTTCTAGCCCTCTGTTTCTCGCTCTCTGTTTCTCGCCCTCTGTTTCTTGCCCAGTGTTTCAGCCCCTCTGTTTCAGCCCATTTGGTTCAGCCCCTCTGTTTCACCCCCTCTGTTTCTCGCCCTCTGTTTCAGCCCCTCTGTTTCTCGCCCTCTGTTTCAGCCCCTCTGTTTCAGCCCCTCTGTATCAGCCCCTCTGTTTCAGCCCCTCTGTTTCAGCCCCTCTGTTTCAGCCCCTCTGTTTCTCGCCCTCTGTTTCTCGCCCTCTGTTTCTCGCCCTCTGTTTCAGCCCCTCTGTTTCAGCCCCTCTGTTTCAGCCCCTCTGTTTCAGCCCCTCTGTTTCTCGCCCTCTGTTTCAGCCCCTCTGTTTCAGCCCCTCTGTTTCAGCCCCTCTGTTTCAGCCCCTCTGTTTCTCGCCCTCTGTTTCTCGCCAACTGATTCTCGCTCTCTGTTTCTCGCCCTCTGTTTCAGCCCATCTGTTTCAGCCCCTCTGTTTCAGCCCCTCTGTTTCAGCTCCTCTGTTTCTCGCCCTCTGTTTCTCGCCCTCTGTTTCAGCCCCTCTGTTTCAGCCCCTCTGTTTCAGCCCCTCTGTTTCAGCCCCTCTGTTTCAGCCCCTCTGTTTCAGCCCCTGTGTTTCTCGCCCTCTGTTTCAGCCCCTCTGTTTCATCCCCTCTGTTTCAGCCCCTCTGTTTCAGCGTCTCTGTTTCTCGCCCTCTGTTTCAGCCGCTAAGTATCATCCCCTCTGTTTCTCGCTCTCTGTTTCTCGCCCTCTGTTTCTCGCCCTCTGTTTCTCGCCCTCTGTTTCTCGCCCTCTGTTTCAGCCCCTCTGTTTCAGCCCCTCTGTTTCTCGCCCTCTGTTTATCGCCCTCTGTTTCTCGACCTCTGTTTCAGCCCCTCTGTATCAGCCCCTCTGTTTCAGCCCCTCTGTTTCTCGCCCTCTGTTTCAGCCCCTCTGTTTCAGCCCCTCTGTTTCAGCCCCTATGATTCAGCTCCTCTGTTTCTCGCCCTCTGTTTCTCGCCCTCTTTTTCAGCCCCTCTGTTTCTCGCCCTCTGTTTCAGCCCCTCTGTTTATCGCCCTCTGTTTCAGCCCCTCTGTTTAAACCCCTCTGTTTCAGCCCCTCTGTTTCTCGCCCTCTGTTTCAGCCCCTCTGTTTCAGCCCCTCTGTTTCTCGCCCTCTGTTTCAGCCCCTCTGTTTCAGCCCCTCTTTATCAGCCCCTCTGTTTCAGCCCCTCTGTTTCTCGCCCTCTGTTTCTCGCCCACTGTTTCAAACCCTCTGTTTCAGCCCCTCTGTTTCAGCCCCTCTGTTTCAGCCTCTCTGTTTCAGCCCCTCTGTTTCTCGCCCTCTGTTTCTAGCCCTCTGTTTCTCGCTCTCTGTTTCTCGCCCTCTGTTTCTTGCCCTGTGTTTCAGCCCCTCTGTTTCAGCCCCTCTGGTTCAGCCCGTCTGTTTCACCCCCTCTGTTTCTCGCCCTCTGTTTCAGACCCTCTGTTTCTCGCCCTCTGTTTCAGCCCCTCTGTTTCAGCCCCTCTGTATCAGCCCCTCTGTTTCAGCCCCTCTGTTTCAGCCCCTCTGTTTCAGCCCCTCTGTTTCTCGCCCTCTGTTTCTCGCCCTCTGTTTCTCGCCCTCTGTTTCAGCCCCTCTGTTTCAGCCCCTCTGTTTCAGCCCCTCTGTTTCAGCCCCTCTGTTTCTCGCCCTCTGTTTCAGCCCCTCTGTTTCAGCCCCTCTGTTTCAGCCCCTCTGTTTCAGCCCCTCTGTTTCAGCCCCTCTGTTTCAGCCCCTCTGTTTCTCGCCCTCTGTTTCTCGCCAACTGATTCTCGCTCTCTGTTTCTCGCCCTCTGTTTCAGCCCCTCTGTTTCAGCCCCTCTGTTTCAGCCCCTCTGTTTCAGCCCCTCTGTTTCAGCTCCTCTGTTTCTCGCCCTCTGTTTCTCGCCCTCTGTTTCTCGCCCTCTGTTTCTCGCCCTCTGTTTCTCGCCCTCTGTTTCTCGCCCTCTGTTTTTCGCCCTCTGTTTCAGCCCCTCTGTTTCAGCCCCTCTGTTTCAGCCCCTCTGTTTCTCGCCCTCTGTTTTCGCCCTCAGTTTCAGCCCCTCTGTTTCAGCCCCTCTGTTTCAGCCCCTCTGTTTCTCGCCCTCTGTTTCACCCCTCTGTTTCAACCCCTCTGTTTCAGCCCCTCTGTTTCTCGCCCTCTGTTTCAGCCCCTCTGTTTCAGCCCCTCTGTTTCTCGCCCTCTGTTTCAGCCCCTCTGTTTCAGCCCCTCTGTATCAGCCCCTCTGTTTCAGCCCCTTTGTTTTTCGCCCTCTGTTTCTCGCCCACTGTTTCAAACCCTCTGTTTCAGCCCCTCTGTTTCAGCCCCTCTGTTTCAGCCCCTCTGTTTCTCGCCCTCTGTTTCTAGCCCTCTGTTTCTCGCTCTCTGTTTCTCGCCCTGTGTTTCTCGCCCTGTGTTTCAGCCCCTCTGTTTCAACCCCTCTGGTTCAGCCCCTCTGTTTCACCCCCTCTGTTTCTCGCCCTCTGTTTCAGCCCCTCTGTTTCTCGACCTCTGTTTCAGCCCCTCTGTTTCAGCCCCTCTGTTTCAGCCCCTCTGTTTCAGCCCCTCTGTTTCTCGCACTCTGTTTCTCACCCTCTGTTTCTCGCTCTCTGTTTCTCGCCCTCTGTTTCTCGCCCTCTGATTCAGCCCCTGTGTTTCAGCCCATCTGTTTCAGCCCCTCTGTTTTTAGCCCCTCTGTTTCTCGCCCTCTGTTTCTCGCCCTCTGTTTCAGCACGTCTGTTTCAGCCCCTCTGTACCAGCCCCTCTGTTTCAGCCCCTCTGTTTCTCGCCCTCTGTTTCTCGCCCTCTGTTTCAGCCCCTCTGTTTCAGCCCGTCTCTTTCAGCCCCTCTGTTTCAGCCCCTCTGTTTCTCGCCCTCTGTTTCTCGCCCTCTGTTTCTCGCCCTCTGTTTCTCGCCCTCTGTTTCAGCCCCTCTGTTTCAGCCCCTCTGTTTCAGCCCCTCTGTTTCAGCCCCTCTGTTTCTCGCACTCTGTTTCTCACCCTCTGTTTCTAGCTCTCTGTTTCTCGCCCTCTGTTTCTCGCCCTCTGATTCAGCCCCTGTGTTTCAGCCCATCTGTTTCAGCCCCTCTGTTTTTAGCCCCTCTGTTTCTCGCCCTCTGTTTCTCGCCCTCTGTTTCAGCACGTCTGTTTCAGCCCCTCTGTACCAGCCCCTCTGTTTCAGCCCCTCTGTTTCTCGCCCTCTGTTTCTCGCCCTCTGTTTCAGCCCCTCTGTTTCAGCCCGTCTCTTTCAGCCCCTCTGTTTCAGCCCCTCTGTTTCTCGCCCTCTGTTTCTCGCCCTCTGTTTCTCGCCCTCTGTTTCTCGCCCTCTGTTTCAGCCCCTCTGTTTCAGCCCCTCTGTTTCAGCCCCTCTGTTTCTCGCCCTCTGTTTCTCGCACACTGTTTCTCGCCCTCTGTTTCAGCCCCTCTGTTTCAGCCCCTCTGTTTCAGCCCCTCTGTTTCAGCCCCTCTGTTTCAGCCCCTGTGTTTCTCGCCCTCTGTTTCAGCCCCTCTGTTTCATCCCCTCTGTTTCAGCCCCTCTGTTTCAGCGTCTCTGTTTCTCGCCCTCTGTTTCTCGCCCTCTGTTTCAGCCCCTCTGTTTCAGCCCCTGTGTTTCAGCCCCTCTGTTTCAGCCCCTCTGTTTCTCGCCCTCTGTTTCAGCCCCTCTGTTTCAGCCCCTCTGTTTCAGCCCCTCTGTTTCAGCCCCTCTGTTTCAGCCCCTCTGTTTCTCGCCCTCTGTTTCTCGCCAACTGATTCTCGCTCTCTGTTTCTCGCCCTCTGTTTCAGCCCATCTGTTTCAGCCCCTCTGTTTCAGCCCCTCTGTTTCAGCTCCTCTGTTTCTCGCCCTCTGTTTCTCGCCCTCTGTTTCAGCCCCTCTGTTTCAGCCCCTCTGTTTCAGCCCCTCTGTTTCAGCCCCTCTGTTTCAGCCCCTCTGTTTCAGCCCCTGTGTTTCTCGCCCTCTGTTTCAGCCCCTCTGTTTCATCCCCTCTGTTTCAGCCCCTCTGTTTCAGCGTCTCTGTTTCTCGCCCTCTGTTTCAGCCGCTAAGTATCATCCCCTCTGATTCTCGCTCTCTGTTTCTCGCCCTCTGTTTCTCGCCCTCTGTTTCTCGCCCTCTGTTTCTCGCCCTCTGTTTCAGCCCCTCTGTTTCAGCCCCTCTGTTTCTCGCCCTCTGTTTATCGCCCTCTGTTTCTCGACCTCTGTTTCAGCCCCTCTGTATCAGCCCCTCTGTTTCAGCCCCTCTGTTTCTCGCCCTCTGTTTCAGCCCCTCTGTTTCAGCCCCTCTGTTTCAGCCCCTATGTTTCAGCTCCTCTGTTTCTCGCCCTCTGTTTCTCGCCCTCTTTTTCAGCCCCTCTGTTTCTCGCCCTCTGTTTCAGCCCCTCTGTTTATCGCCCTCTGTTTCAGCCCCTCTGTTTAAACCCCTCTGTTTCAGCCCCTCTGTTTCTCGCCCTCTGTTTCAGCCCCTCTGTTTCAGCCCCTCTGTTTCTCGCCCTCTGTTTCAGCCCCTCTGTTTCAGCCCCTCTTTATCAGCCCCTCTGTTTCAGCCCCTCTGTTTCTCGCCCTCTGTTTCTCGCCCACTGTTTCAAACCCTCTGTTTCAGCCCCTCTGTTTCAGCCCCTCTGTTTCAGCCTCTCTGTTTCAGCCCCTCTGTTTCTCGCCCTCTGTTTCTAGCCCTCTGTTTCTCGCTCTCTGTTTCTCGCCCTCTGTTTCTTGCCCTGTGTTTCAGCCCCTCTGTTTCAGCCCCTCTGGTTCAGCCCGTCTGTTTCACCCCCTCTGTTTCTCGCCCTCTGTTTCAGACCCTCTGTTTCTCGCCCTCTGTTTCAGCCCCTCTGTTTCAGCCCCTCTGTATCAGCCCCTCTGTTTCAGCCCCTCTGTTTCAGCCCCTCTGTTTCAGCCCCTCTGTTTCTCGCCCTCTGTTTCTCGCCCTCTGTTTCTCGCCCTCTGTTTCAGCCCCTCTGTTTCAGCCCCTCTGTTTCAGCCCCTCTGTTTCAGCCCCTCTGTTTCTCGCCCTCTGTTTCAGCCCCTCTGTTTCAGCCCCTCTGTTTCAGCCCCTCTGTTTCAGCCCCTCTGTTTCTCGCCCTCTGTTTCTCGCCAACTGATTCTCGCTCTCTGTTTCTCGCCCTCTGTTTCAGCCCCTCTGTTTCAGCCCCTCTGTTTCAGCCCCTCTGTTTCAGCCCCTCTGTTTCAGCTCCTCTGTTTCTCGCCCTCTGTTTCTCGCCCTCTTTTTCAGCCCCTCTGTTTCTCGCCCTCTGTTTCAGCCCCTCTGTTTCTCGCCCTCTGTTTCACCCCTCTGTTTCAACCCCTCTGTTTCAGCCCCTCTGTTTCGCGCCCTCTGTTTCAGCCCCTCTGTTTCACCCCCTCTGTTTCTCGCCCTCTGTTTCAGCCCCTCTGTTTCAGCCCCTCTGTATCAGCCCCTCTGTTTCAGCCCCTTTGTTTCTCGCCCTCTGTTTCTCGCCCACTGTTTCATCAGTCTGTTTCAGCCCCTCTGTTTCAGCCCCTCTGTTTCAGCCCCTCTGTTTCTCGCCCTCTGTTTCTAGCCCTCTGTTTCTCGCTCTCTGTTTCTCGCCCTCTGTTTCTCGCCCTGTGTTTCAGCCCCTCTGTTTCAGCCCCTCTGGTTCAGCCCCTCTGTTTCACCCCCTCTGTTTCTCGCCCTCTGTTTCAGCCCCTCTGTTTCTCGCCCTCTGTTTCAGCCCCTCTGTTTCAGCCCCTCTGTATCAGCCCCTCTGTTTCAGCCGCTCTGTTTCAGCCCATCTGTTTCAGCCCCTCTGTTTCTCGCCCTCTGTTTCTCGCCCTCTGTTTCTCGCCCTCTGTTTCAGCCCCTCTGTTTCAGCCCCTCTGTTTCAGACCCTCTGTTTCAGCCCCTCTGTTTCTCGCCCTCTGTTTCAGCCCCTCTGTTTCAGCCCCTCTGTTTCAGCCCCTCTGTTTCAGCCCCACTGTTTCAGCCACTCTGTTTCTCCCCCTCTGTTTCTCGCCATCTGTTTCTCGCCCTCTGTTTCTCGCCCTCTGTTTCTCGCCCTCTGTTTCAGCCCCTCTGTTTCTCGCCCTCTGTTTCTCGCCCTCTGTTTCTCGCTCTCTGTTTCTCGTCCTCTGTTTCAGCCCCTCTGTTTCAGCCCATCTGTTTCAGCCACTCTGTTTCTCGCCCCCTGTTTCAGCCGCTCTGTTTCAGCCCCTCTGTTTCAGTCCCTCTGTTTCAGCCCCTCTGTTTCAGCTCCTCTGTTTCTCGCCCTCTGTTTCTCGCCCTCTGTTTCAGCCCCTCTGTTTCTCGCCCTCTGTTTCTCGCCCTCTGTTTCAGCCCCTCTGTTTCAGCCCCTCTGTTTCACCCCCTCTGTTTCTCGCCCTCTGTTTCAGCCCCTCTGTTTCTCGCCCTCTGTTTCAGCCCCTCTGTTTCAGCCCCTCTGTATCAGCCCCTCTGTTTCAGCCCCTCTGTTTCAGCCCCTCTGTTTCAGCCCCTCTGTTTCTATCCCTCTGTTTCTCGCCCTCTGTTTCTCGCCCTCTGTTTCAGCCCCTCTGTTTCAGCCCCTCTGTTTCAGCCCCTCTGTTTCAGCCCCTCTGTTTCTCGCCCTCTGTTTCAGCCCCTCTGTTTCAGCCCCTCTGTTTCAGCCCCTCTGTTTCAGCCCCTCTGTTTCAGCCCCTCTGTTTCAGCCCCTCTGTTTCTCGCCCTCTGTTTCTCGCAAACTGATTCTCGCTCTCTGTTTCTCGCCCTCTGTTTCAGCCCCTCTGTTTCAGCCCCTCTGTTTCAGCCCCTCTGTTTCAGCCCCTCTGTTTCAGCTCCTCTGTTTCTCGCCCTCTGTTTCTCGCCCTCTTTTTCAGCCCCTCTGTTTCAGCCCCTCTGTTTCAGCCCCTCTGTTTCTCGCCCTCTGTTTCACCCCTCTGTTTCAACCCCTCTGTTTCAGCCCCTCTGTTTCTCGCCCTCTGTTTCAGCCCCTCTGTTTCAGCCCCTCTGTTTCTCGCCCTCTGTTTCAGCCCCTCTGTTTCAGCCCCTCTGTATCAGCCCCTCTGTTTCAGCCCCTTTGTTTCTCGCCCTCTGTTTCTCGCCCACTGTTTCAAACCCTCTGTTTCAGCCCCTCTGTTTCAGCCCCTCTGTTTCAGCCCCTCTGTTTCTCGCCCTCTGTTTCTAGCCCTCTGTTTCTCGCTCTCTGTTTCTCGCCCTGTGTTTCTCGCCCTGTGTTTCAGCCCCTCTGTTTCAGCCCCTCTGGTTCAGCCCCTCTGTTTCACCCCCTCTGTTTCTCGCCCTCTGTTTCAGCCCCTCTGTTTCTCGCCCTCTGTTTCAGCCCCTCTGTTTCAGCCCCTCTGTATCAGCCCCTCTGTTTCAGCCGCTCTGTTTCAGCCCCTCTGTTTCAGCCCCTCTGTTTCTCGCCCTCTGTTTCTCGCCCTCTGTTTCTCGCCCTCTGTTTCAGCCCCTCTGTTTCAGCCCCTCTGTTTCAGCCCCTCTGTTTCAGCCCCTCTGTTTCTCGCCCTCTGTTTCAGCCCCTCTGTTTCAGCCCCTCTGTTTCAGCCCCTCTGTTTCAGCCCCATTGTTTCAGCCCCTCTGTTTCTCCCCCTCTGTTTCTCGCCATCTGTTTCTCGCCCTCTGTTTCTCGCCCTCTGTTTCTCGCCCTCTGTTTCAGCCCCTCTGTTTCTCGCCCTCTGTTTCTCGCCCTCTGTTTCTCGCTCTCTGTTTCTCGCCCTCTGTTTCAGCCCCTCTGTTTCAGCCCATCTGTTTCAGCCACTCTGTTTCTCGCCCCCTGTTTCATCCGCTCTGTTTCAGCCCCTCTGTTTCAGTCCCTCTGTTTCAGCCCCTCTGTTTCAGCTCCTCTGTTTCAGCCCCTCTGTTTCTCGCCCTCTGTTTCTCGCCAACTGATTCGCGCTCTCTGTTTCTCGCCCTCTGTTTCAGCCCCTCTGTTTCAGCCCCTCTGTTTCAGCCCCTCTGTTTCAGCCCCTCTGTTTCAGCTCCTCTGTTTCTCGCCCTCTGTTTCTCGCCCTCTGTTTCAGCCCCTCTGTTTCAGCCCCTCTGTTTCAGCCCCTCTGTTTCAGCCCGTCTGTTTCAGCCCCTCTGTTTCAGCCCCTGTGTTTCTCGCCCTCTGTTTCAGCCCCACTGTTTCATCCCCTCTGTTTCAGCCCCTCTGTTTCAGCGTCTCTGTTTCTCGCCCTCTGTTTCAGCCCCTCAGTTTCATCCCCTCTGTTTCTCGCTCTCTGTTTCTCGCCCTCTGTTTCTCGCCCTCTGTTTCTCGCCCTCTGTTTCTCGCCCTCTGTTTCAGCCCCTCTGTTTCAGCCCCTCTGTTTCTCGCCCTCTGTTTATCGCCCTCTGTTTCTCGACCTCTGTTTCAGCCCCTCTGTATCAGCCCCTCTGTTTCAGCCCCTCTGTTTCTCGCCCTCTGTTTCAGCCCCTCTGTTTCAGCCCCTCTGTTTCAGCCCCTCTGTTTCAGCTCCTCTGTTTCTCGCCCTCTGTTTCTCGCCCTCTTTTTCAGCCCCTCTGTTTCTCGCCCTCTGTTTCAGCCCCTCTGTTTATCGCCCTCTGTTTCAGCCCCTCTGTTTAAACCCCTCTGTTTCAGCCCCTCTGTTACTCACCCTCTGTTTCAGCCCCTCTGTTTCAGCCCCTCTGTTTCTCGCCCTCTGTTTCAGCCCCTCTGTTTCAGCCCCTCTGTATCAGCCCCTCTGTTTCAGCCCCTCTGTTTCTCGCCCTCTGTTTCTCGCCCACTGTTTCAAACCCTCTGTTTCAGCCCCTCTGTTTCAGCCCCTCTATTTCAGCCTCTCTGTTTCAGCCCCTCTGTTTCTCGCCCTCTGTTTCTAGCCCGCTGTTTCTCGCTCTCTGTTTCTCGCCCTCTGTTTCTTGCCCTGTGTTTCAGCCCCTCTGTTTCAGCCCCTCTGGTTCAGCCCCTCTGTTTCACCCCCTCTGTTTCTCGCCCTCTGTTTCAGCCCCTCTGTTTCTCGCCCTCTGTTTCAGCCCCTCTGTTTCAGCCCCTCTGTATCAGCCCCTCTGTTTCAGCCCCTCTGTTTCAGCCCCTCTGTTTCAGCCCCTCTGTTTCTCGCCCTCTGTTTCTCGCCCTCTGTTTCTCGCCCTCTGTTTCAGCCCCTCTGTTTCAGCCCCTCTGTTTCAGCCCCTCTGTTTCAGCCCCTCTGTTTCTCGCCCTCTGTTTCAGCCCCTCTGTTTCAGCCCCTCTGTTTCAGCCCCTCTGTTTCAGCCCCTCTGTTTCTCGCCCTCTGTTTCTCGCCAACTGATTCTCGCTCTCTGTTTCTCGCCCTCTGTTTCAGCCCCTCTGTTTCAGCCCCTCTGTTTCAGCCCCTCTGTTTCAGCCCCTCTGTTTCAGCTCCTCTGTTTCTCGCCCTCTGTTTCTCGCCCTCTTTTTCAGCCCCTCTGTTTCTCGCCCTCTGTTTCAGCCCCTCTGTTTCTCGCCCTCTGTTTCACCCCTCTGTTTCAACCCCTCTGTTTCAGCCCCTCTGTTTCGCGCCCTCTGTTTCAGCCCCTCTGTTTCACCCCCTCTGTTTCTCGCCCTCTGTTTCAGCCCCTCTGTTTCAGCCCCTCTGTTTCAGCCCCTCTGTTTCAGCCCCTTTGTTTCTCGCCCTCTGTTTCTCGCCCACTGTTTCATCAGTCTGTTTCAGCCCCTCTGTTTCAGCCCCTCTGTTTCAGCCCCTCTGTTTCTCGCCCTCTGTTTCTAGCCCTCTGTTTCTCGCTCTCTGTTTCTCGCCCTCTGTTTCTCGCCCTGTGTTTCAGCCCCTCTGTTTCAGCCCCTCTGGTTCAGCCCCTCTGTTTCACCCCCTCTGTTTCTCGCCCTCTGTTTCAGCCCCTCTGTTTCTCGCCCTCTGTTTCAGCCCCTCTGTTTCAGCCCCTCTGTATCAGCCCCTCTGTTTCAGCCGCTCTGTTTCAGCCCATCTGTTTCAGCCCCTCTGTTTCTCGCCCTCTGTTTCTCGCCCTCTGTTTCTCGCCCTCTGTTTCAGCCCCTCTGTTTCAGCCCCTCTGTTTCAGACCCTCTGTTTCAGCCCCTCTGTTTCTCGCCCTCTGTTTCAGCCCCTCTGTTTCAGCCCCTCTGTTTCAGCCCCTCTGTTTCAGCCCCACTGTTTCAGCCCCTCTGTTTCTCCCCCTCTGTTTCTCGCCATCTGTTTCTCGCCCTCTGTTTCTCGCCCTCTGTTTCTCGCCCTCTGTTTCAGCCCCTCTGTTTCTCGCCCTCTGTTTCTCGCCCTCTGTTTCTCGCTCTCTGTTTCTCGTCCTCTGTTTCAGCCCCTCTGTTTCAGCCCATCTGTTTCAGCCACTCTGTTTCTCGCCCCCTGTTTCAGCCGCTCTGTTTCAGCCCCTCTGTTTCAGTCCCTCTGTTTCAGCCCCTCTGTTTCAGCTCCTCTGTTTCTCGCCCTCTGTTTCTCGCCCTCTGTTTCAGCCCCTCTGTTTCTCGCCCTCTGTTTCTCGCCCTCTGTTTCAGCCCCTCTGTTTCAGCCCCTCTGTTTCAGCCCCTCTGTTTCAGCCCCTCTGTTTCTCGCCCTCTGTTTCTCACCCTCTGTTTCTCGCTCTCTGTTTCTCGCCCTCTGTTTCTGGCCATGTGTTTCAGCCCCTCTGTTTCAGCCCCTCTGTTTCTCGCCCTCTGTTTCAGCCCCTCTGTTTCAGCCCCTCTGTTTCAGCCCCTCTGTTTCAGCCCCTCTGTTTCAGCCCCTCTGTTTCAGCCCCTCTGTTTCAGCCCCTCTGTTTCTCGCCCTCTGTTTCACCCCTCTGTTTCAACCCCTCTGTTTCAGCCCCTCTGTTTCTCGCCCTCTGTTTCAGCCCCTCTGTTTCAGCCCCTCTGTTTCTCGCCCTCTGTTTCAGCCCCTCTGTTTCAGCCCCTCTGTTTCAGCCCCTCTGTTTCAGCCCCTCTGTTTCTCGCCCTCTGTTTCTAGCCCTCTGTTTCTCGCTCTCTGTTTCTCGCCCTGTGTTTCTCGCCCTGTGTTTCAGCCCCTCTGTTTCAGCCCCTCTGGTTCAGCCCCTCTGTTTCACCCCCTCTGTTTCTCGCCCTCTGTTTCAGCCCCTCTGTTTCTCGCCCTCTGTTTCAGCCCCTCTGTTTCAGCCCCTCTGTATCAGCCCCTCTGTTTCAGCCGCTCTGTTTCAGCCCCTCTGTTTCAGCCCCTCTGTTTCTCGCCCTCTGTTTCTCGCCCTCTGTTTCTCGCCCTCTGTTTCAGCCCCTCTGTTTCAGCCCCTCTGTTTCAGCCCCTCTGTTTCAGCCCCTCTGTTTCTCGCCCTCTGTTTCAGCCCCTCTGTTTCAGCCCCTCTGTTTCAGCCCCTCTGTTTCAGCCCCATTGTTTCAGCCCCTCTGTTTCTCCCCCTCTGTTTCTCGCCATCTGTTTCTCGCCCTCTGTTTCTCGCCCTCTGTTTCTCGCCCTCTGTTTCAGCCCCTCTGTTTCTCGCCCTCTGTTTCTCGCCCTCTGTTTCTCGCTCTCTGTTTCTCGCCCTCTGTTTCAGCCCCTCTGTTTCAGCCCATCTGTTTCAGCCACTCTGTTTCTCGCCCCCTGTTTCAGCCGCTCTGTTTCACCCCCTCTGTTTCAGTCCCTCTGTTTCAGCCCCTCTGTTTCAGCTCCTCTGTTTCAGCCCCTCTGTTTCTCGCCCTCTGTTTCTCGCCAACTGATTCGCGCTCTCTGTTTCTCGCCCTCTGTTTCAGCCCCTCTGTTTCAGCCCCTCTGTTTCAGCCCCTCTGTTTCAGCCCCTCTGTTTCAGCTCCTCTGTTTCTCGCCCTCTGTTTCTCGCCCTCTGTTTCAGCCCCTCTGTTTCAGCCCCTCTGTTTCAGCCCCTCTGTTTCAGCCCGTCTGTTTCAGCCCCTCTGTTTCAGCCCCTGTGTTTCTCGCCCTCTGTTTCAGCCCCACTGTTTCATCCCCTCTGTTTCAGCCCCTCTGTTTCAGCGTCTCTGTTTCTCGCCCTCTGTTTCAGCCCCTCAGTTTCATCCCCTCTGTTTCTCGCTCTCTGTTTCTCGCCCTCTGTTTCTCGCCCTCTGTTTCTCGCCCTCTGTTTCTCGCCCTCTGTTTCAGCCCCTCTGTTTCAGTCCCTCTGTTTCTCGCCCTCTGTTTATCGCCCTCTGTTTCTCGACCTCTGTTTCAGCCCCTCTGTATCAGCCCCTTTGTTTCAGCCCCTCTGTTTCTCGCCCTCTGTTTCAGCCCCTCTGTTTCAGCCCCTCTGTTTCAGCCCCTCTGTTTCAGCTCCTCTGTTTCTCGCCCTCTGTTTCACGCCCTCTTTTTCAGCCCCTCTGTTTCTCGCCCTCTGTTTCAGCCCCTCTGTTTATCGCCCTCTGTTTCAGCCCCTCTGTTTAAACCCCTCTGTTTCAGCCCCTCTGTTTCTCACCCTCTGTTTCAGCCCCTCTGTTTCAGCCCCTCTGTTTCTCGCCCTCTGTTTCAGCCCCTCTGTTTCAGCCCCTCTGTATCAGCCCCTCTGTTTCAGCCCCTCTGTTTCTCGCCCTCTGTTTCTCGCCCACTGTTTCAAACCCTCTGTTTCAGCCCCTCTGTTTCAGCCCCTCTGTTTCAGCCTCTCTGTTTCAGCCCCTCTGTTTCTCGCCCTCTGTTTCTAGCCCTCTGTTTCTCGCTCTCTGTTTCTCGCCCTCTGTTTCTTGCCCTGTGTTTCAGCCCCTCTGTTTCAGCTCCTCTGTTTCTCGCCCTCTGTTTCTCGCCCTCTGTTTCAGCCCCTCTGTTTCAGCCCCTCTGTTTCAGCCCCTCTGTTTCAGCCCGTCTGTTTCAGCCCCTCTGTTTCAGCCCCTGTGTTTCTCGCCCTCTGTTTCAGCCCCACTGTTTCATCCCCTCTGTTTCAGCCCCTCTGTTTCAGCGTCTCTGTTTCTCGCCCTCTGTTTCAGCCCCTCAGTTTCATCCCCTCTGTTTCTCGCTCTCTGTTTCTCGCCCTCTGTTTCTCGCCCTCTGTTTCTCGCCCTCTGTTTCTCGCCCTCTGTTTCAGCCCCTCTGTTTCAGTCCCTCTGTTTCTCGCCCTCTGTTTATCGCCCTCTGTTTCTCGACCTCTGTTTCAGCCCCTCTGTATCAGCCCCTTTGTTTCAGCCCCTCTGTTTCTCGCCCTCTGTTTCAGCCCCTCTGTTTCAGCCCCTCTGTTTCAGCCCCTCTGTTTCAGCTCCTCTGTTTCTCGCCCTCTGTTTCACGCCCTCTTTTTCAGCCCCTCTGTTTCTCGCCCTCTGTTTCAGCCCCTCTGTTTATCGCCCTCTGTTTCAGCCCCTCTGTTTAAACCCCTCTGTTTCAGCCCCTCTGTTTCTCACCCTCTGTTTCAGCCCCTCTGTTTCAGCCCCTCTGTTTCTCGCCCTCTGTTTCAGCCCCTCTGTTTCAGCCCCTCTGTATCAGCCCCTCTGTTTCAGCCCCTCTGTTTCTCGCCCTCTGTTTCTCGCCCACTGTTTCAAACCCTCTGTTTCAGCCCCTCTGTTTCAGCCCCTCTGTTTCAGCCTCTCTGTTTCAGCCCCTCTGTTTCTCGCCCTCTGTTTCTAGCCCTCTGTTTCTCGCTCTCTGTTTCTCGCCCTCTGTTTCTTGCCCTGTGTTTCAGCCCCTCTGTTTCAGCCCCTCTGGTTCAGCCCCTCTGTTTCACCCCCTCTGTTTCTCGCCCTCTGTTTCAGCCCCTCTGTTTCTCGCCCTCTGTTTCAGCCCCTCTGTTTCAGCCACTCTGTTTCAACCCCTCTGTTTCAGCCCCTCTGTTTCAGCCCCTCTGTTTCAGCCCCTCTGTTTCTCGCCCTCTGTTTCTCGCCCTCTGTTTCTCGCCCTCTGTTTCAGCCCCTCTGTTTCAGCCCCTCTGTTTCAGCCCCTCTGTTTCAGCCCCTCTGTTTCTCGCCCTCTGTTTCAGCCCCTCTGTTTCAGCCCCTCTGTTTCAGCCCCTCTGTTTCAGCCCCTCTGTTTCTCGCCCTCTGTTTCTCGCCAACTGATTCTCGCTCTCTGTTTCTCGCCCTCTGTTTCAGCCCCTCTGTTTCAGCCCCTCTGTTTCAGCCCCTCTGTTTCAGCCCCTCTGTTTCAGCTCCTCTGTTTCTCGCCCTCTGTTTCTCGCCCTCTTTTTCAGCCCCTCTGTTTCTCGCCCTCTGTTTCAGCCCCTCTGTTTCTCGCCCTCTGTTTCACCCCTCTGTTTCAACCCCTCTGTTTCAGCCCCTCTGTTTCGCGCCCTCTGTTTCAGCCCCTCTGTTTCAGCCCCTCTGTTTCTCGCCCTCTGTTTCAGCCCCTCTGTTTCAGCCCCTCTGTATCAGCCCCTCTGTTTCAGCCCCTTTGTTTCTCGCCCTCTGTTTCTCGCCCACTGTTTCATCAGTCTGTTTCAGCCCCTCTGTTTCAGCCCCTCTGTTTCAGCCCCTCTGTTTCTCGCCCTCTGTTTCTAGCCCTCTGTTTCTCGCTCTCTGTTTCTCGCCCTCTGTTTCTCGCCCTGTGTTTCAGCCCCTCTGTTTCAGCCCCTCTGGTTCAGCCCCTCTGTTTCACCCCCTCTGTTTCTCGCCCTCTGTTTCAGCCCCTCTGTTTCTCGCCCTCTGTTTCAGCCCCTCTGTTTCAGCCCCTCTGTATCAGCCCCTCTGTTTCAGCCGCTCTGTTTCAGGCCATCTGTTTCAGCCCCTCTGTTTCTCGCCCTCTGTTTCTCGCCCTCTGTTTCTCGCCCTCTGTTTCAGCCCCTCTGTTTCAGCCACTCTGTTTCAGACCCTCTGTTTCAGCCCCTCTGTTTCTCGCCCTCTGTTTCAGCCCCTCTGTTTCAGCCCCTCTGTTTCAGCCCCTCTGTTTCAGCCCCACTGTTTCAGCCCCTCTGTTTCTCCCCCTCTGTTTCTCGCCATCTGTTTCTCGCCCTCTGTTTCTCGCCCTCTGTTTCTCGCCCTCTGTTTCAGCCCCTCTGTTTCTCGCCCTCTGTTTCTCGCCCTCTGTTTCTCGCTCTCTGTTTCTCGTCCTCTGTTTCAGCCCCTCTGTTTCAGCCCATCTGTTTCAGCCACTCTGTTTCTCGCCCCCTGTTTCAGCTGCTCTGTTTCAGCCCCTCTGTTTCAGTCCCTCTGTTTCAGCCCCTCTGTTTCAGCTCCTCTGTTTCTCGCCCTCTGTTTCTCGCCCTCTGTTTCAGCCCCTCTGTTTCTCGCCCTCTGTTTCTCGCCCTCTGTTTCAGCCCCTCTGTTTCAGCCCCTCTGTTTCAGCCCCTCTGTTTCAGCCCCTCTGTTTCTCGCCCTCTGTTTCTCACCCTCTGTTTCTCGCTCTCTGTTTCTCGCCCTCTGTTTCTGGCCCTGTGTTTCAGCCCCTCTGTTTCAGCCCCTCTGTTTCTCGCCCTCTGTTTCAGCCCCTCTGTTTCAGCCCCTCTGTTTCAGCCCCTCTGTTTCAGCCCCTCTGTTTCAGCCCCTCTGTTTCTCGCCCTCTGTTTCTCGCCAACTGATTCTCGCTCTCTGTTTCTCGCCCTCTGTTTCAGCCCCTCTGTTTCATCCCCTCTGTTTCAGCCCCTCTGTTTCAGCGTCTCTGTTTCTCGCCCTCTGTTTCAGCCCCTAAGTTTCAGCCCCTCTGTTTCTCGCTCTCTGTTTCTCGCCCTCTGTTTCTCGCCCTCTGTTTCTCGCCCTCTGTTTCTCGCCCTCTGTTTCAGCCCCTCTGTTTCAGCCCCTCTGTTTCTCGCCCTCTTTTTATCGCCCTCTGTTTCTCGACCTCTGTTTCAGCCCCTCAGTATCAGCCCCTCTGTTTCAGCCCCTCTGTTTCTCGCCCTCTGTTTCAGCCCCTCTGTTTCTCGCCCTCTGTTTCAGCCCCTCTGTTTCAGCCCCTCTGTATCAGCCCCTCTGTTTCAGCCCCTCTGTTTCAGCCCCTCTGTTTCAGCCCCTCTGTTTCTCGCCCTCTGTTTCTCGCCCTCTGTTTCTCGCCCTCTGTTTCAGCCCCTCTGTTTCAGCTCCTCTGTTTCAGCCCCTCTGTTTCAGCCCCTCTGTTTCTCGCCCTCTGTTTCAGCCCCTCTGATTCAGCCCCTCTGTTTCAGCCCCTCTGTTTCAGCCCCTCTGTTTCAGCCCCTCTGTTTCCCGCCCTCTGTTTCTCGCCAACTGATTCTCGCTCTCTGTTTCTCGCCCTCTGTTTCAGCCCCTCTGTTTCAGCCCCTCTGTTTCAGCCCCTCTGTTTCAGCTCCTCTGTTTCTCGCCCTCTGTTTCTCGCCCTCTGTTTCAGCCCCTCTGTTTCAGCCCCTCTGTTTCAGCCCCTGTGTTTCTCGCCCTCTGTTTCAGCCCCTCTGTTTCATCCCCTCTGTTTCAGCCCCTCTGTTTCAGCGTCTCTGTTTCTCGCCCTCTGTTTCAGCCGCTAAGTTTCATCCCCTCTGTTTATCGCTCTCTGTTTCTCGCCCTCTGTTTCTCGCCCTCTGTTTCTCGCCCTCTGTTTCAGCCCCTCTGTTTCAGCCCCTCTGTTTCAGCCCCTCTGTTTCAGCCCCTCTGTTTCTCGCCCTCTGTTTATCGCCCTCTGTTTCTCGACCTCTGTTTCAGCCCCTCTGTTTCAGCCCCTCTGTTTCAGCCCCTCTGTTTCAGCCCCTCTGTTTCTCGCCCTCTGTTTCAGCCCCTCTGTTTATCGCCCTCTGTTTCAGCCCCTCTGTTTAAACCCCTCTGTTTCAGCCCCTCTGTTTCTCGCCCTCTGTTTCAGCCCCTCTGTTTCAGCCCCTCTGTATCAGCCCCTCTGTTTCAGCCCCTCTGTTTCTCGCCCACTGTTTCAGCCCCTCTGTTTCTCGCCCTCTGTTTCAGCCCCTCTGTTTCAGCCCCTCTGTTTCAGCCCCTCTGTTTCAGCCCCTCTGTTTCAGCCCCTCTGTTTCAGCTCCTCTGTTTCTCGCCCTCTGTTTCTCGCCAACTGATTCTCGCTCTTTTTTTCTCGCCCTCTGTTTCAGCCCCTCTGTTTCATCCCCTCTGTTTCAGCCCCTCTGTTTCAGCGTCTCTGTTTCTCGCCCTCTGTTTCAGCCCCTGAGTTTCAGCCCCTCTGTTTCTCGCTCTCTGTTTCTCGCCCTCTGTTTCTCGCCCTCTGTTTCTCGCCCTCTGTTTCTCGCCCTCTGTTTCAGCCCCTCTGTTTCAGCCCCTCTGTTTCTCGCCCTCTGTTTATCGCCCTCTGTTTCTCGACCTCTGTTTCAGCCCCTAAGTATCAGCCCCTCTGTTTCAGCCCCTCTGTTTCTCGCCCTCTGTTTCAGCCCCTCTGTTTCTCGCCCTCTGTTTCAGCCCCTCTGTTTCAGCCCCTCTGTATCAGCCCCTCTGTTTCAGCCCCTCTGTTTCAGCCCCTCTGTTTCAGCCCCTCTGTTTCTCGCCCTCTGTTTCTCGCCCTCTGTTTCTCGCCCTCTGTTTCAGCCCCTCTGTTTCAGCTCCTCTGTTTCAGCCCCTCTGTTTCAGCCCCTCTGTTTCTCGCCCTCTGTTTCAGCCCCTCTGATTCAGCCCCTCTGTTTCAGCCCCTCTGTTTCAGCCCCTCTGTTTCAGCCCCTCTGTTTCCCGCCCTCTGTTTCTCGCCAACTGATTCTCGCTCTCTGTTTCTCGCCCTCTGTTTCAGCCCCTCTGTTTCAGCCCCTCTGTTTCAGCCCCTCTGTTTCAGCTCCTCTGTTTCTCGCCCTCTGTTTCTCGCCCTCTGTTTCAGCCCCTCTGTTTCAGCCCCTCTGTTTCAGCCCCTGTGTTTCTCGCCCTCTGTTTCAGCCCCTCTGTTTCATCCCCTCTGTTTCAGCCCCTCTGTTTCAGCGTCTCTGTTTCTCGCCCTCTGTTTCAGCCGCTAAGTTTCATCCCCTCTGTTTCTCGCTCTCTGTTTCTCGCCCTCTGTTTCTCGCCCTCTGTTTCTCGCCCTCTGTTTCAGCCCCTCTGTTTCAGCCCCTCTGTTTCAGCCCCTCTGTTTCAGCCCCTCTGTTTCTCGCCCTCTGTTTATCGCCCTCTGTTTCTCGACCTCTGTTTCAGCCCCTCTGTTTCAGCCCCTCTGTTTCAGCCCCTCTGTTTCAGCCCCTCTGTTTCTCGCCCTCTGTTTCAGCCCCTCTGTTTATCGCCCTCTGTTTCAGCCCCTCTGTTTAAACCCCTCTGTTTCAGCCCCTCTGTTTCTCGCCCTCTGTTTCAGCCCCTCTGTTTCAGCCCCTCTGTATCAGCCCCTCTGTTTCAGCCCCTCTGTTTCTCGCCTTCAGTTTCTCGCCCACTGTTTCAAACCCTCTGTTTCAGCCCCTCTGTTTCAGCCCCTCTGTTTCAGCCTCTCTGTTTCAGCCCCGCTGTTTCTCGCCCTCTGTTTCTAGCCCTCTGTTTCTCGCTCTCTGTTTCTCGCCCTCTGTTTCTGGCCCTGTGTTTCAGCCACTCTGTTTCAGCCCCTCTGTTTCTCGCCCTCTGTTTCAGCCCCTCTGTTTCAGCCCCTCTGTTTCAGCCCCTCTGTTTCAGCCCCTCTGTTTCAGCCCCTCTGTTTCTCGCCCTCTGTTTCTCGCCAACTGATTCTCGCTCTCTGTTTCTCGCCCTCTGTTTCAGCCCCTCTGTTTCATCCCCTCTGTTTCAGCCCCTCTGTTTCAGCGTCTCTGTTTCTCGCCCTCTGTTTCAGCCCCTAAGTTTCAGCCCCTCTGTTTCTCGCTCTCTGTTTCTCGCCCTCTGTTTCTCGCCCTCTGTTTCTCGCCCTCTGTTTCAGCCCCTCTGTTTCAGCCCCTCTGTTTCTGGCCCTCTGTTTATCGCCCTCTGTTTCTCGACCTCTGTTTCAGCCCCTCAGTATCAGCCCCTCTGTTTCAGCCCCTCTGTTTCTCGCCCTCTGTTTTAGCCCCTCTGATTCAGACCCTCTGTTTCAGCCCCTCTGTTTCAGCTCCTCTGTTTCTCGCCCTCTGTTTCTCGCCCTCTTTTTCAGCCACTCTGTTTCTCGCCCTCTGTTTCAGCCCCTCTGTTTATCGCCCACTGTTTCAGCCCCTCTGTTTAAACCCCTCTGTTTCAGCCCCTCTGTTTCTCGCCCTCTGTTTCAGCCCCTCTGTTTCAGCCCCTCTGTTTCTCGCCCTCTGTTTCAGCCCCTCTGTTTCAGCCCCTCTGTATCAGCCCCTCTGTTTCAGCCCCTCTGTTTCTCGCCTTCTGTTTCCCGCCCACTGTTTCAAACCCTCTGTTTCAGCCCCTCTGTTTCAGCCCCTCTGTTTCAGCCTCTCTGTTTCAGCCCCTCTGTTTCTCGCCCTCTGTTTCTAGCCCTCTGTTTCTCGCTCTCTGTTTCTCGCCCTCTGTTTCTTGCCCAGTGTTTCAGCCCCTCTGTTTCAGCCCCTTTGGTTCAGCCCCTCTGTTTCACCCCCTCTGTTTCTCGCCCTCTGTTTCAGCCCCTCTGTTTCTCGCCCTCTGTTTCAGCCCCACTGTTTCAGCCCCTCTGTATCAGCCCCTCTGTTTCAGCCCCTCTGTTTCAGCCCCTCTGTTTCAGCCCCTCTGTTTCTCGCCCTCTGTTTCTCGCCCTCTGTTTCTCGCCCTCTGTTTCAGCCCCTCTGTTTCAGCCCCTCTGTTTCAGCCCCTCTGTTTCAGCCCCTCTGTTTCTCGCCCTCTGTTTCAGCCCCTCTGTTTCAGCCCCTCTGTTTCAGCCCCTCTGTTTCAGCCCCTCTGTTTCAGCCCCTCTGTTTCTCGCCCTCTGTTTCTCGCCAACTGATTCTCGCTCTCTGTTTCTCGCCCTCTGTTTCAGCCCATCTGTTTCAGCCCCTCTGTTTCAGCCCCTCTGTTTCAGCTCCTCTGTTTCTCGCCCTCTGTTTCTCGCCCTCTGTTTCAGCCCCTCTGTTTCAGCCCCTCTGTTTCAGCCCCTCTGTTTCAGCCCCTCTGTTTCAGCCCCTGTGTTTCTCGCCCTCTGTTTCAGCCCCTCTGTTTCATCCCCTCTGTTTCAGCCCCTCTGTTTCAGCGTCTCTGTTTCTCGCCCTCTGTTTCAGCCGGTAAGTATCATCCCCTCTGTTTCTCGCTCTCTGTTTCTCGCACTCTGTTTCTCGCCCTCTGTTTCTCGCCCTCTGTTTCTCGCCCTCTGTTTCAGCCCCTCTGTTTCAGCCCCTCTGTTTCTCGCCCTCTGTTTATCGCCCTCTGTTTCTCGACCTCTGTTTCAGCCCCTCTGTATCAGCCCCTCTGTTTCAGCCCCTCTGTTTCTCGCCCTCTGTTTCAGCCCCTCTGTTTCAGCCCCTCTGTTTCAGCCCCTATGTTTCAGCTCCTCTGTTTCTCGCCCTCTGTTTCTCGCCCTCTTTTTCAGCCCCTCTGTTTCTCGACCTCTGTTTCAGCCCCTCTGTTTATCGCCCTCTGTTTCAGCCCCTCTGTTTAAATCCCTCTGTTTCAGCCCCTGTGTTTCTCGCCCTCTGTTTCAGCCCCTCTGTTTCAGCCCCTCTGTTTCTCGCCCTCTGTTTCAGCCCCTCTGTTTCAGCCCCTCTGTTTCAGCCCCTCTGTTTCAGCCCCTCTGTTTCTCGCCCTCTGTTTCAGCCCCTCTGTTTCAGCCCCTCTGTATCAGCCCCTCTGTTTCAGCCCCTCTGTTTCTCGCACTCTGTTTCTCGCCCACTGTTTCAAACCCTCTGTTTCAGCCCCTCTGTTTCAGTCCCTCTGTTTCACCCTCTCTGTTTCAGCCCCTCTGTTTCTCGCCCTCTGTTTCTAGCCCTCTGTTTCTCGCTCTCTGTTTCTCGCCCTCTGTTTCTTGCCCTGTGTTTCAGCCCCTCTGTTTCAGCCCCTCTGGTTCAGCCCCTCTGTTTCACCCCCTCTGTTTCTCGCCCTCTGTTTCAGCCCCTCTGTTTCTCGCCCTCTGTTTCAGCCCCTCTGTTTCAGCCCCTCTGTATCAGCCCCTCTGTTTCAGCCCCTCTGTTTCAGCCCCTCTGTTTCAGCCCCTCTGTTTCTCGCCCTCTGTTTCTCGCCCTCTGTTTCTCGCCCTCTGTTTCAGCCCCTCTGTTTCAGCCCCTCTGTTTCAGCCCCTCTGTTTCAGCCCCTCTGTTTCTCGCCCTCTGTTTCAGCCCCTCTGTTTCAGCCCCTCTGTTTCAGCCCCTCTGTTTCAGCCCCTCTGTTTCAGCCCCTCTGTTTCAGCCCCTCTGTTTCTCGCCCTCTGTTTCTCGCCAACTGATTCTCTCTCTCTGTTTCTCGCCCTCTGTTTCAGCCCCTATGTTTCAGCCCCTCTGTTTCAGCCCCTCTGTTTCAGCCCCTCTGTTTCAGCTCCTCTGTTTCTCGCCCTCTGTTTCTCGCCCTCTTTTTCAGCCCCTCTGTTTCAGCCCCTCTGTTTCAGTCCCTCTGTTTCTCGCCCTCTGTTTCACCCCTCTGTTTCAACCCCTCTGTTTCAGCCCCTCTGTTTCTCGCCCTCTGTTTCAGCCCCTCTGTTTCAGCCCCTCTGTTTCTCGCCCTCTGTTTCAGCCCCTCTGTTTCAGCCCCTCTGTATCAGCCCCTCTGTTTCAGCCCCTTTGTTTCTCGCCCTCTGTTTCTCGCCCACTGTTTCAAACCCTCTGTTTCAGCCCCTCTGTTTCAGCCCCTCTGTTTCAGCCCCTCTGTTTCTCGCCCTCTGTTTCTAGCCCTCTGTTTCTCGCTCTCTGTTTCTCGCCCTGTGTTTCTCGCCCTGTGTTTCAGCCCCTCTGTTTCAGCCCCTCTGGTTCAGCCCCTCTGTTTCACCCCCTCTGTTTCTCGCCCTCTGTTTCAGCCCCTCTGTTTCTCGCCCTCTGTTTCAGCCCCTCTGTTTCAGCCCCTCTGTATCAGCCCCTCTGTTTCAGCCGCTCTGTTTCAGCCCCTCTGTTTCAGCCCCTCTGTTTCTCGCCCTCTGTTTCTCGCCCTCTGTTTCTCGCCCTCTGTTTCAGCCCCTCTGTTTCAGCCCCTCTGTTTCAGCCCCTCTGTTTCAGCCCCTCTGTTTCTCGCCCTCTGTTTCAGCCCCTCTGTTTCAGCCCCTCTGTTTCAGCCCCTCTGTTTCAGCCCCATTGTTTCAGCCCCTCTGTTTCTCCCCCTCTGTTTCTCGCCATCTGTTTCTCGCCCTCTGTTTCTCGCCCTCTGTTTCTCGCCCTCTGTTTCAGCCCCTCTGTTTCTCGCCCTCTGTTTCTCGCCCTCTGTTTCTCGCTCTCTGTTTCTCGCCCTCTGTTTCAGCCCCTCTGTTTCAGCCCATCTGTTTCAGCCACTCTGTTTCTCGCCCCCTGTTTCAGCCGCTCTGTTTCAGCCCCTCTGTTTCAGTCCCTCTGTTTCAGCCCCTCTGTTTCAGCTCCTCTGTTTCAGCCCCTCTGTTTCTCGCCCTCTGTTTCTCGCCAACTGATTCGCGCTCTCTGTTTCTCCCCCTCTGTTTCAGCCCCTCTGTTTCAGCCCCTCTGTTTCAGACCCTCTGTTTCAGCCCCTCTGTTTCAGCTCCTCTGTTTCTCGCCCTCTGTTTCTCGCCCTCTGTTTCAGCCCCTCTGTTTCAGCCCCACTGTTTCAGCCCCTCTGTTTCAGCCCGTCTGTTTCAGCCCCTCTGTTTCAGCCCCTGTGTTTCTCGCCCTCTGTTTCAGCCCCACTGTTTCATCCCCTCTGTTTCAGCCCCTCTGTTTCAGCGTCTCTGTTTCTCGCCCTCTGTTTCAGCCCCTAAGTTTCATCCCCTCTGTTTCTCGCTCTCTGTTTCTCGCCCTCTGTTTCTCGCCCTCTGTTTCTCGCCCTCTGTTTCTCGCCCTCTGTTTCAGCCCCTCTGTTTCAGCCCCTCTGTTTCTCGCCCTCTGTTTATCGCCCTCTGTTTCTCGACCTCTGTTTCAGCCCCTCTGTATCAGCCCCTCTGTTTCAGCCCCTCTGTTTCTCGCCCTCTGTTTCAGCCCCTCTGTTTCAGCCCCTCTGTTTCAGCCCCTCTGTTTCAGCTCCTCTGTTTCTCGCCCTCTGTTTCTCGCCCTCTTTTTCAGCCCCTCTGTTTCTCGCCCTCTGTTTCAGCCCCTCTGTTTATCGCCCTCTGTTTCAGCCCCTCTGTTTAAACCCCTCTGTTTCAGCCCCTCTGTTTCTCGCCCTCTGTTTCAGCCCCTCTGTTTCAGCCCCTCTGTTTCTCGCCCTCTGTTTCAGCCCCTCTGTTTCAGCTCCTCTGTATCAGCCCCTCTGTTTCAGCCCCTCTGTTTCTCGCCCTCTGTTTCTCGCCCACTGTTTCAAACCCTCTGTTTCAGACCCTCTGTTTCAGCCCCTCTGTTTCAGCCTCTCTGTTTCAGCCCCTCTGTTTCTCGCCCTCTGTTTCTAGCCATCTGTTTCTCGCTCTCTGTTTCTCGCCCTCTGTTTCTTGCCCTGTGTTTCAGCCCCTCTGTTTCAGCCCCTCTGGTTCAGCCCCTCTGTTTCACCCCCTCTGTTTCTCGCCCTCTGTTTCAGCCCCTCTGTTTCTCGCCCTCTGTTTCAGCCCCTCTGTTTCAGCCCCTCTGTATCAGCCCCTCTGTTTCAGCCCCTCTGTTTCAGCCCCTCTGTTTCAGCCCCTCTGTTTCTCGCCCTCTGTTTCTCGCCCTCTGTTTCTCGCCCTCTGTTTCAGCCCCTCTGTTACAGCCCCTCTGTTTCAGCCCCTCTGTTTCAGCCCCTCTGTTTCTCGACCTCTGTTTCAGCCCCTCTGTTTCAGCCCCTCTGTTTCAGCCCCTCTGTTTCAGCCCCTCTGTTTCACGCCCTCTGTTTCTCGCCAACTGATTCTCGCTCTCTGTTTCTCGCCCTCTGTTTCAGCCCCTCTGTTTCAGCCCCTCTGTTTCAGCCCCTCTGTTTCAGCCCCTCTGTTTCAGCTCCTCTGTTTCTCGCCCTCTGTTTCTCGCCCTCTTTTTCAGCCCCTCTGTTTCTCGCCCTCTGTTTCAGCCCCTCTGTTTCTCGCCCTCTGTTTCACCCCTCTGTTTCAACCCCTCTGTTTCAGCCCCTCTGTTTCGCGCCCTCTGTTTCAGCCCCTCTGTTTCACCCCCTCTGTTTCTCGCCCTCTGTTTCAGCCCCTCTGTTTCAGCCCCTCTGTATCAGCCCCTCTGTTTCAGCCCCTTTGTTTCTCGCCCTCTGTTTCTCGCCCACTGTTTCATCCCTCTGTTTCAGCCCCTCTGTTTCAGCCCCTCTGTTTCAGCCCCTCTGTTTCTCGCCCTCTGTTTCTAGCCCTCTGTTTCTCGCTCTCTGTTTCTCGCCCTCTGTTTCTCGCCCTGTGTTTCAGCCCCTCTGTTTCAGCCCCTCTGGTTCAGCCCCTCTGTTTCACCCCCTCTGTTTCTCGCCCTCTGTTTCAGCCCCTCTGTTTCTCGCCCTCTGTTTCAGCCCCTCTGTTTCAGCCCCTCTGTATCAGCCCCTCTGTTTCAGCCGCTCTGTTTCAGCCCATCTGTTTCAGCCCCTCTGTTTCTCGCCCTCTGTTTCTCGCCCTCTGTTTCTCGCCCTCTGTTTCAGCCCCTCTGTTTCAGCCCCTCTGTTTCAGACCCTCTGTTTCAGCCCCTCTGTTTCTCGCCCTCTGTTTCAGCCCCTCTGTTTCAGCCCCTCTGTTTCAGCCCCTCTGTTTCAGCCCCTCTGTTTCAGCCCCTCTGTTTCTCCCCCTCTGTTTCTCGCCATCTGTTTCTCGCCCTCTGTTTCTCGCCCTCTGTTTCTCGCCCTCTGTTTCAGCCCCTCTGTTTCTCGCCCTCTGTTTCTCGCCCTCTGTTTCTCGCTCTCTGTTTCTCGTCCTCTGTTTCAGCCCCTCTGTTTCAGCCCATCTGTTTCAGCCACTCTGTTTCTCGCCCCCTGTTTCAGCCGCTCTGTTTCAGCCCCTCTGTTTCAGTCCCTCTGTTTCAGCCCCTCTGTTTCAGCTCCTCTGTTTCTCGCCCTCTGTTTCTCGCCCTCTGTTTCAGCCCCTCTGTTTCTCGCCCTCTGTTTCTCTCCCTCTGTTTCAGCCCCTCTGTTTCAGCCCCTCTGTTTCAGCCCCTCTGTTTCAGCCCCTCTGTTTCTCGCCCTCTGTTTCTCACCCTCTGTTTCTCGCTCTCTGTTTCTCGCCCTCTGTTTCTCGCCCTCTGATTCAGCCCCTCTGTTTCAGCCCATCTGTTTCAGCCCCTCTGTTTTTAGCCCCTCTGTTTCTCGCCCTCTGTTTCAGCCCCTCTGTTTCTCGCCCTCTGTTTCAGCAGGGCTGTTTCAGCCCCTCTGTACCAGCCCCTCTGTTTCAGCCCCTCTGTTTCTCGCCCTCTGTTTCTCGCCCTCTGTTTCAGCCCCTCTGTTTCAGCCCGTCTCTTTCAGCCCCTCTGTTTCAGCCCCTCTGTTTCTCGCCCTCTGTTTCTCGCCCTCTGTTTCTCGCCCTCTGTTTCTCGCCCTCTGTTTCAGCCCCTTTGTTTCAGCCCCTCTGTTTCAGCCCCTCTGTTTCTCGCCCTCTGTTTCTCGCACACTGTTTCTCGCCCTCTGTTTCAGCCCCTCTGTTTCAGCCCCTCTGTTTCAGCCCCTCTGTTTCAGCCCCTGTGTTTCTCGCCCTCTGTTTCAGCCCCTCTGTTTCATCCCCTCTGTTTCAGCCCCTCTGTTTCAGCGTCTCCCTTTCTCGCCCTCTGTTTCAGCCCCTAAGTTTCAGCCCCTCTGTTTCTCGCTCTCTGTTTCTCGCCCTCTGTTTCTCGCCCTCTGTTTCTCGCCCTCTGTTTCTCGCCCTCTGTTTCAGCCCCTCTGTTTCTCGCCCTCTGTTTCAGCCCCTCTGTTTCAGCCCCTCTGTATCAGCCCCTCTGTTTCAGCCCCTCTGTTTCTCGCCCTCTGTTTCTCGCCCACTGTTTCAAACCCTCTGTTTCAGCCCCTCTGTTTCAGCCCCTCTGTTTCAGCCTCTCTGTTTCAGCCCCTCTGTTTCTCGCCCTCTGTTTCTAGCCCTCTGTTTCTCGCTCTCTGTTTCTCGCCCTCTGTTTCTTGCCCTGTGTTTCAGCCCCTCTGTTTCAGCCCCTCTGGTTCAGCCCCTCTGTTTCACCCCCTCTGTTTCTCGCCCTCTGTTTCAGCCCCTCTGTTTCTCGCCCTCTGTTTCAGCCCCTCTGTTTCAGCCCCTCTGTATCAGCCCCTCTGTTTCAGCCCCTCTGTTTCAGCCCCTCTGTTTCAGCCCCTCTGTTTCTCGCCCTCTGTTTCTCGCCCTCTGTTTCTCGCCCTCTGTTTCAGCCCCTCTGTTTCAGCCCCTCTGTTTCAGCCCCTCTGTTTCAGCCCCTTGTTTCTCGCCCTCTGTTTCAGCCCCTTGTTTCAGCCCCTCTGTTTCAGCCCCTCTGTTTCAGCCCCTCTGTTTCTCGCCCTCTGTTTCTCGCCAACTGATTCTCGCTCTCTGTTTCTCGCCCTCTGTTTCAGCCCCTCTGTTTCAGCCCCTCTGTTTCAGCCCCTCTGTTTCAGCCCCTCTGTTTCAGCTCCTCTGTTTCTCGCCCTCTGTTTCTCGCCCTCTTTTTCAGCCCCTCTGTTTCTCGCCCTCTGTTTCAGCCCCTCTGTTTCTCGCCCTCTGTTTCACCCCTCTGTTTCAACCCCTCTGTTTCAGCCCCTCTGTTTCGCGCCCTCTGTTTCAGCCCCTCTGTTTCACCCCCTCTGTTTCTCGCCCTCTGTTTCAGCCCCTCTGTTTCAGCCCCTCTGTATCAGCCCCTCTGTTTCAGCCCCTTTGTTTCTCGCCCTCTGTTTCTCGACCACTGTTTCATCCCTCTGTTTCAGCCCCTCTGTTTCAGCCCCTCTGTTTCAGCCCCTCTGTTTCTCGCCCTCTGTTTCTAGCCCTCTGTTTCTAGCTCTCTGTTTCTCGCCCTCTGTTTCTCGCCCTGTGTTTCAGCCCCTCTGTTTCAGCCCCTCTGGTTCAGCCCCTCTGTTTCACCCCCTCTGTTTCTCGCCCTCTGTTTCAGCCCCTCTGTTTCTCGCCCTCTGTTTCAGCCCCTCTGTTTCAGCCCCTCTGTATCAGCCCCTCTGTTTCAGCCGCTCTGTTTCAGCACATCTGTTTCAGCCCCTCTGTTTCTCGCCCTCTGTTTCTCGCCCTCTGTTTCTCGCCCTCTGTTTCAGCCCCTCTGTTTCAGCCCCTCTGTTTCAGACCCTCTGTTTCAGCCCCTCTGTTTCTCGCCCTCTGTTTCAGACCCTCTGTTTCAGCCCCTCTGTTTCAGCCCCTCTGTTTCAGCCCCTCTGTTTCAACCCCTCTGTTTCTCGCCATCTGTTTCTCGCCCTCTGTTTCTCGCCCTCTGTTTCTCGCCCTCTGTTTCAGCCCCTCTGTTTCTCGCCCTCTGTTTCTCGCCCTCTGTTTCTCGCTCTCTGTTTCTCGTCCTCTGTTTCAGCCCCTCTGTTTCAGCCCATCTGTTTCAGCCACTCTGTTTCTCGCCCCCTGTTTCAGCCGCTCTGTTTCAGCCCCTCTGTTTCAGTCCCTCTGTTTCAGCCCCTCTGTTTCAGCTCCTCTGTTTCTCGCCCTCTGTTTCTCGCCCTCTGTTTCAGCCCCTCTGTTTCTCGCCCTCTGTTTCTCGCCCTCTGTTTCAGCCCCTCTGTTTCAGCCCCTCTGTTTCAGCCCCTCTGTTTCAGCCCCTCTGTTTCTCGCCCTCTGTTTCTCACCCTCTGTTTCTCGCTCTCTGTTTCTCGCCCTCTGTTTCTCGCCCTCTGATTCAGCCCCTCTGTTTCAGCCCATCTGTTTCAGCCCCTCTGTTTTTAGCCACTCTGTTTCTCGCCCTCTGTTTCAGCCCCTCTGTTTCTCGCCCTCTGTTTCAGCAGGGCTGTTTCAGCCCCTCTGTTTCAAACCCTCTGTTTCAGCCCCTCTGTTTCTCGCCCTCTGTTTCTCGCCCTCTGTTTCAGCCCCTCTGTTTCAGCCCGTCTCTTTCAGCCCCTCTGTTTCAGCCCCTCTGTTTCTCGCCCTCTGTTTCTCGCCCTCTGTTTCTCGCCCTCTGTTTCTCGCCCTCTGTTTCAGCCCCTCTGTTTCAGCCCCTCTGTTTCAGCCCCTCTGTTTCTCGCCCTCTGTTTCTCGCACACTGTTTCTCGCCCTCTGTTTCAGCCCCTCTGTTTCAGCCCCTCTGTTTCAGCCCCTCTGTTTCAGCCCCTCTGTTTCAGCCCCTGTGTTTCTCGCCCTCTGTTTCAGCCCCTCTGTTTCATCCCCTCTGTTTCAGCCCCTCTGTTTCAGCGTCTCTGTTTCTCGCCCTCTGTTTCAGCCCCTAAGTTTCAGCCCCTCTGTTTCTCGCTCTCTGTTTCTCGCCCTCTGTTTCTCGCCCTCTGTTTCTCGCCCTCTGTTTCTCGCCCTCTGTTTCAGCCCCTCTGTTTCTCGCCCTCTGTTTATCGCCCTCTGTTTCTCGACCTCTGTTTCAGCCCCTCAGTATCAGCCCCTCTGTTTCAGCCCCTCTGTTTCTCGCCCTCTGTTTCAGCCCCTCTGTTTCAGCCCCTCTGTTTCAGCCCCTCTGTTTCAGCTCCTCTGTTTCTCGCCCTCTGTTTCTCGCCCTCTTTTTCAGCCCCTCTGTTTCTCGCCCTCTGTTTCAGCCCCTCTGTTTATCGCCCTCTGTTTCAGCCCCTCTGTTTAAACCCCTCTGTTTCAGCCCCTCTGTTTCTCGCCCTCTGTTTCAGCCCCTCTGTTTCAGCCCCTCTGTTTCTCGCCCTCTGTTTCAGCCCCTCTGTTTCAGCCCCTCTGTATCAGCCCCTCTGTTTCAGCCCCTCTGTTTCTCGCCTTCTGTTTCTCGCCCACTGTTTCAAACCCTCTGTTTCACGCCCTCTGTTTCTCGCCCTCTGTTTCAGCCCCTCTGTTTCAGCCCCTCTGTTTCTCGCCCTCTGTTTATCGCCCTCTGTTTCTCGACCTCTGTTTCAGCCCCTCAGTATCAGCCCCTCTGTTTCAGCCCCTCTGTTTCTCGCCCTCTGTTTCAGCCCCTCTGTTTCTCGCCCTCTGTTTCAGCCCCTCTGTTTCAGCCCCTCTGTATCAGCCCCTCTGTTTCAGCCCCTCTGTTTCAGCCCCTCTGTTTCTCGCCCTCTGTTTCTCGCCCTCCGTTTCTCGCCCTCTGTTTCAGCCCCTCTGTTTCAGCCCCTCTGTTTCAGCCCCTCTGTTTCAGCCCCTCTGTTTCTCGCCCTCTGTTTCAGCCCCTCTGTTTCAGCCCCTCTGTTTCAGCCCCTCTGTTTCAGCCCCTCTGTTTCTCGCCCTCTGTTTCTCGCCAACTGATTCTCGCTCTCTGTTTCTCGCCCTCTGTTTCAGCCCCTCTGTTTCAGCCCCTCTGTTTCAGCCCCTCTGTTTCAGCTCCTCTGTTTCTCGCCCTCTGTTTCTCGCCCTCTGTTTCAGCCCCTCTGTTTCAGCCCCTCTGTTTCAGCCCCTCTGTTTCAGCCCCTCTGTTTCAGCCCCTGTGTTTCTCGCCCTCTGTTTCAGCCCCTCTGTTTCATCCCCTCTGTTTCAGCCCCTCTGTTTCAGCGTCTCTGTTTCTCGCCCTCTGTTTCAGCCGCTAAGTTTCATTCTCTCTGTTTCTCGCTCTCTGTTTCTCGCCCTCTGTTTCTCGCCCTCTGTTTCTCGCCCTCTGTTTCTCGCCCTCTGTTTCAGCCCCTCTGTTTCAGCCCCTCTGTTTCTCGCCCTCTGTTTATCGCCCTCTGTTTCTCGACCTCTGTTTCAGCCCCTCTGTATCAGCCCCTCTGTTTCAGCCCCTCTGTTTCTCGCCCTCTGTTTCAGCCCCTCTGTTTCAGCCCCTCTGTTTCAGCCCCTATGTTTCAGCTCCTCTGTTTCTCGCCCTCTGTTTCTCGCCCTCTTTTTCAGCCCCTCTGTTTCTCGCCCTCTGTTTCAGCCCCTCTGTTTATCGCCCTCTGTTTCAGCCCCTCTGTTTAAACCCCTCTGTTTCAGCCCCTCTGTTTCTCGCCCTCTGTTTCAGCCCCTCTGTTTCTCGCCCTCTGTTTCAGCCCCTCTGTTTCAGCCCCTCTTTATCAGCCCCTCTGTTTCAGCCCCTCTGTTTCTCGACCTCTGTTTCTCGCCCACTGTTTCAAACCCTCTGTTTCAGCCCCTCTGTTTCAGCCCCTCTGTTTCAGCCTCTCTGTTTCAGCCCCTCTGTTTCTCGCCCTCTGTTTCTAGCCCTCTGTTTCTCGCTCTCTGTTTTTCGCCCTCTGTTTCTTGCCCTGTGTTTCAGCCCCTCTGTTTCAGCCCCTCTGGTTCAGCCCCTCTGTTTCACCACCTCTGTTTCTCGCCCTCTGTTTCAGCCCCTCTGTTTCTCGCCCTCTGTTTCAGCCCCTCTGTTTCAGCCCCTCTGTATCAGCCCCTCTGTTTCAGCCCCTCTGTTTCAGCCCCTCTGTTTCAGCCCCTCTGTTTCTCGCCCTCTGTTTCTCGCCAACTGATTCTCGCTCTCTGTTTCTCGCCCTCTGTTTCAGCCCCTCTGTTTCAGCCCCTCTGTTTCAGCCCCTCTGTTTCAGCCCCTCTGTTTCAGCTCCTCTGTTTCTCGCCCTCTGTTTCTCGCCCTCTTTTTCAGCCCCTCTGTTTCAGCCCCTCTGTTTCAGCCCCTCTGTTTCTCGCCCCCTGTTTCAGCCGCTCTGTTTCAGCCCCTCTGTTTCAGTCCCTCTGTTTCAGCCCCTCTGTTTCAGCTCCTCTGTTTCAGCCCCTCTGTTTCTCGCCCTCTGTTTCTCGCCAACTGATTCGCGCTCTCTGTTTCTCGCCCTCTGTTTCAGCCCCTCTGTTTCAGGCCCTCTGTTTCAGCCCCTCTGTTTCAGCCCCTCTGTTTCAGCTCCTCTGTTTCTCGCCCTCTGTTTCTCGCCCTCTGTTTCAGCCCCTCTGTTTCAGCCCCTCTGTTTCAGCCCCTCTGTTTCAGCCCGTCTGTTTCAGCCCCTCTGTTTCAGCCCCTGTGTTTCTCGCCCTCTGTTTCAGCCCCACTGTTTCATCCCCTCTGTTTCAGCCCCTCTGTTTCAGCGACTCTGTTTCTCGCCCTCTGTTTCAGCCCCTAAGTTTCATCCCCTCTGTTTCTCGCTCTCTGTTTCTCGCCCTCTGTTTCTCGCCCTCTGTTTCTCGCCCTCTGTTTCTCGCCCTCTGTTTCAGCCCCTCTGTTTCAGCCCCTCTGTTTCTCGCCCTCTGTTTATCGCCCTCTGTTTCTCGACCTCTGTTTCAGCCCCTCTGTATCAGCCCCTCTGTTTCAGCCCCTCTGTTTCTCGCCCTCTGTTTCAGCCCCTCTGTTTCAGCCCCTCTGTTTCAGCCCCTCTGTTTCAGCTCCTCTGTTTCTCGCCCTCTGTTTCTCGCCCTCTTTTTCAGCCCCTCTGTTTCTCGCCCTCTGTTTCAGCCCCTCTGTTTATCGCCCTCTGTTTCTGCCCCTCTGTTTAAACCCCTCTGTTTCAGCCCCTCTGTTTCTCGCCCTCTGTTTCAGCCCCTCTGTTTCAGCCCCTCTGTTTCTCGCCCTCTGTTTCAGCCCCTCTGTTTCAGCCCCTCTGTATCAGCCCCTCTGTTTCAGCCCCTCTGTTTCTCGCCCTCTGTTTCTCGCCCACTGTTTCAAACCCTCTGTTTCAGCCCCTCTGTTTCAGCCCCTCTGTTTCAGCCTCTCTGTTTCAGCCCCTCTGTTTCTCGCCCTCTGTTTCTAGCCCTCTGTTTCTCGCTCTCTGTTTCTCGCCCTCTGTTTCTTGCCCTGTGTTTCAGCCCCTCTGTTTCAGCCCCTCTGGTTCAGCCCCTCTGTTTCACCCCCTCTGTTTCTCGCCCTCTGTTTCAGCCCCTCTGTTTCTCGCCCTCTGTTTCAGCCCCTCTGTTTCAGCCCCTCTGTATCAGCCCCTCTGTTTCAGCCCCTCTGTTTCAGCCCCTCTGTTTCAGCCCCTCTGTTTCTCGCCCTCTGTTTCTCGCCCTGTGTTTCTCGCCCTCTGTTTCAGCCCCTCTGTTTCAGCCCCACTGTTTCAGCCCCTCTGTATCAGCCCCTCTGTTTCAGCCTCTCTGTTTCTCGCCCTCTGTTTCTCGCCCTCTGATTCAGCCCCTCTGTTTCAGCCCCTCTGTTTCAGCCCCTCTGTTTCAGCCCCTCTGTTTCAGCCCCTCTGTTTCTCGCCCTCTGTTTCTCGCCAACTGATTCTCGCTCTCTGTTTCTCGCCCTCTGTTTCAGCCCCTCTGTTTCAGCCCCTCTGTTTCAGCCCCTCTGTTTCAGCCCCTCTGTTTCAGCTCCTCTGTTTCTCGCCCTCTGTTTCTCGCCCTCTTTTTCAGCCCCTCTGTTTCTCGCCCTCTGTTTCAGCCCCTCTGTTTCTCGCCCTCTGTTTCACCCCTCTGTTTCAACCCCTCTGTTTCAGCCCCTCTGTTTCGCGCCCTCTGTTTCAGCCCCTCTGTTTCACCCCCTCTGTTTCTCGCCCTCTGTTTCAGCCCCTCTGTTTCAGCCCCTCTGTATCAGCCCCTCTGTTTCAGCCCCTTTGTTTCTCGCCCTCTGTTTCTCGCCCACTGTTTCATCCCTCTGTTTCAGCCCCTCTGTTTCAGCCCCTCTGTTTCAGCCCCTCTGTTTCTCGCCCTCTGTTTCTAGCCCTCTGTTTCTCGCTCTCTGTTTCTCGCCCTCTGTTTCTCGCCCTGTGTTTCAGCCCCTCTGTTTCAGCCCCTCTGGTTCAGCCCCTCTGTTTCACCCCCTCTGTTTCTCGCCCTCTGTTTCAGCCCCTCTGTTTCTCGCCCTCTGTTTCAGCCCCTCTGTTTCAGCCCCTCTGTATCAGCCCCTCTGTTTCAGCCGCTCTGTTTCAGCCCATCTGTTTCAGCCCCTCTGTTTCTCGCCCTCTGTTTCTCGCCCTCTGTTTCTCGCCCTCTGTTTCAGCCCCTCTGTTTCAGCGCCTCTGTTTCAGACCCTCTGTTTCAGCCCCTCTGTTTCTCGCCCTCTGTTTCAGCCCCTCTGTTTCAGCCCCTCTGTTTCAGCCCCTCTGTTTCAGCCCCTCTGTTTCAGCCGCTCTGTTTCTCCCCCTCTGTTTCTCGCCATCTGTTTCTCGCCCTCTGTTTCTCGCCCTCTGTTTCTCGCCCTCTGTTTCAGCCCCTCTGTTTCTCGCCCTCTGTTTCTCGCCCTCTGTTTCTCGCTCTCTGTTTCTCGTCCTCTGTTTCAGCCCCTCTGTTTCAGCCCATCTGTTTCAGCCACTCTGTTTCTCGCCCCCTGTTTCAGCCGCTCTGTTTCAGCCCCTCTGTTTCAGTCCCTCTGTTTCAGCCCCTCTGTTTCAGCTCCTCTGTTTCTCGCCCTCTGTTTCTCGCCCTCTGTTTCAGCCCCTCTGTTTCTCGCCCTCTGTTTCTCGCCCTCTGTTTCAGCCCCTCTGTTTCAACCCCTCTGTTTCAGCCCCTCTGTTTCAGCCCCTCTGGTTCTCGCCCTCTGTTTCTCACCCTCTGTTTCTCGCTCTCTGTTTCTCGCCCTCTGTTTCTCGCCCTCTGATTCAGCCCCTGTTTCAGCCCATCTGTTTCAGCCCCTCTGTTTTTAGCCCCTCTGTTTCTCGCCCTCTGTTTCAGCCCCTCTGTTTCTCGCCCTCTGTTTCAGCACGTCTGTTTCAGCCCCTCTGTACCAGCCCCTCTGTTTCAGCCCCTCTGTTTCTCGCCCTCTGTTTCTCGCCCTCTGTTTCAGCCCCTCTGTTTCAGCCCGTCTCTTTCAGCCCCTCTGTTTCAGCCCCTCTGTTTCTCGCCCTCTGTTTCTCGCCCTCTGTTTCTCGCCCTCTGTTTCTCGCCCTCTGTTTCAGCCCCTCTGTTTCAGCCCCACTGTTTCAGCCCCTCTGTTTCTCGCCCTCTGTTTCTCGCACACTGTTTCGCGCCCTCTGTTTCAGCCCCTCTGTTTCAGCCCCTCTGTTTCAGCCCCTCTGTTTCCGCCCCTCTGTTTCAGCCCCTGTGTTTCTCGCCCTCTGTTTCAGCCCCTCTGTTTCATCCCCTCTGTTTCAGCCCCTCTGTTTCAGCGTCTCTGTTTCTCGCCCTCTGTTTCAGCCCCTAAGTTTCAGCCCCTCTGTTTCTCGCTCTCTGTTTCTCGCCCTCTGTTTCTCGCCCTCTGTTTCTCGCCCTCTGTTTCTCGCCCTCTGTTTCAGCCCCTCTGTTTCAGCCCCTCTGTTTCTCGCCCTCTGTTTATCGCCCTCTGTTTCTCGACCTCTGTTTCAGCCCCTCAGTATCAGCCCCTCTGTTTCAGCCCCTCTGTTTCTCGCCCTCTGTTTCAGCCCCTCTGTTTCAGCCCCTCTGTTTCAGCCCCTCTGTTTCAGCTCCTCTGTTTCTCGCCCTCTGTTTCTCGCCCTCTTTTTCAGCCCCTCTGTTTCTCGCCCTCTGTTTCAGCCCCTCTGTTTATCGCCCTCTGTTTCAGCCCCTCTGTTTAAACCCCTCTGTTTCAGCCCCTCTGTTTCTCGCCCTCTGTTTCAGCCCCTCTGTTTCAGCCCCTCTGTTTCTCGCCCTCTGTTTCAGCCCCTCTGTTTCAGCCCCTCTGTATCAGCCCCTCTGTTTCAGCCCCTCTGTTTCTCGCCTTCTGTTTCTCGCCCACTGTTTCAAACCCTCTGTTTCAGCCCCTCTGTTTCAGCCCCTCTGTTTCAGCCTCTCTGTTTCAGCCCCTCTGTTTCTCGCCCTCTGTTTCTAGCCCTCTGTTTCTCGCTCTCTGTTTCTCGCCCTCTGTTTCTGGCCCTGTGTTTCAGCCACTCTGTTTCAGCCCCTCTGTTTCTCGCCCTCTGTTTCAGCCCCTCTGTTTCAGCCCCTCTGTTTCAGCCCCTCTGTTTCAGCCCCTCTGTTTCAGCCCCTCTGTTTCTCGCCCTATGTTTCTCGCCAACTGATTCTCGCTCTCTGTTTCTCGCCCTCTGTTTCAGCCCCTCTGTTTCATCCCCTCTGTTTCAGCCCCTCTGTTTCAGCGTCTCTGTTTCTCGCCCTCTGTTTCAGCCCCTAAGTTTCAGCCCCCCTGTTTCTCGCTCTCTGTTTCTCGCCCTCTGTTTCACGCCCTCTGTTTCTCGCCCTCTGTTTCTCGCCCTCTGTTTCAGCCCCTCTGTTTCAGCCCCTCTGTTTCTCGCCCTCTGTTTATCGCCCTCTGTTTCTCGACCTCTGTTTCAGCCCCTCAGTATCAGCCCCTCTGTTTCAGCCCCTCTGTTTCTCGCCCTCTGTTTCAGCCCCTCTGTTTCTCGCCCTCTGTTTCAGCCCCTCTGTTTCAGCCCCTCTGTATCAGCCCCTCTGTTTCAGCCCCTCTGTTTCAGCCCCTCTGTTTCAGCCCCTCTGTTTCTCGCCCTCTGTTTCTCGCCCTCTGTTTCTCGCCCTCTGTTTCAGCCCCTCTGTTTCAGCCCCTCTGTTTCAGCCCCTCTGTTTCAGCCCAACTGTTTCTCGCCCTCTGTTTCAGCCCCTCTGTTTCAGCCCCTCTGTTTCAGCCCCTCTGTTTCAGCCCCTCTGTTTCAGCCCCTCTGTTTCTCGCCCTCTGTTTCAGCCCCTCTGTTTCAGCCCCTCTGTTTCAGCCCCTCTGTTTCAGCTCCTCTGTTTCTCGCCCTCTGTTTCTCGCCATCTGTTTCAGCCCCTCTGTTTCAGCCCCTCTGTTTCAGCCCCTCTGTTTCAGCCCCTCTGTTTCAGCCCCTCTGTTTCAGCCCCTGTGTTTCTCGCCCTCTGTTTCAGCCCCTCTGTTTCATCCCCTCTGTTTCAGCCCCTATGTTTCAGTGTCTCTGTTTCTCGCTCTCTGTTTCAGCCGCTAAGTTTCATCCCCTCTGTTTCTCGCTCTCTGTTTCTCGCCCTCTGTTTCTCGCCCTCTGTTTCTCGCCCTCTGTTTCTCGCCCTCTGTTTCAGCCCCTCTGTTTCAGCCCCTCTGTTTCTCGCCCTCTGTTTATCGCCCTCTGTTTCTCGACCTCTGTTTCAGCCCCTCTGTATCAGCCCCTCTGTTTCAGCCCCTCTGTTTCTCGCCCTCTGTTTCAGCCCCTCTGTTTCAGCCCCTCTGTTTCAGCCCCTATGTTTCAGCTCCTCTGTTTCTCGCCCTCTGTTTCTCGCCCTCTTTTTCAGCCCCTCTGTTTCTCGCCCTCTGTTTCAGCCCCTCTGTTTATCGCCCTCTGTTTCAGCCCCTCTGTTTAAACCCCTCTGTTTCAGCCCCTCTGTTTCTCGCCCTCTGTTTCAGCCCCTCTGTTTCAGCCCCTCTGTTTCTCGCCCTCTGTTTCAGCCCCTCTGTTTCAGCCCCTCTTTATCAGCCCCTCTGTTTCAGCCCCTCTGTTTCTCGCCCTCTGTTTCTCGCCCACTGTTTCAAACCCTCTGTTTCAGCCCCTCTGTTTCAGCCCCTCTGTTTCAGCCTCTCTGTTTCAGCCCCTCTGTTTCTCGCCCTCTGTTTCTAGCCCTCTGTTTCTCGCTCTCTGTTTCTCGGCCTCTGTTTCTTGCCCTGTGTTTCAGCCCCTCTGTTTCAGCCCCTCTGGTTCAGCCCCTCTGTTTCACCCCCTCTGTTTCTCGCCCTCTGTTTCAGCCCCTCTGTTTCTCGCCCTCTGTTTCAGCCCCTCTGTTTCAGCCCCTCTGTATCAGCCCCTCTGTTTCAGCGCCTCTGTTTCAGCCCCTCTGTTTCTCGCCCTCTGTTTCTCGCCCTCTGTTTCAGCCCCTCTGTTTCAGCCCCTCTGTTTCAGCCCCTCTGTTTCAGCCCCTCTGTTTCTCGCCCTCTGTTTCAGCCCCTCTGTTTCAGCCCCTCTGTTTCAGCCCCTCTGTTTCAGCCCCTCTGTTTCAGCCCCTCTGTTTCTCGCCCTCTGTTTCTCGCCAACTGATTCTCGCTCTCTGTTTCTCGCCCTCTGTTTCAGCCCCTCTGTTTCAGCCCCTCTGTTTCAGCCCCTCTGTTTCAGCCCCTCTGTTTCAGCTCCTCTGTTTCTCGCCCTCTGTTTCTCGCCCTCTTTTTCAGCCCCTCTGTTTCAGCCCCTCTGTTTCAGCCCCTCTGTTTCTCGCCCTCTGTTTCACCCCTCTGTTTCAACCCCTCTGTTTCAGCCCCTCTGTTTCTCGCCCTCTGTTTCAGCCCCTCTGTTTCAGCCCCTCTGTTTCTCGCCCTCTGTTTCAGCCCCTCTGTTTCAGCCCCTCTGTATCAGCCCCTCTGTTTCAGCCCCTTTGTTTCTCGCCCTCTGTTTCTCGCCCACTGTTTCAAACCCTCTGTTTCAGCCACTCTGTTTCAGCCCCTCTGTTTCAGCCCCTCTGTTTCTCGCCCTCTGTTTCTAGCCCTCTGTTTCTCGCTCTCTGTTTCTCGCCCTGTGTTTCTCGCCCTGTGTTTCAGCCCCTCTGTTTCAGCCCCTCTGGTTCAGCCCCTCTGTTTCACCCCCTCTGTTTCTCGCCCTCTGTTTCAGCCCCTCTGTTTCTCGCCCTCTGTTTCAGCCCCTCTGTTTCAGCCCCTCTGTATCAGCCCCTCTGTTTCAGCCGCTCTGTTTCAGCCCCTCTGTTTCAGCCCCTCTGTTTCTCGCCCTCTGTTTCTCGCCCTCTGTTTCTCGCCCTCTGTTTCAGCCCCTCTGTTTCAGCCCCTCTGTTTCAGCCCCTCTGTTTCAGCCCCTCTGTTTCTCGCCCTCTGTTTCAGCCCCTCTGTTTCAGCCCCTCTGTTTCAGCCCCTCTGTTTCAGCCCCATTATTTCAGCCCCTCTGTTTCTCCCCCTCTGTTTCTCGCCATCTGTTTCTCGCCCTCTGTTTCTCGCCCTCTGTTTCTCGCCCTCTGTTTCAGCCCCTCTGTTTCTCGCCCTCTGTTTCTTGCCCTCTGTTTCTCGCTCTCTGTTTCTCGCCCTCTGTTTCAGCCCCTCTGTTTCAGCCCATCTGTTTCAGCCACTCTGTTTCTCGCCCCCTGTTTCAGCCGCTCTGTTTCAGCCCCTCTGTTTCAGTCCCTCTGTTTCAGCCCCTCTGTTTCAGCTCCTCTGTTTCAGCCCCTCTGTTTCTCGCCCTCTGTTTCTCGCCAACTGATTCGCGCTCTCTGTTTCTCGCCCTCTGTTTCAGCCCCTCTGTTTCAGCCCCTCTGTTTCAGCCCCTCTGTTTCAGCCCCTCTGTTTCAGCTCCTCTGTTTCTCGCCCTCTGTTTCTCGCCCTCTGTTTCAGCCCCTCTGTTTCAGCCCCTCTGTTTCAGCCCCTCTGTTTCAGCCCGTCTGTTTCAGCCCATCTGTTTCAGCCCCTGTGTTTCTCGCCCTCTGTTTCAGCCCCACTGTTTCATCCCCTCTGTTTCAGCCCCTCTGTTTCAGCGTCTCTGTTTCTCGCCCTCTGTTTCAGCCCCTAAGTTTCATCCCCTCTGTTTCTCGCTCTCTGTTTCTCGCCCTCTGTTTCTCGCCCTCTGTTTCTCGCCCTCTGTTTCTCGCCCTCTGTTTCAGCCCCTCTGTTTCAGCCCCTCTGTTTCTCGCTCTCTGTTTATCGCCCTCTGTTTCTCGACCTCTGTTTCAGCCCCTCTGTATCAGCCCCTCTGTTTCAGCCCCTCTGTTTCTCGCCCTCTGTTTCAGCCCCTCTGTTTCAGCCCCTCTGTTTCAGCCCCTATGTTTCAGCTCCTCTGTTTCTCGCCCTCTGTTTCTCGCCCTCTTTTTCAGCCCCTCTGTTTCTCGCCCTCTGTTTCAGCCCCTCTGTTTATCGCCCTCTGTTTCAGCCCCTCTGTTTAAACCCCTCTGTTTCAGCCCCTCTGTTTCTCGCCCTCTGTTTCAGCCCCTCTGTTTCAGCCCCTCTGTTTCTCGCCCTCTGTTTCAGCCCCTCTGTTTCAGCCCCTCTTTATCAGCCCCTCTGTTTCAGCCCCTCTGTTTCTCGCCCTCTGTTTCTCGCCCACTGTTTCAAACCCTCTGTTTCAGCCCCTCTGTTTCAGCCCCTCTGTTTCAGCCTCTCTGTTTCAGCCCCTCTGTTTCTCGCCCTCTGTTTCTAGCCCTCTGTTTCTCGCTCTCTGTTTCTCGCCCTCTGTTTCTTGCCCTGTGTTTCAGCCCCTCTGTTTCAGCCCCTCTGGTTCAGCCCCTCTGTTTCACCCCCTCTGTTTCTCGCCCTCTGTTTCAGCCCCTCTGTTTCTCGCCCTCTGTTTCAGCCCCTCTGTTTCAGCCCCTCTGTATCAGCCCCTCTGTTTCAGCCCCTCTGTTTCAGCCCCTCTGTTTCTCGCCCTCTGTTTCTCGCCCTCTGTTTCTCGCCCTCTGTTTCAGCCCCTCTGTTTCAGCCCCTCTGTTTCAGCCCCTCTGTTTCAGCCCCTCTGTTTCTCGCCCTCTGTTTCAGCCCCTCTGTTTCAGCCCCTCTGTTTCAGCCCCTCTATTTCAGCCCCTCTGTTTCAGCCCCTCTGTTTCAGCCCCTCTGTTTCTCGCCCTCTGTTTCTCGCCAACTGATTCTCGCTCTCTGTTTCTCGCCCTCTGTTTCAGCCCCTCTGTTTCAGCCCCTCTGTTTCAGCCCCTCTGTTTCAGCCCCTCTGTTTCAGCTCCTCTGTTTCTCGCCCTCTGTTTCTCGCCCTCTTTTTCAGCCCCTCTGTTTCAGCCCCTCTGTATCAGCCCCTCTGTTTCTCGCCCTCTGTTTCACCCCTCTGTTTCAACCCCTCTGTTTCAGCCCCTCTGTTTCTCGCCCTCTGTTTCAGCCCCTCTGTTTCAGCCCCTCTGTTTCTCGCCCTCTGTTTCAGCCCCTCTGTTTCAGCCCCTCTGTATCAGCCCCTCTGTTTCAGCCCCTTTGTTTCTCGCCCTCTGTTTCTCGCCCACTGTTTCAAACCCTCTGTTTCAGCCCCTCTGTTTCAGCCCCTCTGTTTCAGCCCCTCTGTTTCTCGCCCTCTGTTTCTAGCCCTCTGTTTCTCGCTCTCTGTTTCTCGCCCTGTGTTTCTCGCCCTGTGTTTCAGCCCCTCTGTTTCAGCCCCTCTGGTTCAGCCCCTCTGTTTCACCCCCTCTGTTTCTCGCCCTCTGTTTCAGCCCCTCTGTTTCTCGCCCTCTGTTTCAGCCCCTCTGTTTCAGCCCCTCTGTATCAGCCCCTCTGTTTCAGCCGCTCTGTTTCAGCCCCTCTGTTTCAGCCCCTCTGTTTCTCGCCCTCTGTTTCTCGCCCTCTGTTTCTCGCCCTCTGTTTCAGCCCCTCTGTTTCAGCCCCTCTGTTTCAGCCCCTCTGTTTCACTCCTCTGTTTCTCGCCCTCTGTTTCAGCCCCTCTGTTTCAGCCCCTCTGTTTCAGCCCCTCTGTTTCAGCCCCATTGTTTCAGCCCCTCTGTTTCTCCCCCTCTGTTTCTCGCCATCTGTTTCTCGCCCTCTGTTTCTCGCCCTCTGTTTCTCGCCCTCTGTTTCAGCCCCTCTGTTTCTCGCCCTCTGTTTCTTGCCCTCTGTTTCTCGCTCTCTGTTTCTCGCCCTCTGTTTCAGCCCCTCTGTTTCAGCCCATCTGTTTCAGCCACTCTGTTTCTCGCCCCCTGTTTCAGCCGCTCTGTTTCAGCCCCTCTGTTTCAGTCCCTCTATTTCAGCCCCTCTGTTTCAGCTCCTCTGTTTCAGCCCCTCTGTTTCTCGCCCTCTGTTTCTCGCCAACTGATTCGCGCTCTCTGTTTCTCGCCCTCTGTTTCAGCCCCTCTGTTTCAGCCCCTCTGTTTCAGCCCCTCTGTTTCAGCCCCTCTGTTTCAGCTCCTCTGTTTCTCGCCCTCTGTTTCTCGCCCTCTGTTTCAGCCCCTCTGTTTCAGCCCCTCTGTTTCAGCCCCTCTGTTTCAGCCCGTCTGTTTCAGCCCATCTGTTTCAGCCCCTGTGTTTCTCGCCCTCTGTTTCAGCCCCTCTGTTTCATCCCCTCTGTTTCAGCCCCTCTGTTTCAGCGTCTCTGTTTCTCGCCCTCTGTTTCAGCCCCTAAGTTTCATCCCCTCTGATTCTCGCTCTCTGTTTCTCGCCCTCTGTTTCTCGCCCTCTGTTTCTCGCCCTCTGTTTCTCGCCCTCTGTTTCAGCCCCTCTGTTTCAGCCCCTCTGTTTCTCGCCCTCTGTTTATCGCCCTCTGTTTCTCGACCTCTGTTTCAGACCCTCTGTATCAGCCCCTCTGTTTCAGCCCCTCTGTTTCTCGCCCTCTGTTTCAGCCCCTCTGTTTCAGCCCCTCTGTTTCAGCCCCTCTGTTTCAGCTCCTCTGTTTCTCGCCCTCTGTTTCTCGCCCTCTGTTTCAGCCCCTCTGTTTCTCGCCCTCTGTTTCAGCACGTCTGTTTCAGCCCCTCTGTACCAGCCCCTCTGTTTCAGCCCCTCTGTTTCTCGCCCTCTGTTTCTCGCCCTCTGTTTCAGCCCCTCTGTTTCAGCCCGTCTCTTTCAGCCCCTCTGTTTCAGCCCCTCTGTTTCTCGCCCTCTGTTTCTCGCCCTCTGTTTCTCGCCCTCTGTTTCTCGCCCTCTGTTTCAGCCCCTCTGTTTCAGCCCCTCTGTTTCAGCCCCTCTGTTTCTCGCCCTCTGTTTCTCGCACACTGTTTCTCGCCCTCTGTTTCAGCCCCTCTGTTTCAGCCCCTCTGTTTCAGACCCTCTGTTTCCGCCCCTCTGTTTCAGCCCCTGTGTTTCTCGCCCTCTGTTTCAGCCCCTCTGTTTCATCCCCTCTGTTTCAGCCCCTCTGTTTCAGCGTCTCTGTTTCTCGCCCTCTGTTTCAGCCCCTAAGTTTCAGCCCCTCTGTTTCTCGCTCTCTGTTTCTCGCCCTCTGTTTCTCGCCCTCTGTTTCTCGCCCTCTGTTTCTCGCCAACTGATTCTCGCTCTCTGTTTCTCGCCCTCTGTTTCAGCCCCTCTGTTTCAGCCCCTCTGTTTCAGCCCCTCTGTTTCAGCCCCTCTGTTTCAGCTCCTCTGTTTCTCGCCCTCTGTTTCTCGCCCTCTTTTTCAGCCCCTCTGTTTCAGCCCCTCTGTTTCAGCCCCTCTGTTTCTCGCCCTCTGTTTCACCCCTCTGTTTCAACCCCTCTGTTTCAGCCCCTCTGTTTCTCGCCCTCTGTTTCAGCCCCTCTGTTTCAGCCCCTCTGTTTCTCGCCCTCTGTTTCAGCCCCTCTGTTTCAGCCCCTCTGTATCAGCCCCTCTGTTTCAGCCCCTTTGTTTCTCGCCCTCTGTTTCTCGCCCACTGTTTCAAACCCTCTGTTTCAGCCCCTCTGTTTCAGCCCCTCTGTTTCAGCCCCTCTGTTTCTCGCCCTCTGTTTCTAGCCCTCTGTTTCTCGCTCTCTGTTTCTCGCCCTGTGTTTCTCGCCCTGTGTTTCAGCCCCTCTGTTTCAGCCCCTCTGGTTCAGCCCCTCTGTTTCACCCCCTCTGTTTCTCGCCCTCTGTTTCAGCCCCTCTGTTTCTCGCCCTCTGTTTCAGCCCCTCTGTTTCAGCCCCTCTGTATCAGCCCCTCTGTTTCAGCCGCTCTGTTTCAGCCCCTCTGTTTCAGCCCCTCTGTTTCTCGCCCTCTGTTTCTCGCCCTCTGTTTCTCGCCCTCTGTTTCAGCCCCTCTGTTTCAGCCCCTCTGTTTCAGCCCCTCTGTTTCACTCCTCTGTTTCTCGCCCTCTGTTTCAGCCCCTCTGTTTCAGCCCCTCTGTTTCAGCCCCTCTGTTTCAGCCCCATTGTTTCAGCCCATCTGTTTCTCCCCCTCTGTTTCTCGCCATCTGTTTCTCGCCCTCTGTTTCTCGCCCTCTGTTTCTCGCCCTCTGTTTCAGCCCCTCTGTTTCTCGCCCTCTGTTTCTTGCCCTCTGTTTCTCGCTCTCTGTTTCTCGCCCTCTGTTTCAGCCCCTCTGTTTCAGCCCATCTGTTTCAGCCACTCTGTTTCTCGCCCCCTGTTTCAGCCGCTCTGTTTCAGCCCCTCTGTTTCAGTCCCTCTGTTTCAGCCCCTCTGTTTCAGCTCCTCTGTTTCAGCCCCTCTGTTTCTCGCCCTCTGTTTCTCGCCAACTGATTCGCGCTCTCTGTTTCTCGCCCTCTGTTTCAGCCCCTCTGTTTCAGCCCCTCTGTTTCAGCCCCTCTGTTTCAGCCCCTCTGTTTCAGCTCCTCTGTTTCTCGCCCTCTGTTTCTCGCCCTCTGTTTCAGCCCCTCTGTTTCAGCCCCTCTGTTTCAGCCCCTCTGTTTCAGCCCGTCTGTTTCAGCCCATCTGTTTCAGCCCCTGTGTTTCTCGCCCTCTGTTTCAGCCCCTCTGTTTCATCCCCTCTGTTTCAGCCCCTCTGTTTCAGCGTCTCTGTTTCTCGCCCTCTGTTTCAGCCCCTAAGTTTCATCCCCTCTGATTCTCGCTCTCTGTTTCTCGCCCTCTGTTTCTCGCCCTCTGTTTCTCGCCCTCTGTTTCTCGCCCTCTGTTTCAGCCCCTCTGTTTCAGCCCCTCTGTTTCTCGCCCTCTGTTTATCGCCCTCTGTTTCTCGACCTCTGTTTCAGACCCTCTGTATCAGCCCCTCTGTTTCAGCCCCTCTGTTTCTCGCCCTCTGTTTCAGCCCCTCTGTTTCAGCCCCTCTGTTTCAGCCCCTCTGTTTCAGCTCCTCTGTTTCTCGCCCTCTGTTTCTCGCCCTCTGTTTCAGCCCCTCTGTTTCTCGCCCTCTGTTTCAGCACGTCTGTTTCAGCCCCTCTGTACCAGCCCCTCTGTTTCAGCCCCTCTGTTTCTCGCCCTCTGTTTCTCGCCCTCTGTTTCAGCCCCTCTGTTTCAGCCCGTCTCTTTCAGCCCCTCTGTTTCAGCCCCTCTGTTTCTCGCCCTCTGTTTCTCGCCCTCTGTTTCTCGCCCTCTGTTTCTCGCCCTCTGTTTCAGCCCCTCTGTTTCAGCCCCTCTGTTTCAGCCCCTCTGTTTCTCGCCCTCTGTTTCTCGCACACTGTTTCTCGCCCTCTGTTTCAGCCCCTCTGTTTCAGCCCCTCTGTTTCAGACCCTCTGTTTCCGCCCCTCTGTTTCAGCCCCTGTGTTTCTCGCCCTCTGTTTCAGCCCCTCTGTTTCATCCCCTCTGTTTCAGCCCCTCTGTTTCAGCGTCTCTGTTTCTCGCCCTCTGTTTCAGCCCCTAAGTTTCAGCCCCTCTGTTTCTCGCTCTCTGTTTCTCGCCCTCTGTTTCTCGCCCTCTGTTTCTCGCCCTCTGTTTCTCGCCCTCTGTTTCAGCCCCTCTGTTTCAGCCCCTCTGTTTCTCGCCCTCTGTTTATCGCCCTCTGTTTCTCGACCTCTGTTTCAGCCCCTCAGTATCAGCCCCTCTGTTTCAGCCCCTCTGTTTCTCGCCCTCTGTTTCAGCCCCTCTGTTTCAGCCCCTCTGTTTCAGCCCCTCTGTTTCAGCTCCTCTGTTTCTCGCCCTCTGTTTCTCGCCCTCTTTTTCAGCCCCTCTGTTTCTCGCCCTCTGTTTCAGCCCCTCTGTTTATCGCCCTCTGTTTCAGCCCCTCTGTTTAAACCCCTCTGTTTCAGCCCCTCTGTTTCTCGCCCTCTGTTTCAGCCCCTCTGTTTCAGCCCCTCTGTTTCTCGCCCTCTGTTTCAGCCCCTCTGTTTCAGCACCTCTGTATCAGCCCCTCTGTTTCAGCCCCTCTGTTTCTCGCCTTCTGTTTCTCGCCCACTGTTTCAAACCCTCTGTTTCAGCCCCTCTGTTTCAGCCCCTCTGTTTCAGCCTCTCTGTTTCAGCCCCTCTGTTTCTCGCCCTCTGTTTCTAGCCCTCTGTTTCTCGCTCTCTGTTTCTCGCCCTCTGTTTCTGGCCCTGTGTTTCAGCCCCTCTGTTTCAGCCCCTCTGTTTCTCGCCCTCTGTTTCAGCCCCTCTGTTTCAGCCCCTCTGTTTCAGCCCCTCTGTTTCAGCCCCTCTGTTTCAGCCCCTCTGTTTCTCGCCCTATGTTTCTCGCCAACTGATTCTCGCTCTCTGTTTCTCGCCCTCTGTTTCAGCCCCTCTGTTTCAACCCCTCTGTTTCAGCCCCTCTGTTTCAGCGTCTCTGTTTCTCGCCCTCTGTTTCAGCCCCTAAGTTTCAGCCCCCCTGTTTCTCGCTCTCTGTTTCTCGCCCTCTGTTTATCGCCCTCTGTTTCTCGACCTCTGTTTCAGCCCCTCAGTATCAGCCCCTCTGTTTCAGCCCCTCTGTTTCTCGCCCTCTGTTTCAGCCCCTCTGTTTCTCGCCCTCTGTTTCAGCCCCTCTGTTTCAGCCCCTCTGTATCAGCCCCTCTGTTTCAGCCCCTCTGTTTCAGCCCCTCTGTTTCAGCCCCTCTGTTTCTCGCCCTCAGTTTCTCGCCCTCTGTTTCTCGCCCTCTGTTTCAGCCCCTCTGTTTCAGCCCCTCTGTTTCAGCCCCTCTGTTTCAGCCCCTCTGTTTCTCGCCCTCTGTTTCAGCCCCTCTGTTTCAGCCCCTCTGTTTCAGCCCCTCTGTTTCAGCCCCTCTGTTTCAGCCCCTCTGTTTCAGCCCCTCTGTTTCTCGCCCTCTGTTTCAGCCCCTCTGTTTCAGCCCCTCTGTTTCAGCCCCTCTGTTTCAGCTCCTCTGTTTCTCGCCCTCTGTTTCTCGCCCTCTGTTTCAGCCCCTCTGTTTCAGCCCCTCTGTTTCAGCCCCTCTGTTTCAGCCCCTCTGTTTCAGCCCCTGTGTTTCTCGCCCTCTGTTTCAGCCCCTCTGTTTCATCCCCTCTGTTTCAGCCCCTATGTTTCAGTGTCTCTGTTTCTCGCCCTCTGTTTCAGCCGCTAAGTTTCATCCCCTCTGTTTCTCGCTCTCTGTTTCTCGCCCTCTGTTTCTCGCCCTCTGTTTCTCGCCCTCTGTTTCTCGCCCTCTGTTTCAGCCCCTCTGTTTAAGCCCCTCTGTTTCTCGCCCTCTGTTTATCGCCCTCTGTTTCACGACCTCTGTTTCAGCCCCGCTGTATCAGCCCCTCTGTTTCAGCCCCTCTGTTTCTCGCCCTCTGTTTCAGCCCCTCTGTTTCAACCCGTCTGTTTCAGCCCCTATGTTTCAGCTCCTCTGTTTCTCGCCCTCTGTTTCTCGCCCTCTTTTTCAGCCCCTATGTTTCTCGCCCTCTGTTTCAGCCCCTCTGTTTATCGCCCTCTGTTTCAGCCCCTCTGTTTAAACCCCTCTGTTTCAGCCCCTCTGTTTCTCGCCCTCTGTTTCAGCCCCTCTGTTTCAGCCCCTCTGTTTCTCGCCCTCTGTTTCAGCCCCTCTGTTTCAGCCCCTCTGTATCAGCCCCTCTGTTTCAGCCCCTCTGTTTCTCGCCCTCTGTTTCTCGCCCACTGTTTCAAACCCTCTGTTTCAGCCCCTCTGTTTCAGCCCCTCTGTTTCAGCCTCTCTGTTTCAGCCCCTCTGTTTCTCGCCCTCTGTTTCTAGCCCTCTGTTTCTCGCTCTCTGTTTCTCGCCCTCTGTTTCTTGCCCTGTGTTTCAGCCCCTCTGTTTCAGCCCCTCTGGTTCAACCCCTCTGTTTCACCCCCTCTGTTTCTCGCCCTCTGTTTCAGCCCCTCTGTTTCTCGCCCTCTGTTTCAGCCCCTCTGTTTCAGCCCCTCTGTATCAGCCCCTCTGTTTCAGCCCCTATGTTTCAGCCCCTCTGTTTCTCGCCCTCTGTTTCTCGCCCTCTGTTTCTCGCCCTCTGTTTCAGCCCCTCTGTTTCAGCCCCTCTGTTTCAGCCCCTCTGTTTCTCGCCCTCTGTTTCAGCCCCTCTGTTTCAGCCCCTCTGTTTCAGCCCCTCTGTTTCAGCCCCTCTGTTTCAGCCCCTCTGTTTCTCGCCCTCTGTTTCTCGCCAACTGATTCTCGCTCTCTGTTTCTCGCCCTCTGTTTCAGCCCCTCTGTTTCAGCCCCTCTGTTTCAGCCCCTCTGTTTCAGCCCCTCTGTTTCAGCTCCTCTGTTTCTCGCCCTCTGTTTCTCGCCCTCTTTTTCAGCCCCTCTGTTTCAGCCCCTCTGTTTCAGCCCCTCTGTTTCTCGCCCTCTGTTTCACCCCTCTGTTTCAACCCCTCTGTTTCAGCCCCTCTGTTTCTCGCCCTCTGTTTCAGCCCCTCTGTTTCAGCCCCTCTGTTTCTCGCCCTCTGTTTCAGCCCCTCTGTTTCAGCCCCTCTGTTTCTCGCCCTCTGTTTCAGCCCCTCTGTTTCAGCCCCTCTGGTTCAGCCCCTCTGTTTCACCCCCTCTGTTTCTCGCCCTCTGTTTCAGCCCCTCTGTTTCTCGCCCTCTGTTTCAGCCCCTCTGTTTCAGCCCCTCTGTATCAGCCCCTCTGTTTCAGCCGCTCTGTTTCAGCCCCTCTGTTTCAGCCCCTCTGTTTCTCGCCCTCTGTTTCTCGCCCTCTGTTTCTCGCCCTCTGTTTCAGCCCCTCTGTTTCAGCCCCTCTGTTTCAGCCCCTCTGTTTCAGCCCCTCTGTTTCTCGCCCTCTGTTTCAGCCCCTCTGTTTCAGCCCCTCTGTTTCAGCCCCTCTGTTTCAGCCCCATTGTTTCAGCCCCTCTGTTTCTCCCCCTCTGTTTCTCGCCATCTGTTTCTCGCCCTCTGTTTCTCGCCCTCTGTTTCTCGCCCTCTGTTTCAGCCCCTCTGTTTCTCGCCGTCTGTTTCTTGCCCTCTGTTTCTCGCTCTCTGTTTCTCGCCCTCTGTTTCAGCCCGTCTGTTTCAGCCCATCTGTTTCAGCCACTCTGTTTCTCGCCCCCTGTTTCAGCCGCTCTGTTTCACCCCCTCTGTTTCAGTACCTCTGTTTCAGCCCCTCTGTTTCAGCTCCTCTGTTTCAGCCCCTCTGTTTCTCGCCCTCTGTTTCTCGCCAACTGATTCGCGCTCTCTGTTTCTCGCCCTCTGTTTCAGCCCCTCTGTTTCAGCCCCTCTGTTTCAGCCCCTCTGTTTCAGCTCCTCTGTTTCTCGCCCTCTGTTTCTCGCCCTCTGTTTCAGCCCCTCTGTTTCAGCCCCTCTGTTTCAGCCCCTCTGTTTCAGCCCGTCTGTTTCAGCCCATCTGTTTCAGCCCCTGTGTTTCTCGCCCTCTGTTTCAGCCCCACTGTTTCATCCCCTCTGTTTCAGCCCCTCTGTTTCAGCGTCTCTGTTTCTCGCCCTCTGTTTCAGCCCCTAAGTTTCATCCCCTCTGTTTCTCGCTCTCTGTTTCTCGCCCTCTGTTTCTCGCCCTCTGTTTCTCGACCTCTGTTTCTCGCCCTCTGTTTCAGCCCCTCTGTTTCAGCCCCTCTGTTTCTCGCCCTCTGTTTATCGCCCTCTGTTTCTCGACCTCTGTTTCAGCCCCTCTGTATCAGCCCCTCTGTTTCAGCCCCTCTGTTTCTCGCCCTCTGTTTCAGCCCCTCTGTTTCAGCCCCTCTGTTTCAGCCCCTCTGTTTCAGCTCCTCTGTTTCTCGCCCTCTGTTTCTCGCCCTCTTTTTCAGCCCCTCTGTTTCTCGCCCTCTGTTTCAGCCCCTCTGTTTATCGCCCTCTGTTTCAGCCCCTCTGTTTCAGCCCCTCTGTTTCAGCCCCTCTGTTTCAGCTCCTCTGTTTCTCGCCCTCTGTTTCTCGCCCTCTTTTTCAGCCCCTCTGTTTCTCGCCCTCTGTTTCAGCCCCTCTGTTTATCGCCCTCTGTTTCAGCCCCTCTGTTTAAACCCCTCTGTTTCAGCCCCTCTGTTTCTCGCCCTCTGTTTCAGCCCCTCTGTTTCAGCCCCTCTGTTTCTCGCCCTCTGTTTCAGCCCCTCTGTTTCAGCCCCTCTGTATCAGCCCCTCTGTTTCAGCCCCTCTGTTTCTCGCCCTCTGTTTCTCGCCCACTGTTTCAAACCCTCTGTTTCAGCCCCTCTGTTTCAGCCCCTCTGTTTCAGCCTCTCTGTTTCAGCCCCTCTGTTTCTCGCCCTCTGTTTCTAGCCTCTGTTTCTCGCTCTCTGTTTCTCGCCCTCTGTTTCTTGCCCTGTGTTTCAGCCCCTCTGTTTCAGCCCCTCTGGTTCAGCCCCTCTGTTTCACCCCCTCTGTTTCTCGCCCTCTGTTTCAGCCCCTCTGTTTCTCGCCCTCTGTTTCAGCCCCTCTGTTTCAGCCCCTCTGTATCAGCCCCTCTGTTTCAGCCCCTCTGTTTCAGCCCCTCTGTTTCAGCCCCTCTGTTTCTCGCCCTCTGTTTCTCGCCCTCTGTTTCTCGCCCTCTGTTTCAGCCCCTCTGTTTCAGCCCCTCTGTTTCAGCCCCTCTGTTTCAGCCCCTCTGTTTCTCGCCCTCTGTTTCAGCCCCTCTGTTTCAGCCCCTCTGTTTCAGCCCCTCTGTTTCAGCCCCTCTGTTTCAGCCCCTCTGTTTCAGCCCCTCTGTTTCTCGCCCTCTGTTTCTCGCCAACTGATTCTCGCTCTCTGTTTCTCGCCCTCTGTTTCAGCCCCTCTGTTTCAGCCCCTCTGTTTCAGCCCCTCTGTTTCAGCCCCTCTGTTTCAGCTCCTCTGTTTCTCGCCCTCTGTTTCTCGCCCTCTTTTTCAGCCCCTCTGTTTCAGCCCCTCTGTTTCAGCCCCTCTGTTTCTCGCCCTCTGTTTCACCCCTCTGTTTCAACCCCTCTGTTTCAGCCCCTCTGTTTCTCGCACTCTGTTTCAGCCCCTCTGTTTCAGCCCCTCTGTTTCTCGCCCTCTGTTTCAGCCCCTCTGTTTCAGCCCCTCTGTATCAGCCCCTCTGTTTCAGCCCCTTTGTTTCTCGCCCTCTGTTTCTCGCCCACTGTTTCAAACCCTCTGTTTCAGCCCCTCTGTTTCAGCCCCTCTGTTTCAGCCCCTCTGTTTCTCGCCCTCTGTTTCTAGCCCTCTGTTTCTCGCTCTCTGTTTCTCGCCCTGTGTTTCTCGCCCTGTGTTTCAGCCCCTCTGTTTCAGACCCTCTGGTTCAGCCCCTCTGTTTCACCCCCTCTGTTTCTCGCCCTCTGTTTCAGCCCCTCTGTTTTTCGCCCTCTGTTTCAGCCCCTCTGTTTCAGCCCCGCTGTATCAGCCCCTCTGTTTCAGCCGCTCTGTTTCAGCCCCTCTGTTTCAGCCCCTCTGTTTCTCGCCCTCTGTTTCTCGCCCTCTGTTTCTCGCCCTCTGTTTCAGCCCCTCTGTTTCAGCCCCTCTGTTTCAGCCCCTCTGTTTCAGCCCCTCTGTTTCTCGCCCTCTGTTTCAGCCCCTCTGTTTCAGCCCCTCTGTTTCAGCCCCTCTGTTTCAGCCCCATTGTTTCAGCCCCTCTGTTTCTCCCCCTCTGTTTCTCGCCATCTGTTTCTCGCCCTCTGTTTCTCGCCCTCTGTTTCTCGCCCTCTGTTTCAGCCCCTCTGTTTCTCGCCCTCTGTTTCTCGCCCTCTGTTTCTCGCTCTCTGTTTCTCGCCCTCTGTTTCAGCCCCTCTGTTTCAGCCCATCTGTTTCAGCCACTCTGTTTCTCGCCCCCTGTTTCAGCCGCTCTGTTTCAGCCCCTCTGTTTCAGTCCCTCTGTTTCAGCCCCTCTGTTTCAGCTCCTCTGTTTCAGCCCCTCTGTTTCTCGCCCTCTGTTTCTCGCCAAATGATTCGCGCTCTCTGTTTCTCGCCCTCTGTTTCAGCCCCTCTGTTTCAGCCCCTCTGTTTCAGCCCCTCTGTTTCAGCCCCTCTGTTTCAGCTCCTCTGTTTCTCGCCCTCTGTTTCTCGCCCTCTGTTTCAGCCCCTCTGTTTCAGCCCCTCTGTTTCAGCCCCTCTGATTCAGCCCGTCTGTTTCAGCCCCTCTGTTTCAGCCCCTGTGTTTCTCGCCCTCTGTTTCAGCCCCACTGTTTCATCCCCTCTGTTTCAGCCCCTCTGTTTCAGCGTCTCTGTTTCTCGCCCTCTGTTTCAGCCCCTAAGTTTCATCCCCTCTGTTTCTCGCTCTCTGTTTCTCGCCCTCTGTTTCTCGCCCTCTGTTTCTCGCCCTCTGTTTCAGCCCCTCTGTTTCAGCCCCTCTGTTTCTCGCCCTCTGTTTATCGCCCTCTGTTTCTCGACCTCTGTTTCAGCCCCTCTGTATCAGCCCCTCTGTTTCAGCCCCTCTGTTTCTCGCCCTCTGTTTCAGCCCCTCTGTTTCAGCCCCTCTGTTTCAGCCCCTCTGTTTCAGCTCCTCTGTTTCTCGCCCTCTGTTTCTCGCCCTCTTTTTCAGCCCCTCTGTTTCTCGCCCTCTGTTTCAGCCCCTCTGTTTATCGCCCTCTGTTTCAGCCCCTCTGTTTAAACCCCTCTGTTTCAGCCCCTCTGTTTCTCGCCCTCTGTTTCAGCCCCTCTGTTTCAGCCCCTCTGTTTCTCGCCCTCTGTTTCAGCCCCTCTGTTTCAGCCCCTCTGTATCAGCCCCTCTGTTTCAGCCCCTCTGTTTCTCGCCCTCTGTTTCTCGCCCACTGTTTCAAACCCTCTGTTTCAGCCCCTCTGTTTCAGCCCCTCTGTTTCAGCCTCTCTGTTTCAGCCCCTCTGTTTCTCGCCCTCTGTTTCTAGCCCTCAGTTTCTCGCTCTCTGTTTCTCGCCCTCTGTTTCTTGCCCTGTGTTTCAGCCCCTCTGTTTCAGCCCCTCTGGTTCAGCCCCTCTGTTTCACCCCCTCTGTTTCTCGCCCTCTGTTTCAGCCCCTCTGTTTCTCGCCCTCTGTTTCAGCACCTCTGTTTCAGCCCCTCTGTATCAGCCCCTCTGTTTCAGCCCCTCTGTTTCAGCCCCTCTGTTTCAGCCCCTCTGTTTCTCGCCCTCTGTTTCTCGCCCTCTGTTTCAGCCCCTCTGTTTCAGCCCCTCTGTTTCAGCCCCTCTGTTTCAGCCCCTCTGTTTCTCGCCCTCTGTTTCAGCCCCTCTGTTTCAGCCCCTCTGTTTCAGCCCCTCTGTTTCAGCCCCTCTGTTTCTCGCCCTCTGTTTCTCGCCAACTGATTCTCGCTCTCTGTTTCTCGCCCTCTGTTTCAGCCCCTCTGTTTCAGCCCCTCTGTTTCAGCTCCTCTGTTTCTCGCCCTCTGTTTCTCGACCTCCTTTTCAGCCCCTCTGTTTCTCGCCCTCTGTTTCAGCCCCTCTGTTTCTCGCCCTCTGTTTCACCCCTCTGTTTCAACCCCTCTGTTTCAGCCCCTCTGTTTCTCGCCCTCTGTTTCAGCCCCTCTGTTTCACCCCCTCTGTTTCTCGCCCTCTGTTTCAGCCCCTCTGTTTCAGCCCCTCTGTATCAGCCCCTCTGTTTCAGCCCCTTTGTTTCTCGCCCTCTGTTTCTCGCCCACTGTTTCAAACCCTCTGTTTCAGCCCCTCTGTTTCAGCCCCTCTGTTTCAGCCCCTCTGTTTCTCGCCCTCTGTTTCTAGCCCTCTGTTTCTCGCTCTCTGTTTCTCGCCCTCTGTTTCTCGCCCTGTGTTTCAGCCCCTCTGTTTCAGCCCCTCTGGTTCAGCCCCTCTGTTTCACCCCCTCTGTTTCTCGCCCTCTGTTTCAGCCCCTCTGTTTCTCGCCCTCTGTTTCAGCCCCTCTGTTTCAGCCCCTCTGTATCAGCCCCTCTGTTTCAGCCGCTCTGTTTCAGCCCATCTGTTTCAGCCCCTCTGTTTCTCGCCCTCTGTTTCTCGCCCTCTGTTTCTCGCCCTCTGTTTCAGCCCCTCTGTTTCAGCCCCTCTGTTTCAGACCCTCTGTTTCAGCCCCTCTGTTTCTCGCCCTCTGTTTCAGCCCCTCTGTTTCAGCCCCTCTCTTTCAGCCCCTCTGTTTCAGCCCCTCTGTTTCTCCCCCTCTGTTTCTCGCCATCTGTTTCTCGCCCTCTGTTTCTCGCCCTCTGTTTCTCGCCCTCTGTTTCAGCCCCTCTGTTTCTCGCCCTCTGTTTCTCGCCCTCTGTTTCTCGCTCTCTGTTACTCGTCCTCTGTTTCAGCCCCTCTGTTTCAGCCCATCTGTTTCAGCCACTCTGTTTCTCGCCCCCTGTTTCAGCCGCTCTGTTTCAGCCCCTCTGTTTCAGTCCCTCTGTTTCAGCCCCTCTGTTTCAGCTCCTCTGTTTCTCGCCCTCTGTTTCTCGCCCTCTGTTTCAGCCCCTCTGTTTCTCGCCCTCTGTTTCTCGCCCTCTGTTTCAGCCCCTCTGTTTCAGCCCCTCTGTTTCAGCCCCTCTGTTTCAGCCCCTCTGTTTCTCGCCCTCTGTTTCTCACCCTCTGTTTCTCGCTCTCTGTTTCTCGCCCTCTGTTTCTCGCCCTCTGATTCAGCCCCTCTGTTTCAGCCCATCTGTTTCAGCCCCTCTGTTTTTAGCCCCTCTGTTTCTCGACCTCTGTTTCAGCCCCTCTGTTTCTCGCCCTCTGTTTCAGCACGTCTGTTTCAGCCCCTCTGTGCCAGCCCCTCTGTTTCAGCCCCTCTGTTTCTCTCCCTCTGTTTCTCGCCCGCTGTTTCAGCCCCTCTGTTTCAGCCCGTCTCTTTCAGCCCCTCTGTTTCAGCCCCTCTGTTTCTCGCCCTCTGTTTCTCGCCCTCTGTTTCTCGCCCTCTGTTTCTCGCCCTCTGTTTCAGCCCCTCTGTTTCAGCCCCTCTGTTTCAGCCCCTCTGTTTCTCGCCCTCTGTTTCTCGCACACTGTTTCTCGCCCTCTGTTTCAGCCCCTCTGTTTCAGCCCCTCTGTTTCAGCCCCTCTGTTTCAGCCCCTCTGTTTCAGCCCCTGTGTTTCTCGCCCTCTGTTTCAGCCCCTCTGTTTCATCCCCTCTGTTTCAGCCCCTCTGTTTCAGCGTCTCTGTTTCTCGACCTCTGTTTCAGCCCCTAAGTTTCAGCCTCTCTGTTTCTCGCTCTCTGTTTCTCGCCCTCTGTTTCTCGCCCTCTGTTTCTCGCCCTCTGTTTCTCGCCCTCTGTTTCAGCCCCTCTGTTTCAGCCCCTCTGTTTCTCGCCCTCTGTTTATCGCCCTCTGTTTCTCGACCTCTGTTTCAGCCCCTCAGTATCAGCCCCTCTGTTTCAGCCCCTCTGTTTCTCGCCCTCTGTTTCAGCCCCTCTGTTTCAGCCCCTCTGTTTCAGACCCTCTGTTTCAGCTCCTCTGTTTCTCGCCCTCTGTTTCTCGCCCTCTTTTTCAGCCCCTCTGTTTCTCGCCCTCTGTTTCAGCCCCTCTGTTTATCGCCCTCTGTTTCAGCCCCTCTGTTTAAACCCCTCTGTTTCAGCCCCTCTGTTTCTCGCCCTCTGTTTCAGCCCCTCTGTTTCAGCCCCTCTGTTTCTCGCCCTCTGTTTCAGCCCCTCTGTTTCAGCCCCTCTGTATCAGCCCCTCTGTTTCAGCCCCTCTGTTTCTCGCCTTCTGTTTCTCGCCCACTGTTTCAAACCCTCTGTTTCAGCCCCTCTGTTTCAGCCCCTCTGTTTCAGCCTCTCTGTTTCAGCCCCTCTGTTTCTCGCCCTCTGTTTCTAGCCCTCTGTTTCTCGCTCTCTGTTTCTCGCACTCTGTTTCTGGCCCTGTGTTTCAGCCCCTCTGTTTCAGCCCCTCTGTTTCTCGCCCTCTGTTTCAGCCCCTCTGTTTCAGCCCCTCTGTTTCAGCCCCTCTGTTTCAGCCCCTCTGTTTCAGCCCCTCTGTTTCTCGCCCTCTGTTTCTCGCCAACTGATTCTCGCTCTCTGTTTCTCGCCCTCTGTTTCAGCCCCTCTGTTTCATCCCCTCTGTTTCAGCCCCTCTGTTTCAGCGTCTCTGTTTCTCGCCCTCTGTTTCAGCCCCTAAGTTTCAGCCCCTCTGTTTCTCGCTCTCTGTTTCTCGCCCTCTGTTTCTCGCCCTCTGTTTCTCGCCCTCTGTTTCTCGCCCTCTGTTTCAGCCCCTCTGTTTCAGCCCCTCTGTTTCTCGCCCTCTGTTTATCGCCCTCTGTTTCTCGACCTCTGTTTCAGCCCCTCAGTATCAGCCCCTCTGTTTCAGCCCCTCTGTTTCTCGCCCTCTGTTTTAGCCCCTCTGTTTCAGCCCCTCTGTTTCAGCCCCTCTGTTTCAGCTCCTCTGTTTCTCGCCCTCTGTTTCTCGCCCTCTTTTTCAGCCCCTCTGTTTCTCGCCCTCTGTTTCAGCCCCTCTGTTTATCGCCCTCTGTTTCAGCCCCTCTGTTTAAACCCCTCTGTTTCAGCCCCTCTGTTACTCGCCCTCTGTTTCAGCCCCTCTGTTTCAGCCCCTCTGTTTCTCGCCCTCTGTTTCAGCCCCTCTATTTCAGCCCCTCTGTATCAGCCCCTCTGTTTCAGCCCCTCTGTTTCTCGCCTTCTGTTTCCCGCCCACTGTTTCAAACCCTCTGTTTCAGCCCCTCTGTTTCAGCCCCTCTGTTTCAGCCTCTCTGTTTCAGCCCCTCTGTTTCTCGCCCTCTGTTTCTAGCCCTCTGTTTCTCGCTCTCTGTTTCTCGCCCTCTGTTTCTTGCCCTGTGTTTCAGCCCCTCTGTTTCAGCCCCTTTGGTTCAGCCCCTCTGTTTCACCCCCTCTGTTTCTCGCCCTCTGTTTCAGCCCCTCTGTTTCTCGCCCTCTGTTTCAGCCCCTCTGTTTCAGCCCCTCTGTATCAGCCCCTCTGTTTCAGCCCCTCTGTTTCAGCCCCTCTATTTCAGCCCCTCTGTTTCTCGCCCTCTGTTTCTCGCCCTCTGTTTCTCGCCCTCTGTTTCAGCCCCTCTGTTTCAGCCCCTCTGTTTCAGCCCCTCTGTTTCAGCCCCTCTGTTTCTCGCCCTCTGTTTCAGCCCCTCTGTTTAAGCCCCTCTGTTTCAGCCCCTCTGTTTCAGCCCCTCTGTTTCTCGCCCACTGTTTCTCGCCAACTGATTCTCGCTCTCTGTTTCTTGCCCTGTGTTTCAGCCCCTCTGTTTCAGCCCCTCTGGTTCAGCCCCTCTGTTTCACCCCCTCTGTTTCTCGCCCTCTGTTTCAGCCCCTCTGTTTCTCGCCCTCTGTTTCAGCCCCTCTGTTTCAGCCCCTCTGTATCAGCCCCTCTGTTTCAGCCCCTCTGTTTCAGCCCCTCTGTTTCAGCCCCTCTGTTTCTCGCCCTCTGTTTCTCGCCCTCTGTTTCTCGCCCTCTGTTTCAGCCCCTCTGTTTCAGCCCCTCTGTTTCAGCCCCTCTGTTTCAGCCCCTCTGTTTCTCGCCCTCTGTTTCAGCCCCTCTGTTTCAGCCCCTCTGTTTCAGCCCCTCTGTTTCAGCCCCTCTGTTTCATCCCCTCTGTTTCAGCCCCTCTGTTTCTCGCCCTCTGTTTCTCGCCAACTGATTCTCGCTCTCTGTTTCTCGCCCTCTGTTTCAGCCCCTCTGTTTCAGCCCCTCTGTTTCAGCCCCTCTGTTTCAGCCCCTCTGTTTCAGCTCCTCTGTTTCTCGCCCTCTGTTTCTCGCCCTCTTTTTCAGCCCCTCTGTTTCTCGCCCTCTGTTTCAGCCCCTCTGTTTCTCGCCCTCTGTTTCACCCCTCTTTTTCAACCCCTCTGTTTCAGCCCCTCTGTTTCTCGCCCTCTGTTTCAGCCCCTCTGTTTCACCCCCTCTGTTTCTCGCCCTCTGTTTCAGCCCCTCTGTTTCAGCCCCTCTGTATCAGCCCCTCTGTTTCAGCCCCTTTGTTTCTCGCCCTCTGTTTCTCGCCCACTGTTTCAAACCCTCTGTTTCAGCCCCTCTGTTTCAGCCCCTCTGTTTCAGCCCCTCTGTTTCTCGCCCTCTGTTTCTAGCCCTCTGTTTCTCGCTCTCTGTTTCTTGCCCTCTGTTTCTCGCCCTGTGTTTCAGGCCCTCTGTTTCAGCCCCTCTGGTTCAGCCCCTCTGTTTCACCCCCTCTGTTTCTCGCCCTCTGTTTCAGCCCCTCTGTTTCTCGCCCTCTGTTTCAGCCCCTCTGTTTCAGCCCCTCTGTATCAGCCCCTCTGTTTCAGCCGCTCTGTTTCAGCCCCTCTGTTTCAGCCCCTCTGTTTCTCGCCCTCTGTTTCTCGCCCTCTGTTTCTCGCCCTCTGTTTCAGCCCCTCTGTTTCAGCCCCTCTGTTTCAGCCCCTCTGTTTCAGCCCCTCTGTTTCTCGCCCTCTGTTTCAGCCCCTCTGTTTCAGCCCCTCTGTTTCAGCCCCTCTGTTTCAGCCCCATTGTTTCAGCCCCTCTGTTGCTCCCCCTCTGTTTCTCGCCATCTGTTTCTCGCCCTCTGTTTCTCGCCCTCTGTTTCTCGCCGTCTGTTTCAGCCCCTCTGTTTCTCGCCCTCTGTTTCTCGCCCTCTGTTTCTCGCTCTCTGTTTCAAGCCCTCTGTTTCAGCCCCTCTGTTTCAGCCCATCTGTTTCAGCCACTCTGTTTCTCGCCCCCTGTTTCAGCCGCTCTGTTTCAGCCCCTCTGTTTCAGCTCCTCTGTTTCAGCCCCTCTGTTTCAGCTCCTCTGTTTCTCGCCCTCTGTTTCAGCCCCTCTGTTTCAGCCCCTCTGTTTCTCGCCCTCTGTTTCAGCCCCTCTGTTTCAGCCCCTCTGTATCAGCCCCTCTGTTTCAGCCCCTCTGTTTCTCGCCTTCTGTTTCTCGCCCACTGTTTCAAACCCTCTGTTTCAGCCCCTCTGTTTCAGCCCCTCTGTTTCAGCCTCTCTGTTTCAGCCCCTCTGTTTCTCGCCCTCTGTTTCTAGCCCTCTGTTTCTCGCTCTCTATTTCTCGCCCTCTGTTTCTGGCCCTGTGTTTCAGCCCCTCTGTTTCAGCCCCTCTGTTTCTCGCCCTCTGTTTCAGCCCCTCTGTTTCAGCCCCTCTGTTTCAGCCCCTCTGTTTCAGCCCCTCTGTTTCAGCCCCTCTGTTTCTCGCCCTCTGTTTCTCGCCAACTGATTCTCGCTCTCTGTTTCTCGCCCTCTGTTTCAGCCCCTCTGTTTCATCCCCTCTGTTTCAGCCCCTCTGTTTCAGCGTCTCTGTTTCTCGCCCTCTGTTTCAGCCCCTAAGTTTCAGCCCCTCTGTTTCTCGCTCTCTGTTTCTCGCCCTCTGTTTCTCGCCCTCTGTTTCTCGCCCTCTGTTTCTCGCCCTCTGTTTCAGCCCCTCTGTTTCAGCCCCTCTGTTTCTCGCCCTCTGTTTATCGCCCTCTGTTTCTCGACCTCTGTTTCAGCCCTTCAGTATCAGCCCATCTGTTTCAGCCCCTCTGTTTCTCGCCCTCTGTTTTAGCCCCTCTGTTTCAGCCCCTCTGTTTCAGCCCCTCTGTTTCAGCTCCTCTGTTTCTCGCCCTCTGTTTCAGCCCCTCTTTATCAGCCCCTCTGTTTCAGCCCCTCTGTTTCTCGCCCTCTGTTTCTCGCCCTCTGTTTCAGCCCCTCTGTTTAAACCCCTCTGTTTCAGCCCCTCTGTTTCTCGCCCTCTGTTTCAGCCCCTCTGTTTCAGCCCCTCTGTTTCTCGCCCTCTGTTTCAGCCCCTCTGTTTCAGCCCCTCTGTATCAGCCCCTCTGTTTCAGCCCCTCTGTTTCTCGCCTTCTGTTTCCCGCCCACTGTTTCAAACCCTCTGTTTCAGCCCCTCTGTTTCAGCCTCTCTGTTTCAGCCCCTCTGTTTCTCGCCCTCTGTTTCTAGCCCTCTGTTTCTCGCTCTCTGTTTCTAGCCCTCTGTTTCTCGCTCTCTGTTTCTCGCCCTCTGTTTCTCGCCCTGTGTTTCAGCCCCTCTGTTTCAGCCCCTCTGTTTCAGCCCCTCTGTTTCAGCCCCTCTGTTTCTCGCCCTCTGTTTCTAGCCCTCTGTTTCTCGCTCTCTGTTTCTCGCCCTCTGTTTCTCGCCCTGTGTTTCAGCCCCTCTGTTTCAGCCCCTCTGGTTCAGCCCCTCTGTTTCACCCCCTCTGTTTCTCGCCCTCTGTTTCAGCCCCTCTGTTTCTCGCCCTCTGTTTCAGCCCCTCTGTTTCAGCCCCTCTGTATCAGCCCCTCTGTTTCAGCCGCTCTGTTTCAGCCCCTCTGTTTCAGCCCCTCTGTTTCTCGCCCTCTGTTTCTCGCCCTCTGTTTCTCGCCCTCTGTTTCAGCCCCTCTGTTTCAGCCCCTCTGTTTCAGCCCCTCTGTTTCAGCCCCTCTGTTTCTCGCCCTCTGTTTCAGCCCCTCTGTTTCAGCCCCTCTGTTTCAGCCCCTCTGTTGCTCCCCCTCTGTTTCTCGCCATCTGTTTCTCGCCCTCTGTTTCTCGCCCTCTGTTTCTCGCCCTCTGTTTCAGCCCCTCTGTTTCTCGCCCTCTGTTTCTCGCCCTCTGTTTCTCGCTCTCTGTTTCTCGCCCTCTGTTTCAGCCCCTCTGTTTCAGCCCATCTGTTTCAGCCACTCTGTTTCTCGCCCCCTGTTTCAGCCGCTCTGTTTCAGCCCCACTGTTTCAGCTCCTCTGTTTCAGCCCCTCTGTTTCAGCTCCTCTGTTTCTCGCCCTCTGTTTCAGCCCCTCTGTTTCAGCCCCTCTGTTTCTCGCCCTCTGTTTCAGCCCCTCTGTTTCAGCCCCTCTGTATCAGCCCCTCTGTTTCAGCCCCTCTGTTTCTCGCCTTCTGTTTCTCGCCCACTGTTTCAAACCCTCTGTTTCAGCCCCTCTGTTTCAGCCCCTCTGTTTCAGCCTCTCTGTTTCAGCCCCTCTGTTTCTCGCCCTCTGTTTCTAGCCCTCTGTTTCTCGCTCTCTATTTCTCGCCCTCTGTTTCTGGCCCTGTGTTTCAGCCCCTCTGTTTCAGCCCCTCTGTTTCTCGCCCTCTGTTTCAGCCCCTCTGTTTCAGCCCCTCTGTTTCAGCCCCTCTGTTTCAGCCCCTCTGTTTCAGCCCCTCTGTTTCTCGCCCTCTGTTTCTCGCCAACTGATTCTCGCTCTCTGTTTCTCGCCCTCTGTTTCAGCCCCTCTGTTTCATCCCCTCTGTTTCAGCCCCTCTGTTTCAGCGTCTCTGTTTCTCGCCCTCTGTTTCAGCCCCTAAGTTTCAGCCCCTCTGTTTCTCGCTCTCTGTTTCTCGCCCTCTGTTTCTCGCCCTCTGTTTCTCGCCCTCTGTTTCTCGCCCTCTGTTTCAGCCCCTCTGTTTCAGCCCCTCTGTTTCTCGCCCTCTGTTTATCGCCCTCTGTTTCTCGACCTCTGTTTCAGCCCTTCAGTATCAGCCCATCTGTTTCAGCCCCTCTGTTTCTCGCCCTCTGTTTTAGCCCCTCTGTTTCAGCCCCTCTGTTTCAGCCCCTCTGTTTCAGCTCCTCTGTTTCTCGCCCTCTGTTTCTCGCCCTCTTTTTCAGCCCCTCTGTTTCTCGCCCTCTGTTTCAGCCCCTCTGTTTATCGCCCTCTGTTTCAGCCCCTCTGTTTAAACCCCTCTGTTTCAGCCCCTCTGTTTCTCGCCCTCTGTTTCAGCCCCTCTGTTTCAGCCCCTCTGTTTCTCGCCCTCTGTTTCAGCCCCTCTGTTTCAGCCCCTCTGTATCAGCCCCTCTGTTTCAGCCCCTCTGTTTCTCGCCTTCTGTTTCCCGCCCACTGTTTCAAACCCTCTGTTTCAGCCCCTCTGTTTCAGCGTCTCTGTTTCAGCCCCTCTGTTTCTCGCCCTCTGTTTCTAGCCCTCTGTTTCTCGCTCTCTGTTTCTCGCCCTCTGTTTCTTGCCCTGTGTTTCAGCCCCTCTGTTTCAGCCCCTTTGGTTCAGCCCCTCTGTTTCACCCCCTCTGTTTCTCGCCCTCTGTTTCAGCCCCTCTGTTTCTCGCCCTCTGTTTCAGCCCCTCTGTTTCAGCCCCTCTGTATCAGCCCCTCTGTTTCAGCCCCTCTGTTTCAGCCCCTCTGTTTCAGCCCCTCTGTTTCTCGCCCTCTGTTTCTCGCCCTCTGTTTCTCGCCCTCTGTTTCAGCCCCTCTGTTTCAGCCCCTCTGTTTCAGCCCCTCTGTTTCAGCCCCTCTGTTTCTCGCCCTCTGTTTCAGCCCCTCTGTTTCAGCCCCTCTGTTTCAGCCCCTCTGTTTCAGCCCCTCTGTTTCTCGCCCACTGTTTCTCGCCAACTGATTCTCGCTCTCTGTTTCTTGCCCTGTGTTTCAGCCCCTCTGTTTCAGCCCCTCTGGTTCAGCCCCTCTGTTTCACCCCCTCTGTTTCTCGCCCTCTGTTTCAGCCCCTCTGTTTCTCGCCCTCTGTTTCAGCCCCTCTGTTTCAGCCCCTCTGTATCAGCCCCTCTGTTTCAGCCCCTCTGTTTCAGCCCCTCTGTTTCAGCCCCTCTGTTTCTCGCCCTCTGTTTCTCGCCCTCTGTTTCTCGCCCTCTGTTTCAGCCCCTCTGTCTCAGCCCCTCTGTTTCAGCACCTCTGTTTCAGCCCCTCTGTTTCTCGCCCTCTGTTTCAGCCCCTCTGTTTCAGCACCTCTGTTTCAGCCCCTCTGTTTCAGCCCCTCTGTTTCAGCCCCTCTGTTTCTCGCCCTCTGTTTCTCGCCAACTGATTCTCGCTCTCTGTTTCTCGCCCTCTGTTTCAGCCCCTCTGTTTCACCCCCTCTGTTTCAGCCCCTCTGTTTCAGCCCCTCTGTTTCAGCTCCTCTGTTTCTCGCCCTCTGTTTCTCGCCCTCTTTTTCAGCCCCTCTGTTTCTCGCCCTCTGTTTCAGCCCCTCTGTTTCTCGCCCTCTGTTTCACCCCTCTGTTTCAACCCCTCTGTTTCAGCCCCTCTGTTTCTCGCCCTCTGTTTCAGCCCCTCTGTTTCACCCCCTCTGTTTCTCGCCCTCTGTTTCAGCCCCTCTGTTTCAGCCCCTCTGTATCAGCCCCTCTGTTTCAGCCCCTTTGTTTCTCGCCCTCTGTTTCTCGCCCACTGTTTCAAACCCTCTGTTTCAGCCCCTCTGTTTCAGCCCCTCTGTTTCAGCCCCTCTGTTTCTCGCCCTCTGTTTCTAGCCCTCTGTTTCTCGCTCTCTGTTTCTCGCCCTCTGTTTCTCGCCCTGTGTTTCAGCCCCTCTGTTTCAGCCCCTCTGGTTCAGCCCCTCTGTTTCACCCCCTCTGTTTCTCGCCCTCTGTTTCAGCCCCTCTGTTTCTCGCCCTCTGTTTCAGCCCCTCTGTTTCAGCCCCTCTGTATCAGCCCCTCTGTTTCAGCCGCTCTGTTTCAGCCCCTCTGTTTCAGCCCCTCTGTTTCTCGCCCTCTGTTTCTCGCCCTCTGTTTCTCGCCCTCTGTTTCAGCCCCTCTGTTTCAGCCCCTCTGTTTCAGCCCCTCTGTTTCAGCCCCTCTGTTTCTCGCCCTCTGTTTCAGCCCCTCTGTTTCAGCCCCTCTGTTTCAGCCCCTCTGTTTCAGCCCCATTGTTTCAGCCCCTCTGTTTCTCCCCCTCTGTTTCTCGCCATCTGTTTCTCGCCCTCTGTTTCTCGCCCTCTGTTTCTCGCCCTCTGTTTCAGCCCCTCTGTTTCTCGCCCTCTGTTTCTCGCCCTCTGTTTCTCGCTCTCTGTTTCTCGCCCTCTGTTTCAGCCCCTCTGTTTCAGCCCATCTGTTTCAGCCACTCTGTTTCTCGCTCCCTGTTTCAGCCGCTCTGTTTCAGCCCCTCTGTTTCAGTCCCTCTGTTTCAGCCCCTCTGTTTCAGCTCCTCTGTTTCTCGCCCTCTGTTTCTCGCCCACTGTTTCAGCCCCTCTGTTTCTCGCCCTCTGTTTCAGCCCCTCTGTTTCTCGCCCTCTGTTTCAGCCCCTCTGTTTCAGCCCCTCTGTTTCAGCCCCTCAGTTTCTCGCCCTCTGTTTCAGCCCCTCTGTTTCAGACCCTCTGTTTCTCGCCCTCTGTTTCAGCCCCTCTGTTTCAGCCCCTCTCTATCAGCCCCTCTGTTTCAGCCCCTCTGTTTCTCGCCCTCTGTTTCTCGCCCTCTGTTTCAGCCCCTCTGTTTCAGCCCCTCTGTTTCAGCCCCTCTGTTTCAGCCCCTCTGTTTCTCGCCCTCTGTTTCTCGCCCTCTGTTTCTCGCTCTCTGTTTCTCGCCCTCTGTTTCTCGCCTCTGTTTCAGCCCCTCTGTTTCAGCCCCTCTGTTTCAGCCCCTCTGTTTTTAGCCCCTCTGTTCATCGCCCTCTGTTTCAGCCCGTCACTTTCAGCCCCTCTGTTTCAGCCCCTCTGTTTCTCGCCCTCTGTTTCAGCCCCTCTGTTTCAGCCCCTCTGTATCAGCCCCTCTGTTTCAAACCCTCTGTTTCTCGCCCTCTGTTTCTCGCCCTCTGTTTCAGCCCCTCTGTTTCAGCCCGTCTCTTTCAGCCCCTCTGTTTCAGCCCCTCTGTTTCTCGCCCTCTGTTTCTCGCCCTCTGTTTCTCGCCCTCTGTTTCTCGCCCTCTGTTTCAGCCCCTCTGTTTCAGCCCCTCTGTTTCAGCCCCTCTGTTTCTCGCCCTATGTTTCTCGCCCACTGTTCCTCGCCCTCTGTTTCAGCCCCTCTGTTTCAGCCCCTCTGTTTCAGCCCCTCTGTTTCAGCCCCTCTGTTTCTCGCCCTCTGTTTCAGCCCCTCTGTTTCAGCCCCTCTGTTTCAGCCCCTGTATTTCTCGCCCTCTGTTTCAGCCCCTCTGTTTCATCGCCTCTGTTTCAGCCCCTCTGTTTCAGCGTCTCTGTTTCTCGCCCTCTGTTTCAGCCCCTAAGTTTCAGCCCCTCTGTTTCTCGCTCTCTGTTTCTCGCCCTCTGTTTCTCGCCCTCTGTTTCTCGCCCTCTGTTTCTCGCCCTCTGTTTCAGCCCCTCTGTTTCAGCCCCTCTGTTTCTCGCCCTCTGTTTATCGCCCTCTGTTTCTCGACCTCTGTTTCAGCCCCTCTGTATCAGCCCCTCTGTTTCAGCCCCTCTGTTTCTCGCCCTCTGTTTCAGCCCCTCTGTTTCAGCCCCTCTGTTTCAGCCCCTCTGTTTCAGCTCCTCTGTTTCTCGCCCTCTGTTTCTCGCCCTCTTTTTCAGCCCCTCTGTTTCTCGCCCTCTGTTTCAGCCCCTCAGTTTATCGCCCTCTGTTTCAGCCCCTCTGTTTAAACCCCTCTGTTTCAGCCCCTCTGTTTCTCGCCCTCTGTTTCAGCCCCTCTGTTTCAGCCCCTCTGTTTCTCGCCCTCTGTTTCAGCACCTCTGTTTCAGCCCCTCTGTATCAGCCCCTCTGTTTCAGCCCCTCTGTTTCTCGCCCTCTGTTTCTCGCCCACTGTTTCAAACCCTCTGTTTCAGCCCCTCTGTTTCAGCCCCTCTGTTTCAGCCTCTCTGTTTCAGCCCCTCTGTTTCTCGCCCTCTGTTTCTAGCCCTCTGTTTCTCGCTCTCTGTTTCTCGCCCTCTGTTTCTCGCCCTCTGTTTCAGCCCCTCTGTTTCAGCCCCTCTGTTTCTCGCCCTCTGTTTATCGCCCTCTGTTTCTCGACCTCTGTTTCAGCCCCTCAGTATCAGCCCATCTGTTTCAGCCCCTCTGTTTCTCGCCCTCTGTTTTAGCCCCTCTGTTTCAGCCCCTCTGTTTCAGCCCCTCTGTTTCAGCTCCTCTGTTTCTCGCCCTCTGTTTCTCGCCCTCTTTTTCAGCCCCTCTGTTTCTCGCCCTCTGTTTCAGCCCCTCTGTTTATCTCCCTCTGTTTCAGCCCCTCTGTTTAAACCCCTCTGTTTCAGCCCCTCTGTTTCTCGCCCTCTGTTTCAGCCCCTCTGTTTCAGCCCCTCTGTTTCTCGCCCTCTGTTTCAGCCCCTCTGTTTCAGCCCCTCTGTATCAGCCCCTCTGTTTCAGCCCCTCTGTTTCTCGCCTTCTGTTTCCCGCCCACTGTTTCAAACCCTCTGTTTCAGCCCCTCTGTTTCAGCCTCTCTGTTTCAGCCCCTCTGTTTCTCGCCCTCTGTTTCTAGCCCTCTGTTTCTCGCTCTCTGTTTCTCGCCCTCTGTTTCTTGCCCTGTGTTTCAGCCCCTCTGTTTCAGCCCCTTTGGTTCAGCCCCTCTGTTTCACCCCCTCTGTTTCTCGCCCTCTGTTTCAGCCCCTCTGTTTCTCGCCCTCTGTTTCAGCCCCTCTGTTTCAGCCCCTCTGTATCAGCCCCTCTGTTTCAGCCCCTCTGTTTCAGCCCCTCTGTTTCAGCCCCTCTGTTTCTCGCCCTCTGTTTCTCGCCCTCTGTTTCTCGCCCTCTGTTTCAGCCCCTCTGTTTCAGCCCCTCTGTTTCAGCCCCTCTGTTTCAGCCCCTCTGTTTCTCGCCCTCTGTTTCAGCCCCTCTGTTTCAGCCCCTCTGTTTCAGCCCCTCTGTTTCTCGCCCACTGTTTCTCGCCAACTGATTCTCGCTCTCTGTTTCTTGCCCTGTGTTTCAGCCCCTCTGTTTCAGCCCCTCTGGTTCAGCCCCTCTGTTTCACCCCCTCTGTTTCTCGCCCTCTGTTTCAGCCCCTCTGTTTCTCGCCCTCTGTTTCAGCCCCTCTGTTTCAGCCCCTCTGTATCAGCCCCTCTGTTTCAGCCCCTCTGTTTCAGCCCCTCTGTTTCAGCCCCTCTGTTTCTCGCCCTCTGTTTCTCGCCCTCTGTTTCTCGCCCTCTGTTTCAGCCCCTCTGTCTCAGCCCCTCTGTTTCAGCCCCTCTGTTTCAGCCCCTCTGTTTCTCGCCCTCTGTTTCAGCCCCTCTGTTTCAGCCCCTCTGTTTCAGCCCCTCTGTTTCAGCCCCTCTGTTTCAGCCCCTCTGTTTCTCGCCCTCTGTTTCTCGCCAACTGATTCTCGCTCTCTGTTTCTCGCCCTCTGTTTCAGCCCCTCTGTTTCACCCCCTCTGTTTCAGCCCCTCTGTTTCAGCCCCTCTGTTTCAGCTCCTCTGTTTCTCGCCCTCTGTTTCTCGCCCTCTTTTTCAGCCCCTCTGTTTCTCGCCCTCTGTTTCAGCCCCTCTGTTTCTCGCCCTCTGTTTCACCCCTCTGTTTCAACCCCTCTGTTTCAGCCCCTCTGTTTCTCGCCCTCTGTTTCAGCCCCTCTGTTTCACCCCCTCTGTTTCTCGCCCTCTGTTTCAGCCCCTCTGTTTCAGCCCCTCTGTATCAGCCCCTCTGTTTCAGCCCCTTTGTTTCTCGCCCTCTGTTTCTCGCCCACTGTTTCAAACCCTCTGTTTCAGCCCCTCTGTTTCAGCCCCTCTGTTTCAGCCCCTCTGTTTCTCGCCCTCTGTTTCTAGCCCTCTGTTTCTCGCTCTCTGTTTCTCGCCCTCTGTTTCTCGCCCTGTGTTTCAGCCCCTCTGTTTCAGCCCCTCTGGTTCAGCCCCTCTGTTTCACCCCCTCTGTTTCTCGCACTCTGTTTCAGCCCCTCTGTTTCTCGCCCTCTGTTTCAGCCCCTCTGTTTCAGCCCCTCTGTATCAGCCCCTCTGTTTCAGCCGCTCTGTTTCAGCCCCTCTGTTTCAGCCCCTCTGTTTCTCGCCCTCTGTTTCTCGCCCTCTGTTTCTCGCCCTCTGTTTCAGCCCCTCTGTTTCAGCCCCTCTGTTTCAGCCCCTCTGTTTCAGCCCCTCTGTTTCTCGCCCTCTGTTTCAGCCCCTCTGTTTCAGCCCCTCTGTTTCAGCCCCTCTGTTTCAGCCCCATTGTTTCAGCCCCTCTGTTTCTCCCCCTCTGTTTCTCGCCATCTGTTTCTCGCCCTCTGTTTCTCGCCCTCTGTTTCTCGCCCTCTGTTTCAGCCCCTCTGTTTCTCGCCCTCTGTTTCTCGCCCTCTGTTTCTCGCTCTCTGTTTCTCGCCCTCTGTTTCAGCCCCTCTGTTTCAGCCCATCTGTTTCAGCCACTCTGTTTCTCGCCCCCTGTTTCAGCCGCTCTGTTTCAGCCCCTCTGTTTCAGTCCCTCTGTTTCAGCCCCTCTGTTTCAGCTCCTCTGTTTCAGCCCCTCTGTTTCTCGCCCACTGTTTCAGCCCCTCTGTTTCTCGCCCTCTGTTTCAGCCCCTCTGTTTCTCGCCCTCTGTTTCAGCCCCTCTGTTTCAGCCCCTCTGTTTCAGCCCCTCAGTTTCTCGCCCTCTGTTTCAGCCCCTCTGTTTCAGTCCCTCTGTTTCTCGCCCTCTGTTTCAGCCCCTCTGTTTCAGCCCCTCTGTATCAGCCCCTCTGTTTCAGCCCCTCTGTTTCTCGCCCTCTGTTTCTCGCCCTCTGTTTCAGCCCCTCTGTTTCAGCCCCTCTGTTTCAGCCCCTCTGTTTCAGCCCCTCTGTTTCTCGCCCTCTGTTTCTCGCCCTCTGTTTCTCGCTCTCTGTTTCTCGCCCTCTGTTTCTCGCCTCTGTTTCAGCCCCTCTGTTTCAGCCCCTCTGTTTCAGCCCCTCTGTTTTTAGCCCCTCTGTTCATCGCCCTCTGTTTCAGCCCGTCACTTTCAGCCCCTCTGTTTCAGCCCCTCTGTTTCTCGCCCTCTGTTTCAGCCCCTCTGTTTCAGCCCCTCTGTATCAGCCCCTCTGTTTCAAACCCTCTGTTTCTCGCCCTCTGTTTCTCGCCCTCTGTTTCAGCCCCTCTGTTTCAGCCCGTCTCTTTCAGCCCCTCTGTTTCAGCCCCTCTGTTTCTCGCCCTCTGTTTCTCGCCCTCTGTTTCTCGCCCTCTGTTTCTCGCCCTCTGTTTCAGCCCCTCTGTTTCAGCCCCTCTGTTTCAGCCCCTCTGTTTCTCGCCCTATGTTTCTCGCCCACTGTTCCTCGCCCTCTGTTTCAGCCCCTCTGTTTCAGCCCCTCTGTTTCAGCCCCTCTGTTTCTCGCCCTCTGTTTCAGCCCCTCTGTTTCAGCCCCTCTGTTTCAGCCCCTGTGTTTCTCGCCCTCTGTTTCAGCCCCTCTGTTTCATCCCCTCTGTTTCAGCCCCTCTGTTTCAGCGTCTCTGTTTCTCGCCCTCTGTTTCAGCCCCTAAGTTTCAGCCCCTCTGTTTCTCGCTCTCTGTTTCTCGCCCTCTGTTTCTCGCCCTCTGTTTCTCGCCCTCTGTTTCTCGCCCTCTGTTTCAGCCCCTCTGTTTCAGCCCCTCTGTTTCTCGCCCTCTGTTTATCGCCCTCTGTTTCTCGACCTCTGTTTCAGCCCCTCTGTATCAGCCCCTCTGTTTCAGCCCCTCTGTTTCTCGCCCTCTGTTTCAGCCCCTCTGTTTCAGCCCCTCTGTTTCAGCCCCTCTGTTTCAGCTCCTCTGTTTCTCGCCCTCTGTTTCTCGCCCTCTTTTTCAGCCCCTCTGTTTCTCGCCCTCTGTTTCAGCCCCTCTGTTTATCGCCCTCTGTTTCAGCCCCTCTGTTTAAACCCCTCTGTTTCAGCCCCTCTGTTTCTCGCCCTCTGTTTCAGCCCCTCTGTTTCAGCCCCTCTGTTTCTCGCCCTCTGTTTCAGCACCTCTGTTTCAGCCCCTCTGTATCAGCCCCTCTGTTTCAGCCCCTCTGTTTCTCGCCCTCTGTTTCTCGCCCACTGTTTCAAACCCTCTGTTTCAGCCCCTCTGTTTCAGCCCCTCTGTTTCAGCCTCTCTGTTTCAGCCCCTCTGTTTCTCGCCCTCTGTTTCTAGCCCTCTGTTTCTCGCTCTCTGTTTCTCGCCCTCTGTTTCTTGCCCTGTGTTTCAGCCCCTCTGTTTCAGCCCCTCTGGTTCAGCCCCTCTGTTTCACCCCCTCTGTTTCTCGCCCTCTGTTTCAGCCCCTCTGTTTCTCGCCCTCTGTTTCAGCCCCTCTGTTTCAGCCCCTCTGTATCAGCCCCTCTGTTTCAGCCCCTCTGTTTCAGCCCCTCTGTTTCAGCCCCTCTGTTTCTCGCCCTCTGTTTCTTGCCCACTGTTTCAAACCCTCTGTTTCAGCCCCTCTGTTTCAGCCCCTCTGTTTCAGCCCCTCTGTTTCAGCCCCTCTGTTTCTCGCCCTCTGTTTCTCGCCAACTGATTCTCGCTCTCTGTTTCTCGCCCTCTGTTTCAGCCCCTCTGTTTCAGCCCCTCTGTTTCAGCCCCTCTGTTTCAGCCCCTCTGTTTCAGCTCCTCTGTTTCTCGCCCTCTGTTTCTCGCCCTCTTTTTTAGCCCCTCTGTTTCTCGCCCTCTGTTTCAGCCCCTCTGTTTCTCGCCCTCTGTTTCACCCCTCTGTTTCAACGCCTCTGTTTCAGCTCCTCTGTTTCTCGCCCTCTGTTTCAGCCCCTCTGTTTCACCCCCTCTGTTTCTCGCCCTCTGTTTCAGCCCCTCTGTTTCAGCCCCTCTGTATCAGCCCCTCTGTTTCAGCCCCTTTGTTTCTCGCCCTCTGTTTCTCGCCCACTGTTTCAAACCCTCTGTTTCAGCCCCTCTGTTTCAGCCCCTCTGTTTCAGCCCCTCTGTTTCTCGCCCTCTGTTTCTAGCCCTCTGTTTCTCGCTCTCTGTTTCTCGCCCTCTGTTTCTCGCCCTGTGTTTCAGCCCCTCTGTTTCAGCCCCTCTGGTTCAGCCCCTCTGTTTCACCCCCTCTGTTTCTCGCCCTCTGTTTCAGCCCCTCTGTTTCTCGCCCTCTGTTTCAGCCTCTCTGTTTCAGCCCCTCTGTATCAGCCCCTCTGTTTCAGCCGCTCTGTTTCAGCCCCTCTGTTTCAGCCCCTCTGTTTCCCGCCCTCTGTTTCTCGCCCTCTGTTTCTCGCCCTCTGTTTCAGCCCCTCTGTTTCAGCCCCTCTGTTTCAGCCCCTCTGTTTCAGCCCCTCTGTTTCTCGCCCTCTGTTTCAGCCCCTCTGTTTCAGCCCCTCTGTTTCAGCCCCTCTGTTTCAGCCCCTCTGTTTCAGCCCCTCTGTTTCAGCCCCTCTGTTTCTCGCCCTCTGTTTCTCGCCCTCTGTTTCTCGCTCTCTGTTTCTCGCCCTCTGTTTCTCGCCTCTGTTTCAGCCCCTCTGTTTCAGCCCCTCTGTTTCAGCCCCTCTGTTTTTAGCCCCTCTGTTCATCGCCCTCTGTTTCAGCCCGTCACTTTCAGCCCCTCTGTTTCAGCCCCTCTGTTTCTCGCCCTCTGTTTCAGCCCCTCTGTTTCAGCCCCTCTGTATCAGCCCCTCTGTTTCAAACCCTCTGTTTCTCGCCCTCTGTTTCTCGCCCTCTGTTTCAGCCCCTCTGTTTCAGCCCGTCTCTTTCAGCCCCTCTGTTTCAGCCCCTCTGTTTCTCGCCCTCTGTTTCTCGCCCTCTGTTTCTCGCCCTCTGTTTCTCGCCCTCTGTTTCAGCCCCTCTGTTTCAGCCCCTCTGTTTCATCCCCTCTGTTTCTCGCCCTCTGTTTCTCGCCCACTGTTTCTCGCCCTCTGTTTCAGCCCCTCTGTTTCAGCCCCTCTGTTTCAGCCCCTCTGTTTCAGCCCCTCTGTTTCTCGCCCTCTGTTTCAGCCCCTCTGTTTCAGCCCCTCTGTTTCAGCCCCTCTGTTTCAGCCCCTCTGTTTCTCGCCCTCTGTTTCAGCCCCTCTGTTTCAGCCCCTCTGTTTCAGCCCCTATGTTTCAGCTCCTCTGTTTCTCGCCCTCTGTTTCTCGCCCTCTTTTTCAGCCCCTCTGTTTCTCGCCCTCTGTTTCAGCCCCTCTGTTTATCGCCCTCTGTTTCAGCCCCTCTGTTTAAACCCCTCTGTTTCAGCCCCTCTGTTTCTCGCCCTCTGTTTCAGCCCCTCTGTTTCAGCCCCTCTGTTTCTCGCCCTCTGTTTCAGCCCCTCTTTATCAGCCCCTCTGTTTCAGCCCCTCTGTTTCTCGCCCTCTGTTTCTCGCCCACTGTTTCAAACCCTCTGTTTCAGCCCCTCTGTTTCAGCCCCTCTGTTTCAGCCTCTCTGTTTCAGCCCCTCTGTTTCTCGCCCTCTGTTTCTAGCCCTCTGTTTCTCGCTCTCTGTTTCTCGCCCTCTGTTTCTTGCCCTGTGTTTCAGCCCCTCTGTTTCAGCCCCTCTGGTTCAGCCCCTCTGTTTCACCCCCTCTGTTTCTCGCCCTCTGTTTCAGCCCCTCTGTTTCTCGCCCTCTGTTTCAGCCCCTCTGTTTCAGCCCCTCTGTATCAGCCCCTCTGTTTCAGCCCCTCTGTTTCAGCCCCTCTGTTTCTCGCCCTCTGTTTCTCGCCCTCTGTTTCTCGCCCTCTGTTTCAGCCCCTCTGTTTCAGCCCCTCTGTTTCAGCCCCTCTGTTTCTCGCCCTCTGTTTCAGCCCCTCTGTTTCAGCCCCTCTGTTTCAGCCCCTCTGTTTCAGCCCCTCTGTTTCAGCCCCTCTGTTTCTCGCCCTCTGTTTCTCGCCAACTGATTCTCGCTCTCTGTTTCTCGCCCTCTGTTTCAGCCCCTCTGTTTCAGCCCCTCTGTTTCAGCCCCTCTGTTTCAGCCCCTCTGTTTCAGCTCCTCTGTTTCTCGCCCTCTGTTTCTCGCCCTCTTTTTCAGCCCCTCTGTTTCAGCCCCTCTGTTTCAGCCCCTCTGTTTCTCGCCCTCTGTTTCACCCCTCTGTTTCAACCCCTCTGTTTCAGCCCCTCTGTTTCTCGCACTCTGTTTCAGCCCCTCTGTTTCAGCCCCTCTGTTTCTCGCCCTCTGTTTCAGCCCCTCTTTTTCAGCCCCTCTGTATCAGCCCCTCTGTTTCAGCCCCTTTGTTTCTCGCCCTCTGTTTCTCGCCCACTGTTTCAAACCCTCTGTTTCAGCCCCTCTGTTTCAGCCCCTCTGTTTCAGCCCCTCTGTTTCTCGCCCTCTGTTTCTAGCCCTCTGTTTCTCGCTCTCTGTTTCTCGCCCTGTGTTTCTCGCCCTGTGTTTCAGCCCCTCTGTTTCAGCCCCTCTGGTTCAGCCCCTCTGTTTCACCCCCTCTGTTTCTCGCCCTCTGTTTCAGCCCCTCTGTTTCTCGCCCTCTGTTTCAGCCCCTCTGTTTCAGCCCCTCTGTATCAGCCCCTCTGTTTCAGCCGCTCTGTTTCAGCCCCTCTGTTTCAGCCCCTCTGTTTCTCGCCCTCTGTTTCTCGCCCTCTGTTTCTCGCCCTCTGTTTCAGCCCCTCTGTTTCAGCCCCTCTGTTTCAGCCCCTCTGTTTCAGCCCCTCTGTTTCTCGCCCTCTGTTTCAGCCCCTCTGTTTCAGCCCCTCTGTTTCAGCCCCTCTGTTTCAGCCCCATTGTTTCAGCCCCTCTGTTTCTCCCCCTCTGTTTCTCGCCATCTCTTTCTCGCCCTCTGTTTCTCGCCCTCTGTTTCTCGCCCTCTGTTTCAGCCCCTCTGTTTCTCGCCCTATGTTTCTTGCCCTCTGTTTCTCGCTCTCTGTTTCTCGCCCTCTGTTTCAGCCCCTCTGTTTCAGCCCATCTGTTTCAGCCACTCTGTTTCTCGCCCCCTGTTTCAGCCGCTCTGTTTCAGCCCCTCTGTTTCAGTCCCTCTGTTTCAGCCCCTCTGTTTCAGCTCCTCTGTTTCAGCCCCTCTGTTTCTCGCCCTCTGTTTCTCGCCAACTGATTCGCGCTCTCTGTTTCTCGCCCTCTGTTTCAGCCCCTCTGTTTCAGCCCCTCTGTTTCAGCCCCTCTGTTTCAGCTCCTCTGTTTCTCGCCCTCTGTTTCTCGCCCTCTGTTTCAGCCCCTCTGTTTCAGCCCCTCTGTTTCAGCCCCTCTGTTTCAGCCCGTCTGTTTCAGCCCATCTGTTTCAGCCCCTGTGTTTCTCGCCCTCTGTTTCAGCCCCACTGTTTCATCCCCTCTGTTTCAGCCCCTCTGTTTCAGCGTCTCTGTTTCTCGCCCTCTGTTTCAGCCCCTAAGTTTGATCCCCTCTGTTTCTCGCTCTCTGTTTCTCGCCCTCTGTTTCTCGCCCTCTGTTTCTCGCCCTCTGTTTCTCGCCCTCTGTTTCAGCCCCTCTGTTTCAGCCCCTCTGTTTCTCGCCCTCTGTTTATCGCCCTCTGTTTCTCGACCTCTGTTTCAGCCCCTCTGTATCAGCCCCTCTGTTTCAGCCCCTCTGTTTCTCGCCCTCTGTTTCAGACCCTCTGTTTCAGCCCCTCTGTTTCAGCCCCTCTGTTTCAGCTCCTCTGTTTCTCGCCCTCTGTTTCTCGCCCTCTTTTTCAGCCCCTCTGTTTCTCGCCCTCTGTTTCAGCCCCTCTGTTTATCGCCCTCTGTTTCAGCCCCTCTGTTTAAACCCCTCTGTTTCAGCCCCTCTGTTTCTCGCCCTCTGTTTCAGCCCCTCTGTTTCAGCCCCTCTGTTTCTCGCCCTCTGTTTCAGCCCCTCTGTTTCAGCCCCTCTGTATCAGCCCCTCTGTTTCTCGCCCTCTGTTTCAGCCCCTCTGTTTCAGCCCCTCTGTTTCTCGCCCTCTGTTTCAGCCCCTCTGTTTCAGCCCCTCTGTTTCAGCCCCTCTGTTTCTCGCCCTCTGTTTCAGCCCCTCTGTTTCAGCCCCTCTGGTTCAGCCCCTCTGTTTCACCCCCTCTGTTTCTCGCCCTCTGTTTCAGCCCCTCTGTTTCTCGCCCTCTGTTTCAGCCCCTCTGTTTCAGCCCCTCTGTATCAGCCCCTCTGTTTCAGCCGCTCTGTTTCAGCCCCTCTGTTTCAGCCCCTCTGTTTCTCGCCCTCTGTTTCTCGCCCTCTGTTTCTCGCCCTCTGTTTCAGCCCCTCTGTTTCAGCCCCTCTGTTTCATCCCCTCTGTTTCAGCCCCTCTGTTTCTCGCCCTCTGTTTCAGCCCCTCTGTTTCAGCCCCTCTGTTTCAGCCCCTCTGTTTCAGCCCCATTGTTTCAGCCCCTCTGTTTCTCCCCCTCTGTTTCTCGCCATCTGTTTCTCGCCCTCTGTTTCTCGCCCTCTGTTTCTCGCCCTCTGTTTCAGCCCCTCTGTTTCTCGCCGTCTGTTTCTTGCCCTCTGTTTCTCGCTCTCTGTTTCTCGCCCTCTGTTTCAGCCCCTCTGTTTCAGCCCATCTGTTTCAGCCACTCTGTTTCTCGCCCCCTGTTTCAGCCGCTCTGTTTCACCCCCTCTGTTTCAGTCCCTCTGTTTCAGCCCCTCTGTTTCAGCTCCTCTGTTTCAGCCCCTCTGTTTCTCGCCCTCTGTTTCTCGCCAAATGATTCGCGCTCTCTGTTTCTCGCCCTCTGTTTCAGCCCCTCTGTTTCAGCCCCTCTGTTTCAGCCCCTCTGTTTCAGCTCCTCTGTTTCTCGCCCTCTGTTTCTCGCCCTCTGTTTCAGCCCCTCTGTTTCAGCCCCTCTGTTTCAGCCCCTCTGTTTCAGCCCGTCTGTTTCAGCCCATCTGTTTCAGCCCCTGTGTTTCTCGCCCTCTGTTTCAGCCCCACTGTTTCATCCCCTCTGTTTCAGCCCCTCTGTTTCAGCGTCTCTGTTTCTCGCCCTCTGTTTCAGCCCCTAAGTTTCATCCCCTCTGTTTCTCGCTCTCTGTTTCTCGCCCTCTGTTTCTCGCCCTCTGTTTCTCGCCCTCTGTTTCTCGCCCTCTGTTTCAGCCCCTCTGTTTCAGCCCCTCTGTTTCTCGCCCTCTGTTTATCGCCCTCTGTTTCTCGACCTCTGTTTCAGCCCCTCTGTATCAGCCCCTCTGTTTCAGCCCCTCTGTTTCTCGCCCTCTGTTTCAGCCCCTCTGTTTCAGCCCCTCTGTTTCAGCCCCTCTGTTTCAGCTCCTCTGTTTCTCGCCCTCTGTTTCTCGCCCTCTTTTTCAGCCCCTCTGTTTCTCGCCCTCTGTTTCAGCCCCTCTGTTTATCGCCCTCTGTTTCAGCCCCTCTGTTTAAACCCCTCTGTTTCAGCCCCTCTGTTTCTCGCCCTCTGTTTCAGCCCCTCTGTTTCAGCCCCTCTGTTTCTCGCCCTCTGTTTCAGCCCCTCTGTTTCAGCCCCTCTGTATCAGCCCCTCTGTTTCAGCCCCTCTGTTTCTCGCCCTCTGTTTCTCGCCCACTGTTTCAAACCCTCTGTTTCAGCCCCTCTGTTTCAGCCCCTCTGTTTCAGCCTCTCTGTTTCAGCCCCTCTGTTTCTCGCCCTCTGTTTCTAGCCTCTGTTTCTCGCTCTCTGTTTCTCGCCCTCTGTTTCTTGCCCTGTGTTTCAGCCCCTCTGTTTCAGCCCCTCTGGTTCAGCCCCTCTGTTTCACCCCCTCTGTTTCTCGCCCTCTGTTTCAGCCCCTCTGTTTCTCGCCCTCTGTTTCAGCCCCTCTGTTATCGGCCCCTCTGTATCAGCCCCTCTGTTTCAGCCCCTCTGTTTCAGCCCCTCTGTTTCAGCCCCTCTGTTTCTCGCCCTCTGTTTCTCGCCCTCTGTTTCTCGCCCTCTGTTTCAGCCCCTCTGTTTCAGCCCCTCTGTTTCAGCCCCTCTGTTTCAGCCCCTCTGTTTCTCGCCCTCTGTTTCAGCCCCTCTGTTTCAGCCCCTCTGTTTCAGCCCCTCTGTTTCAGCCCCTCTGTTTCAGCCCCTCTGTTTCAGCCCCTCTGTTTCTCGCCCTCTGTTTCTCGCCAACTGATTCTCGCTCTCTGTTTCTCGCCCTCTGTTTCAGCCCCTCTGTTTCAGCCCCTCTGTTTCAGCCCCTCTGTTTCAGCCCCTCTGTTTCAGCTCCTCTGTTTCTCGCCCTCTGTTTCTCGCCCTCTTTTTCAGCCCCTCTGTTTCAGCCCCTCTGTTTCAGCCCCTCTGTTTCTCGCCCTCTGTTTCACCCCTCTGTTTCAACCCCTCTGTTTCAGCCCCTCTGTTTCTCGCACTCTGTTTCAGCCCCTCTGTTTCAGCCCCTCTGTTTCTCGCCCTCTGTTTCAGCCCCTCTGTTTCAGCCCCTCTGTATCAGCCCCTCTGTTTCAGCCCCTTTGTTTCTCGCCCTCTGTTTCTCGCCCACTGTTTCAAACCCTCTGTTTCAGCCCCTCTGTTTCAGCCCCTCTGTTTCAGCCCCTCTGTTTCTCGCCCTCTGTTTCTAGCCCTCTGTTTCTCGCTCTCTGTTTCTCGCCCTGTGTTTCTCGCCCTGTGTTTCAGCCCCTCTGTTTCAGACCCTCTGGTTCAGCCCCTCTGTTTCACCCCCTCTGTTTCTCGCCCTCTGTTTCAGCCCCTCTGTTTTTCGCCCTCTGTTTCAGCCCCTCTGTTTCAGCCCCGCTGTATCAGCCCCTCTGTTTCAGCCGCTCTGTTTCAGCCCCTCTGTTTCAGCCCCTCTGTTTCTCGCCCTCTGTTTCTCGCCCTCTGTTTCTCGCCCTCTGTTTCAGCCCCTCTGTTTCAGCCCCTCTGTTTCAGCCCCTCTGTTTCAGCCCCTCTGTTTCTCGCCCTCTGTTTCAGCCCCTCTGTTTCAGCCCCTCTGTTTCAGCCCCTCTGTTTCAGCCCCATTGTTTCAGCCCCTCTGTTTCTCCCCCTCTGTTTCTCGCCATCTGTTTCTCGCCCTCTGTTTCTCGCCCTCTGTTTCTCGCCCTCTGTTTCAGCCCCTCTGTTTCTCGCCCTCTGTTTCTCGCCCTCTGTTTCTCGCTCTCTGTTTCTCGCCCTCTGTTTCAGCCCCTCTGTTTCAGCCCATCTGTTTCAGCCACTCTGTTTCTCGCCCCCTGTTTCAGCCGCTCTGTTTCAGCCCCTCTGTTTCAGTCCCTCTGTTTCAGCCCCTCTGTTTCAGCTCCTCTGTTTCAGCCCCTCTGTTTCTCGCCCTCTGTTTCTCGCCAAATGATTCGCGCTCTCTGTTTCTCGCCCTCTGTTTCAGCCCCTCTGTTTCAGCCCCTCTGTTTCAGCCCCTCTGTTTCAGCCCCTCTGTTTCAGCTCCTCTGTTTCTCGCCCTCTGTTTCTCGCCCTCTGTTTCAGCCCCTCTGTTTCAGCCCCTCTGTTTCAGCCCCTCTGATTCAGCCCGTCTGTTTCAGCCCCTCTGTTTCAGCCCCTGTGTTTCTCGCCCTCTGTTTCAGCCCCACTGTTTCATCCCCTCTGTTTCAGCCCCTCTGTTTCAGCGTCTCTGTTTCTCGCCCTCTGTTTCAGCCCCTAAGTTTCATCCCCTCTGTTTCTCGCTCTCTGTTTCTCGCCCTCTGTTTCTCGCCCTCTGTTTCTCGCCCTCTGTTTCAGCCCCTCTGTTTCAGCCCCTCTGTTTCTCGCCCTCTGTTTATCGCCCTCTGTTTCTCGACCTCTGTTTCAGCCCCTCTGTATCAGCCCCTCTGTTTCAGCCCCTCTGTTTCTCGCCCTCTGTTTCAGCCCCTCTGTTTCAGCCCCTCTGTTTCAGCCCCTCTGTTTCAGCTCCTCTGTTTCTCGCCCTCTGTTTCTCGCCCTCTTTTTCAGCCCCTCTGTTTCTCGCCCTCTGTTTCAGCCCCTCTGTTTATCGCCCTCTGTTTCAGCCCCTCTGTTTAAACCCCTCTGTTTCAGCCCCTCTGTTTCTCGCCCTCTGTTTCAGCCCCTCTGTTCCAGCCCCTCTGTTTCTCGCCCTCTGTTTCAGCCCCTCTGTTTCAGCCCCTCTGTATCAGCCCCTCTGTTTCAGCCCCTCTGTTTCTCGCCCTCTGTTTCTCGCCCACTGTTTCAAACCCTCTGTTTCAGCCCCTCTGTTTCAGCCCCTCTGTTTCAGCCTCTCTGTTTCAGCCCCTCTGTTTCTCGCCCTCTGTTTCTAGCCCTCAGTTTCTCGCTCTCTGTTTCTCGCCCTCTGTTTCTTGCCCTGTGTTTCAGCCCCTCTGTTTCAGCCCCTCTGGTTCAGCCCCTCTGTTTCACCCCCTCTGTTTCTCGCCCTCTGTTTCAGCCCCTCTGTTTCTCGCCCTCTGTTTCAGCACCTCTGTTTCAGCCCCTCTGTATCAGCCCCTCTGTTTTTGCCCCTCTGTTTCAGCCCCTCTGTTTCAGCCCCTCTGTTTCTCGCCCTCTGTTTCTCGCCCTCTGTTTCAGCCCCTCTGTTTCAGCCCCTCTGTTTCAGCCCCTCTGTTTCAGCCCCTCTGTTTCTCGCCCTCTGTTTCAGCCCCTCTGTTTCAGCCCCTCTGTTTCAGCCCCTCTGTTTCAGCCCCTCTGTTTCTCGCCCTCTGTTTCTCGCCAACTGATTCTCGCTCTCTGTTTCTCGCCCTCTGTTTCAGCCCCTCTGTTTCAGCCCCTCTGTTTCAGCTCCTCTGTTTCTCGCCCTCTGTTTCTCGACCTCTTTTTCAGCCCCTCTGTTTCTCGCCCTCTGTTTCAGCCCCTCTGTTTCTCGCCCTCTGTTTCACCCCTCTGTTTCAAACCCTCTGTTTCAGCCCCTCTGTTTCTCGCCCTCTGTTTCAGCCCCTCTGTTTCACCCCCTCTGTTTCTCGCCCTCTGTTTCAGCCCCTCTGTTTCAGCCCCTCTGTATCAGCCCCTCTGTTTCAGCCCCTTTGTTTCTCGCCCTCTGTTTCTCGCCCACTGTTTCAAACCCTCTGTTTCAGCCCCTCTGTTTCAGCCCCTCTGTTTCAGCCCCTCTGTTTCTCGCCCTCTGTTTCTAGCCCTCTGTTTCTCGCTCTCTGTTTCTCGCCCTCTGTTTCTCGCCCTGTGTTTCAGCCCCTCTGTTTCAGCCCCTCTGGTTCAGCCCCTCTGTTTCACCCCCTCTGTTTCTCGCCCTCTGTTTCAGCCCCTCTGTTTCTCGCCCTCTGTTTCAGCCCCTCTGTTTCAGCCCCTCTGTATCAGCCCCTCTGTTTCAGCCGCTCTGTTTCAGCCCATCTGTTTCAGCCCCTCTGTTTCTCGCCCTCTGTTTCTCGCCCTCTGTTTCTCGCCCTCTGTTTCAGCCCCTCTGTTTCAGCCCCTCTGTTTCAGACCCTCTGTTTCAGCCCCTCTGTTTCTCGCCCTCTGTTTCAGCCCCTCTGTTTCAGCCCCTCTCTTTCAGCCCCTCTGTTTCAGCCCCTCTGTTTCTCCCCCTCTGTTTCTCGCCATCTGTTTCTCGCCCTCTGTTTCTCGCCCTCTGTTTCTCGCCCTCTGTTTCAGCCCCTCTGTTTCTCGCCCTCTGTTTCTCGCCCTCTGTTTCTCGCTCTCTGTTACTCGTCCTCTGTTTCAGCCCCTCTGTTTCAGCCCATCTGTTTCAGCCACTCTGTTTCTCGCCCCCTGTTTCAGCCGCTCTGTTTCAGCCCCTCTGTTTCAGTCCCTCTGTTTCAGCCCCTCTGTTTCAGCTCCTCTGTTTCTCGCCCTCTGTTTCTCGCCCTCTGTTTCAGCCCCTCTGTTTCTCGCCCTCTGTTTCTCGCCCTCTGTTTCAGCCCCTCTGTTTCAGCCCCTCTGTTTCAGCCCCTCTGTTTCAGCCCCTCTGTTTCTCGCCCTCTGTTTCTCACCCTCTGTTTCTCGCTCTCTGTTTCTCGCCCTCTGTTTCTCGCCCTCTGATTCAGCCCCTCTGTTTCAGCCCATCTGTTTCAGCCCCTCTGTTTTTAGCCCCTCTGTTTCTCGACCTCTGTTTCAGCCCCTCTGTTTCTCGCCCTCTGTTTCAGCACGTCTGTTTCAGCCCCTCTGTGCCAGCCCCTCTGTTTCAGCCCCTCTGTTTCTCTCCCTCTGTTTCTCGCCCGCTGTTTCAGCCCCTCTGTTTCAGCCCGTCTCTTTCAGCCCCTCTGTTTCAGCCCCTCTGTTTCTCGCCCTCTGTTTCTCGCCCTCTGTTTCTCGCCCTCTGTTTCTCGCCCTCTGTTTCAGCCCCTCTGTTTCAGCCCCTCTGTTTCAGCCCCTCTGTTTCTCGCCCTCTGTTTCTCGCACACTGTTTCTCGCCCTCTGTTTCAGCCCCTCTGTTTCAGCCCCTCTGTTTCAGCCCCTCTGTTTCAGCCCCTCTGTTTCAGCCCCTGTGTTTCTCGCCCTCTGTTTCAGCCCCTCTGTTTCATCCCCTCTGTTTCAGCCCCTCTGTTTCAGCGTCTCTGTTTCTCGACCTCTGTTTCAGCCCCTAAGTTTCAGCCTCTCTGTTTCTCGCTCTCTGTTTCTCGCCCTCTGTTTCTCGCCCTCTGTTTCTCGCCCTCTGTTTCTCGCCCTCTGTTTCAGCCCCTCTGTTTCAGCCCCTCTGTTTCTCGCCCTCTGTTTATCGCCCTCTGTTTCTCGACCTCTGTTTCAGCCCCTCAGTATCAGCCCCTCTGTTTCAGCCCCTCTGTTTCTCGCCCTCTGTTTCAGCCCCTCTGTTTCAGCCCCTCTGTTTCAGCCCCTCTGTTTCAGCTCCTCTGTTTCTCGCCCTCTGTTTCTCGCCCTCTTTTTCAGCCCCTCTGTTTCTCGCCCTCTGTTTCAGCCCCTCTGTTTATCGCCCTCTGTTTCAGCCCCTCTGTTTAAACCCCTCTGTTTCAGCCCCTCTGTTTCTCGCCCTCTGTTTCAGCCCCTCTGTTTCAGCCCCTCTGTTTCTCGCCCTCTGTTTCAGCCCCTCTGTTTCAGCCCCTCTGTATCAGCCCCTCTGTTTCAGCCCCTCTGTTTCTCGCCTTCTGTTTCTCGCCCACTGTTTCAAACCCTCTGTTTCAGCCCCTCTGTTTCAGCCCCTCTGTTTCAGCCTCTCTGTTTCAGCCCCTCTGTTTCTCGCCCTCTGTTTCTAGCCCTCTGTTTCTCGCTCTCTGTTTCTCGCACTCTGTTTCTGGCCCTGTGTTTCAGCCCCTCTGTTTCAGCCCCTCTGTTTCTCGCCCTCTGTTTCAGCCCCTCTGTTTCAGCCCCTCTGTTTCAGCCCCTCTGTTTCAGCCCCTCTGTTTCAGCCCCTCTGTTTTTCGCCCTCTGTTTCTCGCCAACTGATTCTCGCTCTCTGTTTCTCGCCCTCTGTTTCAGCCCCTCTGTTTCATCCCCTCTGTTTCAGCCCCTCTGTTTCAGCGTCTCTGTTTCTCGCCCTCTGTTTCAGCCCCTAAGTTTCAGCCCCTCTGTTTCTCGCTCTCTGTTTCTCGCCCTCTGTTTCTCGCCCTCTGTTTCTCGCCCTCTGTTTCTCGCCCTCTGTTTCAGCCCCTCTGTTTCAGCCCCTCTGTTTCTCGCCCTCTGTTTATCGCCCTCTGTTTCTCGACCTCTGTTTCAGCCCCTCAGTATCAGCCCCTCTGTTTCAGCCCCTCTGTTTCTCGCCCTCTGTTTTAGCCCCTCTGTTTCAGCCCCTCTGTTTCAGCCCCTCTGTTTCAGCTCCTCTGTTTCTCGCCCTCTGTTTCTCGCCCTCTTTTTCAGCCCCTCTGTTTCTCGCCCTCTGTTTCAGCCCCTCTGTTTATCGCCCTCTGTTTCAGCCCCTCTGTTTAAACCCCTCTGTTTCAGCCCCTCTGTTACTCGCCCTCTGTTTCAGCCCCTCTGTTTCAGCCCCTCTGTTTCTCGCCCTCTGTTTCAGCCCCTCTGTTTCAGCCCCTCTGTATCAGCCCCTCTGTTTCAGCCCCTCTGTTTCTCGCCTTCTGTTTCCCGCCCACTGTTTCAAACCCTCTGTTTCAGCCCCTCTGTTTCAGCCCCTCTGTTTCAGCCTCTCTGTTTCAGCCCCTCTGTTTCTCGCCCTCTGTTTCTAGCCCTCTGTTTCTCGCTATCTGTTTCTCGCCCTCTGTTTCTTGCCCTGTGTTTCAGCCCCTCTGTTTCAGCCCCTTTGGTTCAGCCCCTCTGTTTCACCCCCTCTGTTTCTCGCCCTCTGTTTCAGCCCCTCTGTTTCTCGCCCTCTGTTTCAGCCCCTCTGTTTCAGCCCCTCTGTATCAGCCCCTCTGTTTCAGCCCCTCTGTTTCAGCTCCTCTATTTCAGCCCCTCTGTTTCTCGCCCTCTGTTTCTCGCCCTCTGTTTCTCGCCCTCTGTTTCAGCCCCTCTGTTTCAGCCCCTCTGTTTCAGCCCCTCTGTTTCAGCCCCTCTGTTTCTCGCCCTCTGTTTCAGCCCCTCTGTTTAAGCCCCTCTGTTTCAGCCCCTCTGTTTCAGCCCCTCTGTTTCTCGCCCACTGTTTCTCGCCAACTGATTCTCGCTCTCTGTTTCTTGCCCTGTGTTTCAGCCCCTCTGTTTCAGCCCCTCTGGTTCAGCCCCTCTGTTTCACCCCCTCTGTTTCTCGCCCTCTGTTTCAGCCCCTCTGTTTCTCGCCCTCTGTTTCAGCCCCTCTGTTTCAGCCCCTCTGTATCAGCCCCTCTGTTTCAGCCCCTCTGTTTCAGCCCCTCTGTTTCAGCCCCTCTGTTTCTCGCCCTCTGTTTCTCGCCCTCTGTTTCTCGCCCTCTGTTTCAGCCCCTCTGTTTCAGCCCCTCTGTTTCAGCCCCTCTGTTTCAGCCCCTCTGTTTCTCGCCCTCTGTTTCAGCCCCTCTGTTTCAGCCCCTCTGTTTCAGCCCCTCTGTTTCAGCCCCTCTGTTTCATCCCCTCTGTTTCAGCCCCTCTGTTTCTCGCCCTCTGTTTCTCGCCAACTGATTCTCGCTCTCTGTTTCTCGCCCTCTGTTTCAGCCCCTCTGTTTCAGCCCCTCTGTTTCAGCCCCTCTGTTTCAGCCCCTCTGTTTCAGCTCCTCTGTTTCTCGCCCTCTGTTTCTCGCCCTCTTTTTCAGCCCCTCTGTTTCTCGCCCTCTGTTTCAGCCCCTCTGTTTCTCGCCCTCTGTTTCACCCCTCTTTTTCAACCCCTCTGTTTCAGCCCCTCTGTTTCTCGCCCTCTGTTTCAGCCCCTCTGTTTCACCCCCTCTGTTTCTCGCCCTCTGTTTCAGCCCCTCTGTTTCAGCCCCTCTGTATCAGCCCCTCTGTTTCAGCCCCTTTGTTTCTCGCCCTCTGTTTCTCGCCCACTGTTTCAAACCCTCTGTTTCAGCCCCTCTGTTTCAGCCCCTCTGTTTCAGCCCCTCTGTTTCTCGCCCTCTGTTTCTAGCCCTCTGTTTCTCGCTCTCTGTTTCTTGCCCTCTGTTTCTCGCCCTGTGTTTCAGGCCCTCTGTTTCAGCCCCTCTGGTTCAGCCCCTCTGTTTCACCCCCTCTGTTTCTCGCCCTCTGTTTCAGCCCCTCTGTTTCTCGCCCTCTGTTTCAGCCCCTCTGTTTCAGCCCCTCTGTATCAGCCCCTCTGTTTCAGCCGCTCTGTTTCAGCCCCTCTGTTTCAGCCCCTCTGTTTCTCGCCCTCTGTTTCTCGCCCTCTGTTTCTCGCCCTCTGTTTCAGCCCCTCTGTTTCAGCCCCTCTGTTTCAGCCCCTCTGTTTCAGCCCCTCTGTTTCTCGCCCTCTGTTTCAGCCCCTCTGTTTCAGCCCCTCTGTTTCAGCCCCTCTGTTTCAGCCCCATTGTTTCAGCCCCTCTGTTGCTCCCCCTCTGTTTCTCGCCATCTGTTTCTCGCCCTCTGTTTCTCGCCCTCTGTTTCTCGCCCTCTGTTTCAGCCCCTCTGTTTCTCGCCCTCTGTTTCTCGCCCTCTGTTTCTCGCTCTCTGTTTCTCGCCCTCTGTTTCAGCCCCTCTGTTTCAGCCCATCTGTTTCAGCCACTCTGTTTCTCGCCCCCTGTTTCAGCCGCTCTGTTTCAGCCCCTCTGTTTCAGCTCCTCTGTTTCAGCCCCTCTGTTTCAGCTCCTCTGTTTCTCGCCCTCTGTTTCAGCCCCTCTGTTTCAGCCCCTCTGTTTTTCGCCCTCTGTTTCAGCCCCTCTGTTTCAGCCCCTCTGTATCAGCCCCTCTGTTTCAGCCCCTCTGTTTCTCGCCTTCTGTTTCTCGCCCACTGTTTCAAACCCTCTGTTTCAGCCCCTCTGTTTCAGCCCCTCTGTTTCAGCCTCTCTGTTTCAGCCCCTCTGTTTCTCGCCCTCTGTTTCTAGCCCTCTGTTTCTCGCTCTCTATTTCTCGCCCTCTGTTTCTGGCCCTGTGTTTCAGCCCCTCTGTTTCAGCCCCTCTGTTTCTCGCCCTCTGTTTCAGCCCCTCTGTTTCAGCCCCTCTGTTTCAGCTCCTCTGTTTCAGCCCCTCTGTTTCAGCCCCTCTGTTTCTCGCCCTCTGTTTCTCGCCAACTGATTCTCGCTCTCTGTTTCTCGCCCTCTGTTTCAGCCCCTCTGTTTCATCCCCTCTGTTTCAGCCCCTCTGTTTCAGCGTCTCTGTTTCTCGCCCTCTGTTTCAGCCCCTAAGTTTCAGCCCCTCTGTTTCTCGCTCTCTGTTTCTCGCCCTCTGTTTCTCGCCCTCTGTTTCTCGCCCTCTGTTTCTCGCCCTCTGTTTCAGCCCCTCTGTTTCAGCCCCTCTGTTTCTCGCCCTCTGTTTATCGCCCTCTGTTTCTCGACCTCTGTTTCAGCCCTTCAGTATCAGCCCATCTGTTTCAGCCCCTCTGTTTCTCGCCCTCTGTTTTAGCCCCTCTGTTTCAGCCCCTCTGTTTCAGCCCCTCTGTTTCAGCTCCTCTGTTTCTCGCCCTCTGTTTCAGCCCCTCTTTATCAGCCCCTCTGTTTCAGCCCCTCTGTTTCTCGCCCTCTGTTTCTCGCCCTCTGTTTCAGCCCCTCTGTTTAAACCCCTCTGTTTCAGCCCCTCTGTTTCTCGCCCTCTGTTTCAGCCCCTCTGTTTCAGCCCCTCTGTTTCTCGCCCTCTGTTTCAGCCCCTCTGTTTCAGCCCCTCTGTATCAGCCCCTCTGTTTCAGCCCCTCTGTTTCTCGCCTTCTGTTTCCCGCCCACTGTTTCAAACCCTCTGTTTCAGCCCCTCTGTTTCAGCCTCTCTGTTTCAGCCCCTCTGTTTCTCGCCCTCTGTTTCTAGCCCTCTGTTTCTCGCTCTCTGTTTCTAGCCCTCTGTTTCTCGCTCTCTGTTTCTCGCCCTCTGTTTCTCGCCCTGTGTTTCAGCCCCTCTGTTTCAGCCCCTCTGTTTCAGCCCCTCTGTTTCAGCCCCTCTGTTTCTCGCCCTCTGTTTCTAGCCCTCTGTTTCTCGCTCTCTGTTTCTCGCACTCTGTTTCTCGCCCTGTGTTTCAGCCCCTCTGTTTCAGCCCCTCTGGTTCAGCCCCTCTGTTTCACCCCCTCTGTTTCTCGCCCTCTGTTTCAGCCCCTCTGTTTCTCGCCCTCTGTTTCAGCCCCTCTGTTTCAGCCCCTCTGTATCAGCCCCTCTGTTTCAGCCGCTCTGTTTCAGCCCCTCTGTTTCAGCCCCTCTGTTTCTCGCCCTCTGTTTCTCGCCCTCTGTTTCTCGCCCTCTGTTTCAGCCCCTCTGTTTCAGCCCCTCTGTTTCAGCCCCTCTGTTTCAGCCCCTCTGTTTCTCGCCCTCTGTTTCAGCCCCTCTGTTTCAGCCCCTCTGTTTCAGCCCCTCTGTTTCAGCCCCATTGTTTCAGCCCCTCTGTTGCTCCCCCTCTGTTTCTCGCCATCTGTTTCTCGCCCTCTGTTTCTCGCCCTCTGTTTCTCGCCCTCTGTTTCAGCCCCTCTGTTTCTCGCCCTCTGTTTCTCGCCCTCTGTTTCTCGCTCTCTGTTTCTCGCCCTCTGTTTCAGCCCCTCTGTTTCAGCCCATCTGTTTCAGCCACTCTGTTTCTCGCCCCCTGTTTCAGCCGCTCTGTTTCAGCCCCACTGTTTCAGCTCCTCTGTTTCAGCCCCTCTGTTTCAGCTCCTCTGTTTCTCGCCCTCTGTTTCAGCCCCTCTGTTTCAGCCCCTCTGTTTCTCGCCCTCTGTTTCAGCCCCTCTGTTTCAGCCCCTCTGTATCAGCCCCTCTGTTTCAGCCCCTCTGTTTCTCGCCTTCTGTTTCTCGCCCACTGTTTCAAACCCTCTGTTTCAGCCCCTCTGTTTCAGCCCCTCTGTTTCAGCCTCTCTGTTTCAGCCCCTCTGTTTCTCGCCCTCTGTTTCTAGCCCTCTGTTTCTCGCTCTCTATTTCTCGCCCTCTGTTTCTGGCCCTGTGTTTCAGCCCCTCTGTTTCAGCCCCTCTGTTTCTCGCCCTCTGTTTCAGCCCCTCTGTTTCAGCCCCTCTGTTTCAGCCCCTCTGTTTCAGCCCCTCTGTTTCAGCCCCTCTGTTTCTCGCCCTCTGTTTCTCGCCAACTGATTCTCGCTCTCTGTTTCTTGCCCTCTGTTTCAGCCCCTCTGTTTCATCCCCTCTGTTTCAGCCCCTCTGTTTCAGCGTCTCTGTTTCTCGCCCTCTGTTTCAGCCCCTAAGTTTCAGCCCCTCTGTTTCTCGCTCTCTGTTTCTCGCCCTCTGTTTCTCGCCCTCTGTTTCTCGCCCTCTGTTTCTCGCCCTCTGTTTCAGCCCCTCTGTTTCAGCCCCTCTGTTTCTCGCCCTCTGTTTATCGCCCTCTGTTTCTCGACCTCTGTTTCAGCCCTTCAGTATCAGCCCATCTGTTTCAGCCCCTCTGTTTCTCGCCCTCTGTTTTAGCCCCTCTGTTTCAGCCCCTCTGTTTCAGCCCCTCTGTTTCAGCTCCTCTGTTTCTCGCCCTCTGTTTCTCGCCCTCTTTTTCAGCCCCTCTGTTTCTCGCCCTCTGTTTCAGCCCCTCTGTTTATCGCCCTCTGTTTCAGCCCCTCTGTTTAAACCCCTCTGTTTCAGCCCCTCTGTTTCTCGCCCTCTGTTTCAGCCCCTCTGTTTCAGCCCCTCTGTTTCTCGCCCTCTGTTTCAGCCCCTCTGTTTCAGCCCCTCTGTATCAGCCCCTCTGTTTCAGCCCCTCTGTTTCTCGCCTTCTGTTTCCCGCCCACTGTTTCAAACCCTCTGTTTCAGCCCCTCTGTTTCAGCGTCTCTGTTTCAGCCCCTCTGTTTCTCGCCCTCTGTTTCTAGCCCTCTGTTTCTCGCTCTCTGTTTCTCGCCCTCTGTTTCTTGCCCTGTGTTTCAGCCCCTCTGTTTCAGCCCCTTTGGTTCAGCCCCTCTGTTTCACCCCCTCTGTTTCTCGCCCTCTGTTTCAGCCCCTCTGTTTCTCGCCCTCTGTTTCAGCCCCTCTGTTTCAGCCCCTCTGTATCAGCCCCTCTGTTTCAGCCCCTCTGTTTCAGCCCCTCTGTTTCAGCCCCTCTGTTTCTCGCCCTCTGTTTCTCGCCCTCTGTTTCTCGCCCTCTGTTTCAGCCCCTCTGTTTCAGCCCCTCTGTTTCAGCCCCTCTGTTTCAGCCCCTCTGTTTCTCGCCCTCTGTTTCAGCCCCTCTGTTTCAGCCCCTCTGTTTCAGCCCCTCTGTTTCAGCCCCTCTGTTTCTCGCCCACTGTTTCTCGCCAACTGATTCTCGCTCTCTGTTTCTTGCCCTGTGTTTCAGCCCCTCTGTTTCAGCTCCTCTGGTTCAGCCCCTCTGTTTCACCCCCTCTGTTTCTCGCCCTCTGTTTCAGCCCCTCTGTTTCTCGCCCTCTGTTTCAGCCCCTCTGTTTCAGCCCCTCTGTATCAGCCCCTCTGTTTCAGCCCCTCTGTTTCAGCCCCTCTGTTTCAGCCCCTCTGTTTCTCGCCCTCTGTTTCTCGCCCTCTGTTTCTCGCCCTCTGTTTCAGCCCCTCTGTCTCAGCCCCTCTGTTTCAGCACCTCTGTTTCAGCCCCTCTGTTTCTCGCCCTCTGTTTCAGCCCCTCTGTTTCAGCACCTCTGTTTCAGCCCCTCTGTTTCAGCCCCTCTGTTTCAGCCCCTCTGTTTCTCGCCCTCTGTTTCTCGCCAACTGATTCTCGCTCTCTGTTTCTCGCCCTCTGTTTCAGCCCCTCTGTTTCACCCCCTCTGTTTCAGCCCCTCTGTTTCAGCCCCTCTGTTTCAGCTCCTCTGTTTCTCGCCCTCTGTTTCTCGCCCTCTTTTTCAGCCCCTCTGTTTCTCGCCCTCTGTTTCAGCCCCTCTGTTTCTCGCCCTCTGTTTCACCCCTCTGTTTCAACCCCTCTGTTTCAGCCCCTCTGTTTCTCGCCCTCTGTTTCAGCCCCTCTGTTTCACCCCCTCTGTTTCTCGCCCTCTGTTTCAGCCCCTCTGTTTCAGCCCCTCTGTATCAGCCCCTCTGTTTCAGCCCCTTTGTTTCTCGCCCTCTGTTTCTCGCCCACTGTTTCAAACCCTCTGTTTCAGCCCCTCTGTTTCAGCCCCTCTGTTTCAGCCCCTCTGTTTCTCGCCCTCTGTTTCTAGCCCTCTGTTTCTCGCTCTCTGTTTCTCGCCCTCTGTTTCTCGCCCTGTGTTTCAGCCCCTCTGTTTCAGCCCCTCTGGTTCAGCCCCTCTGTTTCACCCCCTCTGTTTCTCGCCCTCTGTTTCAGCCCCTCTGTTTCTCGCCCTCTGTTTCAGCCCCTCTGTTTCAGCCCCTCTGTATCAGCCCCTCTGTTTCAGCCGCTCTGTTTCAGCCCCTCTGTTTCAGCCCCTCTGTTTCTCGCCCTCTGTTTCTCGCCCTCTGTTTCTCGCCCTCTGTTTCAGCCCCTCTGTTTCAGCCCCTCTGTTTCAGCCCCTCTGTTTCAGCCCCTCTGTTTCTCGCCCTCTGTTTCAGCCCCTCTGTTTCAGCCCCTCTGTTTCAGCCCCTCTGTTTCAGCCCCATTGTTTCAGCCCCTCTGTTTCTCCCCCTCTGTTTCTCGCCATCTGTTTCTCGCCCTCTGTTTCTCGCCCTCTGTTTCTCGCCCTCTGTTTCAGCCCCTCTGTTTCTCGCCCTCTGTTTCTCGCCCTCTGTTTCTCGCTCTCTGTTTCTCGCCCTCTGTTTCAGCCCCTCTGTTTCAGCCCATCTGTTTCAGCCACTCTGTTTCTCGCTCCCTGTTTCAGCCGCTCTGTTTCAGCCCCTCTGTTTCAGTCCCTCTGTTTCAGCCCCTCTGTTTCAGCTCCTCTGTTTCTCGCCCTCTGTTTCTCACCCACTGTTTCAGCCCCTCTGTTTCTCGCCCTCTGTTTCAGCCCCTCTGTTTCTCGCCCTCTGTTTCAGCCCCTCTGTTTCAGCCCCTCTGTTTCAGCCCCTCAGTTTCTCGCCCTCTGTTTCAGCCCCTCTGTTTCAGACCCTCTGTTTCTCGCCCTCTGTTTCAGCCCCTCTGTTTCAGCCCCTCTCTATCAGCCCCTCTGTTTCAGCCCCTCTGTTTCTCGCCCTCTGTTTCTCGCCCTCTGTTTCAGCCCCTCTGTTTCAGCCCCTCTGTTTCAGCCCCTCTGTTTCAGCCCCTCTGTTTCTCGCCCTCTGTTTCTCGCCCTCTGTTTCTCGCTCTCTGTTTCTCGCCCTCTGTTTCTCGCCTCTGTTTCAGCCCCTCTGTTTCAGCCCCTCTGTTTCAGCCCCTCTGTTTTTAGCCCCTCTGTTCATCGCCCTCTGTTTCAGCCCGTCACTTTCAGCCCCTCTGTTTCAGCCCCTCTGTTTCTCGCCCTCTGTTTCAGCCCCTCTGTTTCAGCCCCTCTGTATCAGCCCCTCTGTTTCAAACCCTCTGTTTCTCGCCCTCTGTTTCTCGCCCTCTGTTTCAGCCCCTCTGTTTCAGCCCGTCTCTTTCAGCCCCTCTGTTTCAGCCCCTCTGTTTCTCGCCCTCTGTTTCTCGCCCTCTGTTTCTCGCCCTCTGTTTCTCGCCCTCTGTTTCAGCCCCTCTGTTTCAGCCCCTCTGTTTCAGCCCCTCTGTTTCTCGCCCTATGTTTCTCGCCCACTGTTCCTCGCCCTCTGTTTCAGCCCCTCTGTTTCAGCCCCTCTGTTTCAGCCCCTCTGTTTCAGCCCCTCTGTTTCTCGCCCTCTGTTTCAGCCCCTCTGTTTCAGCCCCTCTGTTTCAGCCCCTGTGTTTCTCGCCCTCTGTTTCTGCCCCTCTGTTTCATCCCCTCTGTTTCAGCCCCTCTGTTTCAGCGTCTCTGTTTCTCGCCCTCTGTTTCAGCCCCTAAGTTTCAGCCCCTCTGTTTCTCGCTCTCTGTTTCTCGCCCTCTGTTTCTCGCCCTCTGTTTCTCGCCCTCTGTTTCTCGCCCTCTGTTTCAGCCCCTCTGTTTCAGCCCCTCTGTTTCTCGCCCTCTGTTTATCGCCCTCTGTTTCTCGACCTCTGTTTCAGCCCCTCTGTATCAGCCCCTCTGTTTCAGCCCCTCTGTTTCTCGCCCTCTGTTTCAGCCCCTCTGTTTCAGCCCCTCTGTTTCAGCCCCTCTGTTTCAGCTCCTCTGTTTCTCGCCCTCTGTTTCTCGCCCTCTTTTTCAGCCCCTCTGTTTCTCGCCCTCTGTTTCAGCCCCTCAGTTTATCGCCCTCTGTTTCAGCCCCTCTGTTTAAACCCCTCTGTTTCAGCCCCTCTGTTTCTCGCCCTCTGTTTCAGCCCCTCTGTTTCAGCCCCTCTGTTTCTCGCCCTCTGTTTCAGCACCTCTGTTTCAGCCCCTCTGTATCAGCCCCTCTGTTTCAGCCCCTCTGTTTCTCGCCCTCTGTTTCTCGCCCACTGTTTCAAACCCTCTGTTTCAGCCCCTCTGTTTCAGCCCCTCTGTTTCAGCCTCTCTGTTTCAGCCCCTCTGTTTCTCGCCCTCTGTTTCTAGCCCTCTGTTTCTCGCTCTCTGTTTCTCGCCCTCTGTTTCTCGCCCTCTGTTTCAGCCCCTCTGTTTCAGCCCCTCTGTTTCTCGCCCTCTGTTTATCGCCCTCTGTTTCTCGACCTCTGTTTCAGCCCCTCAGTATCAGCCCATCTGTTTCAGCCCCTCTGTTTCTCGCCCTCTGTTTTAGCCCCTCTGTTTCAGCCCCTCTGTTTCAGCCCCTCTGTTTCAGCTCCTCTGTTTCTCGCCCTCTGTTTCTCGCCCTCTTTTTCAGCCCCTCTGTTTCTCGCCCTCTGTTTCAGCCCCTCTGTTTATCGCCCTCTGTTTCAGCCCCTCTGTTTAAACCCCTCTGTTTCAGCCCCTCTGTTTCTCGCCCTCTGTTTCAGCCCCTCTGTTTCAGCCCCTCTGTTTCTCGCCCTCTGTTTCAGCCCCTCTGTTTCAGCCCCTCTGTATCAGCCCCTCTGTTTCAGCCCCTCTGTTTCTCGCCTTCTGTTTCCCGCCCACTGTTTCAAACCCTCTGTTTCAGCCCCTCTGTTTCAGCCTCTCTGTTTCAGCCCCTCTGTTTCTCGCCCTCTGTTTCTAGCCCTCTGTTTCTCGCTCTCTGTTTCTCGCCCTCTGTTTCTTGCCCTGTGTTTCAGCCCCTCTGTTTCAGCCCCTTTGGTTCAGCCCCTCTGTTTCACCCCCTCTGTTTCTCGCCCTCTGTTTCAGCCCCTCTGTTTCTCGCCCTCTGTTTCAGCCCCTCTGTTTCAGCCCCTCTGTATCAGCCCCTCTGTTTCAGCCCCTCTGTTTCAGCCCCTCTGTTTCAGCCCCTCTGTTTCTCGCCCTCTGTTTCTCGCCCTCTGTTTCTCGCCCTCTGTTTCAGCCCCTCTGTTTCAGCCCCTCTGTTTCAGCCCCTCTGTTTCAGCCCCTCTGTTTCTCGCCCTCTGTTTCAGCCCCTCTGTTTCAGCCCCTCTGTTTCAGCCCCTCTGTTTCAGCCCCTCTGTTTCTCGCCCACTGTTTCTCGCCAACTGATTCTCGCTCTCTGTTTCTTGCCCTGTGTTTCAGCCCCTCTGTTTCAGCCCCTCTGGTTCAGCCCCTCTGTTTCACCCCCTCTGTTTCTCGCCCTCTGTTTCAGCCCCTCTGTTTCTCGCCCTCTGTTTCAGCCCCTCTGTTTCAGCCCCTCTGTATCAGCCCCTCTGTTTCAGCCCCTCTGTTTCAGCCCCTCTGTTTCAGCCCCTCTGTTTCTCGCCCTCTGTTTCTCGCCCTCTGTTTCTCGCCCTCTGTTTCAGCCCCTCTGTCTCAGCCCCTCTGTTTCAGCCCCTCTGTTTCAGCCCCTCTGTTTCTCGCCCTCTGTTTCAGCCCCTCTGTTTCAGCCCCTCTGTTTCAGCCCCTCTGTTTCAGCCCCTCTGTTTCAGCCCCTCTGTTTCTCGCCCTCTGTTTCTCGCCAACTGATTCTCGCTCTCTGTTTCTCGCCCTCTGTTTCAGCCCCTCTGTTTCACCCCCTCTGTTTCAGCCCCTCTGTTTCAGCCCCTCTGTTTCAGCTCCTCTGTTTCTCGCCCTCTGTTTCTCGCCCTCTTTTTCAGCCCCTCTGTTTCTCGCCCTCTGTTTCAGCCCCTCTGTTTCTCGCCCTCTGTTTCACCCCTCTGTTTCAACCCCTCTGTTTCAGCCCCTCTGTTTCTCGCCCTCTGTTTCAGCCCCTCTGTTTCACCCCCTCTGTTTCTCGCCCTCTGTTTCAGCCCCTCTGTTTCAGCCCCTCTGTATCAGCCCCTCTGTTTCAGCCCCTTTGTTTCTCGCCCTCTGTTTCTCGCCCACTGTTTCAAACCCTCTGTTTCAGCCCCTCTGTTTCAGCCCCTCTGTTTCAGCCCCTCTGTTTCTCGCCCTCTGTTTCTAGCCCTCTGTTTCTCGCTCTCTGTTTCTCGCCCTCTGTTTCTCGCCCTGTGTTTCAGCCCCTCTGTTTCAGCCCCTCTGGTTCAGCCCCTCTGTTTCACCCCCTCTGTTTCTCGCACTCTGTTTCAGCCCCTCTGTTTCTCGCCCTCTGTTTCAGCCCCTCTGTTTCAGCCCCTCTGTATCAGCCCCTCTGTTTCAGCCGCTCTGTTTCAGCCCCTCTGTTTCAGCCCCTCTGTTTCTCGCCCTCTGTTTCTCGCCCTCTGTTTCTCGCCCTCTGTTTCAGCCCCTCTGTTTCAGCCCCTCTGTTTCAGCCCCTCTGTTTCAGCCCCTCTGTTTCTCGCCCTCTGTTTCAGCCCCTCTGTTTCAGCCCCTCTGTTTCAGCCCCTCTGTTTCAGCCCCATTGTTTCAGCCCCTCTGTTTCTCCCCCTCTGTTTCTCGCCATCTGTTTCTCGCCCTCTGTTTCTCGCCCTCTGTTTCTCGCCCTCTGTTTCAGCCCCTCTGTTTCTCGCCCTCTGTTTCTCGCCCTCTGTTTCTCGCTCTCTGTTTCTCGCCCTCTGTTTCAGCCCCTCTGTTTCAGCCCATCTGTTTCAGCCACTCTGTTTCTCGCCCCCTGTTTCAGCCGCTCTGTTTCAGCCCCTCTGTTTCAGTCCCTCTGTTTCAGCCCCTCTGTTTCAGCTCCTCTGTTTCAGCCCCTCTGTTTCTCGCCCACTGTTTCAGCCCCTCTGTTTCTCGCCCTCTGTTTCAGCCCCTCTGTTTCTCGCCCTCTGTTTCAGCCCCTCGGTTTCAGCCCCTCTGTTTCAGCCCCTCAGTTTCTCGCCCTCTGTTTCAGCCCCTCTGTTTCAGTCCCTCTGTTTCTCGCCCTCTGTTTCAGCCCCTCTGTTTCAGCCCCTCTGTATCAGCCCCTCTGTTTCAGCCCCTCTGTTTCTCGCCCTCTGTTTCTCGCCCTCTGTTTCAGCCCCTCTGTTTCAGCCCCTCTGTTTCAGCCCCTCTGTTTCAGCCCCTCTGTTTCTCGCCCTCTGTTTCTCGCCCTCTGTTTCTCGCTCTCTGTTTCTCGCCCTCTGTTTCTCGCCTCTGTTTCAGCCCCTCTGTTTCAGCCCCTCTGTTTCAGCCCCTCTGTTTTTAGCCCCTCTGTTCATCGCCCTCTGTTTCAGCCCGTCACTTTCAGCCCCTCTGTTTCAGCCCCTCTGTTTCTCGCCCTCTGTTTCAGCCCCTCTGTTTCAGCCCCTCTGTATCAGCCCCTCTGTTTCAAACCCTCTGTTTCTCGCCCTCTGTTTCTCGCCCTCTGTTTCAGCCCCTCTGTTTCAGCCCGTCTCTTTCAGCCCCTCTGTTTCAGCCCCTCTGTTTCTCGCCCTCTGTTTCTCGCCCTCTGTTTCTCGCCCTCTGTTTCTCGCCCTCTGTTTCAGCCCCTCTGTTTCAGCCCCTCTGTTTCAGCCCCTCTGTTTCTCGCCCTATGTTTCTCGCCCACTGTTCCTCGCCCTCTGTTTCAGCCCCTCTGTTTCAGCCCCTCTGTTTCAGCCCCTCTGTTTCTCGCCCTCTGTTTCAGCCCCTCTGTTTCAGCCCCTCTGTTTCAGCCCCTGTGTTTCTCGCCCTCTGTTTCAGCCCCTCTGTTTCATCCCCTCTGTTTCAGCCCCTCTGTTTCAGCGTCTCTGTTTCTCGCCCTCTGTTTCAGCCCCTAAGTTTCAGCCCCTCTGTTTCTCGCTCTCTGTTTCTCGCCCTCTGTTTCTCGCCCTCTGTTTCTCGCCCTCTGTTTCTCGCCCTCTGTTTCAGCCCCTCTGTTTCAGCCCCTCTGTTTCTCGCCCTCTGTTTATCGCCCTCTGTTTCTCGACCTCTGTTTCAGCCCCTCTGTATCAGCCCCTCTGTTTCAGCCCCTCTGTTTCTCGCCCTCTGTTTCAGCCCCTCTGTTTCAGCCCCTCTGTTTCAGCCCCTCTGTTTCAGCTCCTCTGTTTCTCGCCCTCTGTTTCTCGCCCTCTTTTTCAGCCCCTCTGTTTCTCGCCCTCTGTTTCAGCCCCTCTGTTTATCGCCCTCTGTTTCAGCCCCTCTGTTTAAACCCCTCTGTTTCAGCCCCTCTGTTTCTCGCCCTCTGTTTCAGCCCCTCTGTTTCAGCCCCTCTGTTTCTCGCCCTCTGTTTCAGCACCTCTGTTTCAGCCCCTCTGTATCAGCCCCTCTGTTTCAGCCCCTCTGTTTCTCGCCCTCTGTTTCTCGCCCACTGTTTCAAACCCTCTGTTTCAGCCCCTCTGTTTCAGCCCCTCTGTTTCAGCCTCTCTGTTTCAGCCCCTCTGTTTCTCGCCCTCTGTTTCTAGCCCTCTGTTTCTCGCTCTCTGTTTCTCGCCCTCTGTTTCTTGCCCTGTGTTTCAGCCCCTCTGTTTCAACCCCTCTGGTTCAGCCCCTCTGTTTCACCCCCTCTGTTTCTCGCCCTCTGTTTCAGCCCCTCTGTTTCTCGCCCTCTGTTTCAGCCCCTCTGTTTCAGCCCCTCTGTATCAGCCCCTCTGTTTCAGCCCCTCTGTTTCAGCCCCTCTGTTTCAGCCCCTCTGTTTCTCGCCCTCTGTTTCTTGCCCACTGTTTCAAACCCTCTGTTTCAGCCCCTCTGTTTCAGCCCCTCTGTTTCAGCCCCTCTGTTTCAGCCCCTCTGTTTCTCGCCCTCTGTTTCTCGCCAACTGATTCTCGCTCTCTGTTTCTCGCCCTCTGTTTCAGCCCCTCTGTTTCAGCCCCTCTGTTTCAGCCCCTCTGTTTCAGCCCCTCTGTTTCAGCTCCTCTGTTTCTCGCCCTCTGTTTCTCGCCCTCTTTTTTAGCCCCTCTGTTTCTCGCCCTCTGTTTCAGCCCCTCTGTTTCTCGCCCTCTGTTTCACCCCTCTGTTTCAACGCCTCTGTTTCAGCTCCTCTGTTTCTCGCCCTCTGTTTCAGCCCCTCTGTTTCACCCCCTCTGTTTCTCGCCCTCTGTTTCAGCCCCTCTGTTTCAGCCCCTCTGTATCAGCCCCTCTGTTTCAGCCCCTTTGTTTCTCGCCCTCTGTTTCTCGCCCACTGTTTCAAACCCTCTGTTTCAGCCCCTCTGTTTCAGCCCCTCTGTTTCAGCCCCTCTGTTTCTCGCCCTCTGTTTCTAGCCCTCTGTTTCTCGCTCTCTGTTTCTCGCCCTCTGTTTCTCGCCCTGTGTTTCAGCCCCTCTGTTTCAGCCCCTCTGGTTCAGCCCCTCTGTTTCACCCCCTCTGTTTCTCGCCCTCTGTTTCAGCCCCTCTGTTTCTCGCCCTCTGTTTCAGCCTCTCTGTTTCAGCCCCTCTGTATCAGCCCCTCTGTTTCAGCCGCTCTGTTTCAGCCCCTCTGTTTCAGCCCCTCTGTTTCCCGCCCTCTGTTTCTCGCCCTCTGTTTCTCGCCCTCTGTTTCAGCCCCTCTGTTTCAGCCCCTCTGTTTCAGCCCCTCTGTTTCAGCCCCTCTGTTTCTCGCCCTCTGTTTCAGCCCCTCTGTTTCAGCCCCTCTGTTTCAGCCCCTCTGTTTCAGCCCCTCTGTTTCAGCCCCTCTGTTTCAGCCCCTCTGTTTCTCGCCCTCTGTTTCTCGCCCTCTGTTTCTCGCTCTCTGTTTCTCGCCCTCTGTTTCTCGCCTCTGTTTCAGCCCCTCTGTTTCAGCCCCTCTGTTTCAGCCCCTCTGTTTTTAGCCCCTCTGTTCATCGCCCTCTGTTTCAGCCCGTCACTTTCAGCCCCTCTGTTTCAGCCCCTCTGTTTCTCGCCCTCTGTTTCAGCCCCTCTGTTTCAGCCCCTCTGTATCAGCCCCTCTGTTTCAAACCCTCTGTTTCTCGCCCTCTGTTTCTCGCCCTCTGTTTCAGCCCCTCTGTTTCAGCCCGTCTCTTTCAGCCCCTCTGTTTCAGCCCCTCTGTTTCTCGCCCTCTGTTTCTCGCCCTCTGTTTCTCGCCCTCTGTTTCTCGCCCTCTGTTTCAGCCCCTCTGTTTCAGCCCCTCTGTTTCAGCCCCTCTGTTTCTCGCCCTCTGTTTCTCGCCCACTGTTTCTCGCCCTCTGTTTCAGCCCCTCTGTTTCAGCCCCTCTGTTTCAGCCCCTCTGTTTCAGCCCCTCTGTTTCTCGCCCTCTGTTTCAGCCCCTCTGTTTCAGCCCCTCTGTTTCAGCCCCTCTGTTTCAGCCCCTCTGTTTCTCGCCCTCTGTTTCAGCCCCTCTGTTTCAGCCCCTATGTTTCAGCTCCTCTGTTTCTCGCCCTCTGTTTCTCGCCCTCTTTTTCAGCCCCTCTGTTTCTCGCCCTCTGTTTCAGCCCCTCTGTTTATCGCCCTCTGTTTCAGCCCCTCTGTTTAAACCCCTCTGTTTCAGCCCCTCTGTTTCTCGCCCTCTGTTTCAGCCCCTCTGTTTCAGCCCCTCTGTTTCTCGCCCTCTGTTTCAGCCCCTCTGTTTCAGCCCCTCTTTATCAGCCCCTCTGTTTCAGCCCCTCTGTTTCTCGCCCTCTGTTTCTCGCCCACTGTTTCAAACCCTCTGTTTCAGCCCCTCTGTTTCAGCCCCTCTGTTTCAGCCTCTCTGTTTCAGCCCCTCTGTTTCTCGCCCTCTGTTTCTAGCCCTCTGTTTCTCGCTCTCTGTTTCTCGCCCTCTGTTTCTTGCCCTGTGTTTCAGCCCCTCTGTTTCAGCCCCTCTGGTTCAGCCCCTCTGTTTCACCCCCTCTGTTTCTCGCCCTCTGTTTCAGCCCCTCTGTTTCTCGCCCTCTGTTTCAGCCCCTCTGTTTCAGCCCCTCTGTATCAGCCCCTCTGTTTCAGCCCCTCTGTTTCAGCCCCTCTGTTTCTCGCCCTCTGTTTCTCGCCCTCTGTTTCTCGCCCTCTGTTTCAGCCCCTCTGTTTCAGCCCCTCTGTTTCAGCCCCTCTGTTTCTCGCCCTCTGTTTCAGCCCCTCTGTTTCAGCCCCTCTGTTTCAGCCCCTCTGTTTCAGCCCCTCTGTTTCAGCCCCTCTGTTTCTCGCCCTCTGTTTCTCGCCAACTGATTCTCGCTCTCTGTTTCTCGCCCTCTGTTTCAGCCCCTCTGTTTCAGCCCCTCTGTTTCAGCCCCTCTGTTTCAGCCCCTCTGTTTCAGCTCCTCTGTTTCTCGCCCTCTGTTTCTCGCCCTCTTTTTCAGCCCCTCTGTTTCAGCCCCTCTGTTTCAGCCCCTCTGTTTCTCGCCCTCTGTTTCACCCCTCTGTTTCAACCCCTCTGTTTCAGCCCCTCTGTTTCTCGCCCTCTGTTTCAGCCCCTCTGTTTCAGCCCCTCTGTTTCTCGCCCTCTGTTTCAGCCCCTCTTTTTCAGCCCCTCTGTATCAGCCCCTCTGTTTCAGCCCCTTTGTTTCTCGCCCTCTGTTTCTCGCCCACTGTTTCAAACCCTCTGTTTCAGCCCCTCTGTTTCAGCCCCTCTGTTTCAGCCCCTCTGTTTCTCGCCCTCTGTTTCTAGCCCTCTGTTTCTCGCTCTCTGTTTCTCGCCCTGTGTTTCTCGCCCTGTGTTTCAGCCCCTCTGTTTCAGCCCCTCTGGTTCAGCCCCTCTGTTTCACCCCCTCTGTTTCTCGCCCTCTGTTTCAGCCCCTCTGTTTCTCGCCCTCTGTTTCAGCCCCTCTGTTTCAGCCCCTCTGTATCAGCCCCTCTGTTTCAGCCGCTCTGTTTCAGCCCCTCTGTTTCAGCCCCTCTGTTTCTCGCCCTCTGTTTCTCGCCCTCTGTTTCTCGCCCTCTGTTTCAGCCCCTCTGTTTCAGCCCCTCTGTTTCAGCCCCTCTGTTTCAGCCCCTCTGTTTCTCGCCCTCTGTTTCAGCCCCTCTGTTTCAGCCCCTCTGTTTCAGCCCCTCTGTTTCAGCCCCATTGTTTCAGCCCCTCTGTTTCTCCCCCTCTGTTTCTCGCCATCTCTTTCTCGCCCTCTGTTTCTCGCCCTCTGTTTCTCGCCCTCTGTTTCAGCCCCTCTGTTTCTCGCCCTCTGTTTCTTGCCCTCTGTTTCTCGCTCTCTGTTTCTCGCCCTCTGTTTCAGCCCCTCTGTTTCAGCCCATCTGTTTCAGCCACTCTGTTTCTCGCCCCCTGTTTCAGCCGCTCTGTTTCAGCCCCTCTGTTTCAGTCCCTCTGTTTCAGCCCCTCTGTTTCAGCTCCTCTGTTTCAGCCCCTCTGTTTCTCGCCCTCTGTTTCTCGCCAACTGATTCGCGCTCTCTGTTTCTCGCCCTCTGTTTCAGCCCCTCTGTTTCAGCCCCTCTGTTTCAGCCCCTCTGTTTCAGCTCCTCTGTTTCTCGCCCTCTGTTTCTCGCCCTCTGTTTCAGCCCCTCTGTTTCAGCCCCTCTGTTTCAGCCCCTCTGTTTCAGCCCGTCTGTTTCAGCCCATCTGTTTCAGCCCCTGTGTTTCTCGCCCTCTGTTTCAGCCCCACTGTTTCATCCCCTCTGTTTCAGCCCCTCTGTTTCAGCGTCTCTGTTTCTCGCCCTCTGTTTCAGCCCCTAAGTTTGATCCCCTCTGTTTCTCGCTCTCTGTTTCTCGCCCTCTGTTTCTCGCCCTCTGTTTCTCGCCCTCTGTTTCTCGCCCTCTGTTTCAGCCCCTCTGTTTCAGCCCCTCTGTTTCTCGCCCTCTGTTTATCGCCCTCTGTTTCTCGACCTCTGTTTCAGCCCCTCTGTATCAGCCCCTCTGTTTCAGCCCCTCTGTTTCTCGCCCTCTGTTTCAGCCCCTCTGTTTCAGCCCCTCTGTTTCAGCCCCTCTGTTTCAGCTCCTCTGTTTCTCGCCCTCTGTTTCTCGCCCTCTTTTTCAGCCCCTCTGTTTCTCGCCCTCTGTTTCAGCCCCTCTGTTTATCGCCCTCTGTTTCAGCCCCTCTGTTTAAACCCCTCTGTTTCAGCCCCTCTGTTTCTCGCCCTCTGTTTCAGCCCCTCTGTTTCAGCCCCTCTGTTTCTCGCCCTCTGTTTCAGCCCCTCTGTTTCAGCCCCTCTGTATCAGCCCCTCTGTTTCAGCCCCTCTGTTTCTCGCCCTCTGTTTCTCGCCCACTGTTTCAAACCCTCTGTTTCAGCCCCTCTGTTTCAGCCCCTCTGTTTCAGCCTCTCTGTTTCAGCCCCTCTGTTTCTCGCCCTCTGTTTCTAGGCTCTGTTTCTCGCTCTCTGTTTCTCGCCCTCTGTTTCTTGCCCTGTGTTTCAGCCCCTCTGTTTCAGCCCCTCTGGTTCAGCCCCTCTGTTTCACCCCCTCTGTTTCTCGCCCTCTGTTTCAGCCCCTCTGTTTCTCGCCCTCTGTTTCAGCCCCTCTGTTTCAGCCCCTCTGTATCAGCCCCTCTGTTTCAGCCCCTCTGTTTCAGCCCCTCTGTTTCAGCCCCTCTGTTTCTCGCCCTCTGTTTCTCGCCCTCTGTTTCTCGCCCTCTGTTTCAGCCCCTCTGTTTCAGCCCCTCTGTTTCAGCCCCTCTGTTTCAGCCCCTCTGTTTCTCGCCCTCTGTTTCAGCCCCTCTGTTTCAGCCCCTCTGTTTCAGCCCCTCTGTTTCAGCCCCTCTGTTTCAGCCCCTCTGTTTCAGCCCCTCTGTTTCTCGCCCTCTGTTTCTCGCCAACTGATTCTCGCTCTCTGTTTTTCGCCCTCTGTTTCAGCCCCTCTGTTTCAGCCCCTCTGTTTCAGCCCCTCTGTTTCAGCCCCTCTGTTTCAGCTCCTCTGTTTCTCGCCCTCTGTTTCTCGCCCTCTTTTTCAGCCCCTCTGTTTCAGCCCCTCTGTTTCAGCCCCTCTGTTTCTCGCCCTCTGTTTCACCCCTCTGTTTCAACCCCTCTGTTTCAGCCCCTCTGTTTCTCGCACTCTGTTTCAGCCCCTCTGTTTCAGCCCCTCTGTTTCTCGCCCTCTGTTTCAGCCCCTCTGTTTCAGCCCCTCTGTATCAGCCCCTCTGTTTCAGCCCCTTTGTTTCTCGCCCTCTGTTTCTCGCCCACTGTTTCAAACCCTCTGTTTCAGCCCCTCTGTTTCAGCCCCTCTGTTTCAGCCCCTCTGTTTCTCGCCCTCTGTTTCTAGCCCTCTGTTTCTCGCTCTCTGTTTCTCGCCCTGTGTTTCTCGCCCTGTGTTTCAGCCCCTCTGTTTCAGACCCTCTGGTTCAGCCCCTCTGTTTCACCCCCTCTGTTTCTCGCCCTCTGTTTCAGCCCCTCTGTTTTTCGCCCTCTGTTTCAGCCCCTCTGTTTCAGCCCCGCTGTATCAGCCCCTCTGTTTCAGCCGCTCTGTTTCAGCCCCTCTGTTTCAGCCCCTCTGTTTCTCGCCCTCTGTTTCTCGCCCTCTGTTTCTCGCCCTCTGTTTCAGCCCCTCTGTTTCAGCCCCTCTGTTTCAGCCCCTCTGTTTCAGCCCCTCTGTTTCTCGCCCTCTGTTTCAGCCCCTCTGTTTCAGCCCCTCTGTTTCAGCCCCTCTGTTTCAGCCCCATTGTTTCAGCCCCTCTGTTTCTCCCCCTCTGTTTCTCGCCATCTGTTTCTCGCCCTCTGTTTCTCGCCCTCTGTTTCTCGCCCTCTGTTTCAGCCCCTCTGTTTCTCGCCCTCTGTTTCTCGCCTTCTGTTTCTCGCTCTCTGTTTCTCGCCCTCTGTTTCAGCCCCTCTGTTTCAGCCCATCTGTTTCAGCCACTCTGTTTCTCGCCCCCTGTTTCAGCCGCTCTGTTTCAGCCCCTCTGTTTCAGTCCCTCTGTTTCAGCCCCTCTGTTTCAGCTCCTCTGTTTCAGCCCCTCTGTTTCTCGCCCTCTGTTTCTCGCCAAATGATTCGCGCTCTCTGTTTCTCGCCCTCTGTTTCAGCCCCTCTGTTTCAGCCCCTCTGTTTCAGCCCCTCTGTTTCAGCCCCTCTGTTTCAGCTCCTCTGTTTCTCGCCCTCTGTTTCTCGCCCTCTGTTTCAGCCCCTCTGTTTCAGCCCCTCTGTTTCAGCCCCTCTGATTCAGCCCGTCTGTTTCAGCCCCTCTGTTTCAGCCCCTGTGTTTCTCGCCCTCTGTTTCAGCCCCACTGTTTCATCCCCTCTGTTTCAGCCCCTCTGTTTCAGCGTCTCTGTTTCTCGCACTCTGTTTCAGGCCCTAAGTTTCATCCCCTCTGTTTCTCGCTCTCTGTTTCTCGCCCTCTGTTTCTCGCCCTCTGTTTCTCGCCCTCTGTTTCTCGCCCTCTGTTTCAGCCCCTCTGTTTCAGCCCCTCTGTTTCTCGCCCTCTGTTTATCGCCCTCTGTTTCTCGACCTCTGTTTCAGCCCCTCTGTATCAGCCCCTCTGTTTCAGCCCCTCTGTTTCTCGCCCTCTGTTTCAGCCCCTGTGTTTCAGCCCCTCTGTTTCAGCCCCTCTGTTTCAGCTCCTCTGTTTCTCGCCCTCTGTTTCTCGCCCTCTTTTTCAGCCCCTCTGTTTCTCGCCCTCTGTTTCAGCCCCTCTGTTTATCGCCCTCTGTTTCAGCCCCTCTGTTTAAACCCCTCTGTTTCAGCACCTCTGTTTCTCGCCCTCTGTTTCAGCCCCTCTGTTTCAGCCCCTCTGTTTCTCGCCCTCTGTTTCAGCCCCTCTGTTTCAGCCCCTCTGTATCAGCCCCTCTGTTTCAGCCCCTCTGTTTCTCGCCCTCTGTTTCTCGCCCACTGTTTCAAACCCTCTGTTTCAGCCCCTCTGTTTCAGCCCCTCTGTTTCAGCCTCTCTGTTTCAGCCCCTCTGTTTCTCGCCCTCTGTTTCTAGCCCTCTGTTTCTCGCTCTCTGTTTCTCGCCCTCTGTTTCTTGCCCTGTGTTTCAGCCCCTCTGTTTCAGCCCCTCTGGTTCAGCCCCTCTGTTTCACCCCCTCTGTTTCTCGCCCTCTGTTTCAGCCCCTCTGTTTCTCGCCCTCTGTTTCAGCCCCTCTGTTTCAGCCCCTCTGTATCAGCCCCTCTGTTTCAGCCCCTCTGTTTCAGCCCCTCTGTTTCAGCCCCTCTGTTTCTCGCCCTCTGTTTCTCGCCCTCTGTTTCAGCCCCTCTGTTTCAGCCCCTCTGTTTCAGCCCCTCTGTTTCAGCCCCTCTGTTTCTCGCCCTCTGTTTCAGCCCCTCTGTTTCAGCCCCTCTGTTTCAGCCCCTCTGTTTCAGCCCCTCTGTTTCTCGCCCTCTGTTTCTCGCCAACTGATTCTCGCTCTCTGTTTCTCGCCCTCTGTTTCAGCCCCTCTGTTTCAGCCCCTCTGTTTCAGCTCCTCTGTTTCTCGCCCTCTGTTTCTCGACCTCTTTTTCAGCCCCTCTGTTTCTCGCCCTCTGTTTCAGCCCCTCTGTTTCTCGCCCTCTGTTTCACCCCTCTGTTTCAACCCCTCTGTTTCAGCCCCTCTGTTTCTCGCCCTCTGTTTCAGCCCCTCTGTTTCACCCCCTCTGTTTCTCGCCCTCTGTTTCAGCCCCTCTGTTTCAGCCCCTCTGTATCAGCCCCTCTGTTTCAGCCCCTTTGTTTCTCGCCCTCTGTTTCTCGCCCACTGTTTCAAACCCTCTGTTTCAGCCCCTCTGTTTCAGCCCCTCTGTTTCAGCCCCTCTGTTTCTCGCCCTCTGTTTCTAGCCCTCTGTTTCTCGCTCTCTGTTTCTCGCCCTCTGTTTCTCGCCCTGTGTTTCAGCCCCTCTGTTTCAGCCCCTCTGGTTCAGCCCCTCTGTTTCACCCCCTCTGTTTCTCGCCCTCTGTTTCAGCCCCTCTGTTTCTCGCCCTCTGTTTCAGCCCCTCTGTTTCAGCCCCTCTGTATCAGCCCCTCTGTTTCAGCCGCTCTGTTTCAGCCCATCTGTTTCAGCCCCTCTGTTTCTCGCCCTCTGTTTCTCGCCCTCTGTTTCTCGCCCTCTGTTTCAGCCCCTCTGTTTCAGCCCCTCTGTTTCAGACCCTCTGTTTCAGCCCCTCTGTTTCTCGCCCTCTGTTTCAGCCCCTCTGTTTCAGACCCTCTGTTTCAGCCCCTCTGTTTCAGCCCCTCTGTTTCTCCCCCTCTGTTTCTCGCCATCTGTTTCTCGCCCTCTGTTTCTCGCTCTCTGTTTCTCGCCCTCTGTTTCAGCCCCTCTGTTTCTCGCCCTCTGTTTCTCGCCCTCTGTTTCTCGCTCTCTGTTACTCGTCCTCTGTTTCAGCCCCTCTGTTTCAGCCCATCTGTTTCAGCCACTCTGTTTCTCGCCCCCTGTTTCAGCCGCTCTGTTTCAGCCCCTCTGTTTCAGTCCCTCTGTTTCAGCCCCTCTGTTTCAGCTCCTCTGTTTCTCGCCCTCTGTTTCTCGCCCTCTGTTTCAGCCCCTCTGTTTCTCGCCCTCTGTTTCTCGCCCTCTGTTTCAGCCCCTCTGTTTCAGCCCCTCTGTTTCAGCCCCTCTGTTTCAGCCCCTCTGTTTCTCGCCCTCTGTTTCTCACCCTCTGTTTCTCGCTCTCTGTTTCTCGCCCTCTGTTTCTCGCCCTCTGATTCAGCCCCTCTGTTTCAGCCCATCTGTTTCAGCCCCTCTGTTTTTAGCCCCTCTGTTTCTCGACCTCTGTTTCAGCCCCTCTGTTTCTCGCCCTCTGTTTCAGCACGTCTGTTTCAGCCCCTCTGTGCCAGCCCCTCTGTTTCAGCCCCTCTGTTTCTCGCCCTCTGTTTCTCGCCCGCTGTTTCAGCCCCTCTGTTTCAGCCCGTCTCTTTCAGCCCCTCTGTTTCAGCCCCTCTGTTTCTCGCCCTCTGTTTCTCGCCCTCTGTTTCTCGCCCTCTGTTTCTCGCCCTCTGTTTCAGCCCCTCTGTTTCAGCCCCTCTGTTTCAGCCCCTCTGTTTCTCGCCCTCTGTTTCTCGCACACTGTTTCTCGCCCTCTGTTTCAGCCCCTCTGTTTCAGCCCCTCTGTTTCAGCCCCTCTGTTTCAGCCCCTCTGTTTCAGCCCCTGTGTTTCTCGCCCTCTGTTTCAGCCCCTCTGTTTCATCCCCTCTGTTTCAGCCCCTCTGTTTCAGCGTCTCTGTTTCTCGACCTCTGTATCAGCCCCTAAGTTTCAGCCTCTCTGTTTCTCGCTCTCTGTTTCTCGCCCTCTGTTTCTCGCCCTCTGTTTCTCGCCCTCTGTTTCTCGCCCTCTGTTTCAGCCCCTCTGTTTCAGCCCCTCTGTTTCTCGCCCTCTGTTTATCGCCCTCTGTTTCTCGACCTCTGTTTCAGCCCCTCAGTATCAGCCCCTCTGTTTCAGCCCCTCTGTTTCTCGCCCTCTGTTTCAGCCCCTCTGTTTCAGCCCCTCTGTTTCAGCCCCTCTGTTTTAGCTCCTCTGTTTCTCGCCCTCTGTTTCTCGCCCTCTTTTTCAGCCCCTCTGTTTCTCGCCCTCTGTTTCAGCCCCTCTGTTTATCGCCCTCTGTTTCAGCCCCTCTGTTTAAACCCCTCTGTTTCAGCCCCTCTGTTTCTCGCCCTCTGTTTCAGCCCCTCTGTTTCAGCCCCTCTGTTTCTCGCCCTCTGTTTCAGCCCCTCTGTTTCAGCCCCTCTGTATCAGCCCCTCTGTTTCAGCCCCTCTGTTTCTCGCCTTCTGTTTCTCGCCCACTGTTTCAAACCCTCTGTTTCAGCCCCTCTGTTTCAGCCCCTCTGTTTCAGCCTCTCTGTTTCAGCCGCTCTGTTTCTCGCCCTCTGTTTCTAGCCCTCTGTTTCTCGCTCTCTGTTTCTCGCCCTCTGTTTCTGGCCCTGTGTTTCAGCCCCTCTGTTTCAGCCCCTCTGTTTCTCGCCCTCTGTTTCAGCCCCTCTGTTTCAGCCCCTCTGTTTCAGCCCCTCTGTTTCAGCCCCTCTGTTTCAGCCCCTCTGTTTCTCGCCCTCTGTTTCTCGCCAACTGATTCTCGCTCTCTGTTTCTCGCCCTCTGTTTCAGCCCCTCTGTTTCATCCCCTCTGTTTCAGCCCCTCTGTTTCAGCGTCTCTGTTTCTCGCCCTCTGTTTCAGCCCCTAAGTTTCAGCCCCTCTGTTTCTCGCTGTCTGTTTCTCGCCCTCTGTTTCTCGCCCTCTGTTTCTCGCCCTCTGTTTCTCGCCCTCTGTTTCAGCCCCTCTGTTTCAGCCCCTCTGTTTCTCGCCCTCTGTTTATCGCCCTCTGTTTCTCGACCTCTGTTTCAGCCCCTCAGTATCAGCCCCTCTGTTTCAGCCCCTCTGTTTCTCGCCCTCTGTTTTAGCCCCTCTGTTTCAGCCCCTCTGTTTCAGCCCCTCTGTTTCAGCTCCTCTGTTTCTCGCCCTCTGTTTCTCGCCCTCTTTTTCAGCCCCTCTGTTTCTCGCCCTCTGTTTCAGCCCCTCTGTTTATCGCCCTCTGTTTCAGCCCCTCTGTTTAAACCCCTCTGTTTCAGACCCTCTGTTACTCGCCCTCTGTTTCAGCCCCTCTGTTTCAGCCCCTCTGTTTCTCGCCCTCTGTTTCAGCCCCTCTGTTTCAGCCCCTCTGTATCAGCCCCTCTGTTTCAGCCCCTCTGTTTCTCGCCTTCTGTTTCCCGCCCACTGTTTCAAACCCTCTGTTTCAGCCCCTCTGTTTCAGCCCCTCTGTTTCAGCCTCTCTGTTTCAGCCCCTCTGTTTCTCGCCCTCTGTTTCTAGCCCTCTGTTTCTCGCTCTCTGTTTCTCGCCCTCTGTTTCTTGCCCTGTGTTTCAGCCCCTCTGTTTCAGCCCCTTTGGTTCAGCCCCTCTGTTTCACCCCCTCTGTTTCTCGCCCTCTGTTTCAGCCCCTCTGTTTCTCGCCCTCTGTTTCAGCCCCTCTGTTTCAGCCCCTCTGTATCAGCCCCTCTGTTTCAGCCCCTGTGTTTCAGCCCCTCTGTTTCAGCCCCTCTGTTTCTCGCCCTCTGTTTCTCGCCCTCTGTTTCTCGCCCTCTGTTTCAGCCCCTCTGTTTCAGCCCCTCTGTTTCAGCCCCTCTGTTTCAGCCCCTCTGTTTCTCGCCCTCTGTTTCAGCCCCTCTGTTTAAGCCCCTCTGTTTCAGCCCCTCTGTTTCAGCCCCTCTGTTTCTCGCCCACTGTTTCTCGCCAACTGATTCTCGCTCTCTGTTTCTTGCCCTGTGTTTCAGCCCCTCTGTTTCAGCCCCTCTGGTTCAGCCCCTCTGTTTCACCCCCTCTGTTTCTCGCCCTCTGTTTCAGCCCCTCTGTTTCTCGCCCTCTGTTTCAGCCCCTCTGTTTCAGCCCCTCTGTATCAGCCCCTCTGTTTCAGCCCCTCTGTTTCAGCCCCTCTGTTTCAGCCCCTCTGTTTCTCGCCCTCTGTTTCTCGCCCTCTGTTTCTCGCCCTCTGTTTCAGCCCCTCTGTTTCAGCCCCTCTGTTTCAGCCCCTCTGTTTCAGCCCCTCTGTTTCTCGCCCTCTGTTTCAGCCCCTCTGTTTCAGCCCCTCTGTTTCAGCCCCTCTGTTTCAGCCCCTCTGTTTCATCCCCTCTGTTTCAGCCCCTCTGTTTCTCGCCCTCTGTTTCTCGCCAACTGATTCTCGCTCTCTGTTTCTCGCCCTCTGTTTCAGCCCCTCTGTTTCAGCCCCTCTGTTTCAGCCCCTCTGTTTCAGCCCCTCTGTTTCAGCTCCTCTGTTTCTCGCCCTCTGTTTCTCGCCCTCTTTTTCAGCCCCTCTGTTTCTCGCCCTCTGTTTCAGCCCCTCTGTTTCTCGCCCTCTGTTTCACCCCTCTTTTTCAACCCCTCTGTTTCAGCCCCTCTGTTTCTCGCCCTCTGTTTCAGCCCCTCTGTTTCACCCCCTCTGTTTCTCGCCCTCTGTTTCAGCCCCTCTGTTTCAGCCCCTCTGTATCAGCCCCTCTGTTTCAGCCCCTTTGTTTCTCGCCCTCTGTTTCTCGCCCACTGTTTCAAACCCTCTGTTTCAGCCCCTCTGTTTCAGCCCCTCTGTTTCAGCCCCTCTGTTTCTCGCCCTCTGTTTCTAGCCCTCTGTTTCTCGCTCTCTGTTTCTCGCCCTCTGTTTCTCGCCCTGTGTTTCAGCCCCTCTGTTTCAGCCCCTCTGGTTCAGCCCCTCTGTTTCACCCCCTCTGTTTCTCGCCCTCTGTTTCAGCCCCTCTGTTTCTCGCCCTCTGTTTCAGCCCCTCTGTTTCAGCCCCTCTGTATCAGCCCCTCTGTTTCAGCCGCTCTGTTTCAGCCCCTCTGTTTCAGCCCCTCTGTTTCTCGCCCTCTGTTTCTCGCCCTCTGTTTCTCGCCCTCTGTTTCAGCCCCTCTGTTTCAGCCCCTCTGTTTCAGCCCCTCTGTTTCAGCCCCTCTGTTTCTCGCCCTCTGTTTCAGCCCCTCTGTTTCAGCCCCTCTGTTTCAGCCCCTCTGTTTCAGCCCCATTGTTTCAGCCCCTCTGTTGCTCCCCCTCTGTTTCTCGCCATCTGTTTCTCGCCCTCTGTTTCTCGCCCTCTGTTTCTCGCCCTCTGTTTCAGCCCCTCTGTTTCTCGCCCTCTGTTTCTCGCCCTCTGTTTCTCGCTCTCTGTTTCTCGCCCTCTGTTTCAGCCCCTCTGTTTCAGCCCAGCTGTTTCAGCCACTCTGTTTCTCGCCCCCTGTTTCAGCCGCTCTGTTTCAGCCCCTCTGTTTCAGCTCCTCTGTTTCAGCCCCTCTGTTTCAGCTCCTCTGTTTCTCGCCCTCTGTTTCTCGCCCACTGTTTCAGCCCCTCTGTTTCTCGCCCTCTGTTTCAGCCCCTCTGTTTCTCGCCCTCTGTTTCAGCCCCTCTGTTTCAGCCCCTCTGTTTCAGCCCCTCTGTTTCTCGCCCTCTGATTCAGCCCCTCTGTTTCAGTCCCTCTGTTTCTCGCCCTCTGTTTCAGCCCCTCTGTTTCAGCCCCTCTGTATCAGCCCCTCTGTTTTAGCCCCTCTGTTTCTCGACCTCTGTTTCTCGCCCTCTGTTTCAGACCCTCTGTTTCAGCCCCTCTGTTTCAGCCCCTCTGTTTCAGCCCCTCTGTTTCTCGCCCTCTGTTTCTCGCCCTCTGTTTCTCGCTCTCTGTTTCTCGCCCTCTGTTTCTCGCCTCTGTTTCTGCCCCTCTGTTTCAGCCCCTCTGTTTCAGCCCCTCTGTTTTTAGCCCCTCTGTTCATCGCCCTCTGTTTCAGCCCGTCACTTTCAGCCCCTCTGTTTCAGTCCCTCTGTTTCTCGCCCTCTGTTTCAGCCCCTCTGTTTCAGCCCCTCTGTATCAGCCCCTCTGTTTCAAACCATCTGTTTCTCGCCCTCTGTTTCTCGCCCTCTGTTTCAGCCCCTCTGTTTCAGCCCGTCTCTTTCAGCCCCTCTGTTTCAGCCCCTCTGTTTCTCGCCCTCTGTTTCTCGCCCTCTGTTTCTCGCCCTCTGTTTCTCGCCCTCTGTTTCAGCCCCTCTGTTTCAGCCCCTCTGTTTCAGCCCCTCTGTTTCTCGCCCTCTGTTTCTCGCCCACTGTTCCTCGCCCTCTGTTTCAGCCCCTCTGTTTCAGCCCCTCTGTTTCAGCCCCTCTGTTTCAGCCCCTCTGTTTCTCGCCCTCTGTTTCTCGCCCTCTGTTTCAGCCCCTCTGTTTCAGCCCCTCTGTTTCTCGCCCTCTGTTTATCGCCCTCTGTTTCTCGACCACTGTTTCAGCCCCTCAGTATCAGCCCCTCTGTTTCAGCCCCTCTGTTTCTCGCCCTCTGTTTCAGCCCCTCTGTTTCAGCCCCTCTGTTTCAGCCCCTCTGTTTCAGCTCCTCTGTTTCTCGCCCTCTGTTTCTCGCCCTCTTTTTCAGCCCCTCTGTTTCTCGCCCTCTGTTTCAGCCCCTCTGTTTATCGCCCTCTGTTTCAGCCCCTCTGTTTAAACCCCTCTGTTTCAGCCCCTCTGTTTCTCGCCCTCTGTTTCAGCCCCTCTGTTTCAGCCCCTCTGTTTCTCGCCCTCTGTTTCAGCCCCTCTGTTTCAGCCCCTCTGTATCAGCCCCTCTGTTTCAGCCCCTCTGTTTCTCGCCTTCTGTTTCTCGCCCACTGTTTCAAACCCTCTGTTTCAGCCCCTCTGTTTCAGCCCCTCTGTTTCAGCCTCTCTGTTTCAGCCCCTCTGTTTCTCGCCCTCTGTTTCTAGCCCTCTGTTTCTCGCTCTCTATTTCTCGCCCTCTGTTTCTGGCCCTGTGTTTCAGCCCCTCTGTTTCAGCCCCTCTGTTTCTCGCCCTCTGTTTCAGCCCCACTGTTTCAGCCCCTCTGTTTCAGCCCCTCTGTTTCAGCCCCTCTGTTTCAGCCCCTCTGTTTCTCGCCCTCTGTTTCTCGCCAACTGATTCTCGCTCTCTGTTTCTCGCCCTCTGTTTCAGCCCCTCTGTTTCATCCCCTCTGTTTCAGCCCCTCTGTTTCAGCGTCTCTGTTTCTCGCCCTCTGTTTCAGCCCCTAAGTTTCAGCCCCTCTGTATCTCGCTCTCTGTTTCTCGCCCTCTGTTTCTCGCCCTCTGTTTCTCGCCCTCTGTTTCTCGCCCTCTGTTTCAGCCCCTCTGTTTCAGCCCCTCTGTTTCTCGCCCTCTGTTTATCGCCCTCTGTTTCTCGACCTCTGTTTCAGCCCTTCAGTATCAGCCCATCTGTTTCAGCCCCTCTGTTTCTCGCCCTCTGTTTTAGCCCCTCTGTTTCAGCCCCTCTGTTTCAGCCCCTCTGTTTCAGCTCCTCTGTTTCTCGCCCTCTGTTTCTCGCCCTCTTTTTCAGCCCCTCTGTTTCTCGCCCTCTGTTTCAGCCCCTCTGTTTATCGCCCTCTGTTTCAGCCCCTCTGTTTAAACCCCTCTGTTTCAGCCCCTCTGTTTCTCGCCCTCTGTTTCAGCCCCTCTGTTTCAGCCCCTCTGTTTCTCGCCCTCTGTTTCAGCCCCTCTGTTTCAGCCCCTCTGTATCAGCCCCTCTGTTTCAGCCCCTCTGTTTCTCGCCTTCTGTTTCCCGCCCACTGTTTCAAACCCTCTGTTTCAGCCCCTCTGTTTCAGCCTCTCTGTTTCAGCCCCTCTGTTTCTCGCCCTCTGTTTCTAGCCCTCTGTTTCTCGCTCTCTGTTTCTCGCCCTCTGTTTCTTGCCCTGTGTTTCAGCCCCTCTGTTTCAGCCCCTTTGGTTCAGCCCCTCTGTTTCACCCCCTCTGTTTCTCGCCCTCTGTTTCAGCCCCTCTGTTTCTCGCCCTCTGTTTCAGCCCCTCTGTTTCAGCCCCTCTGTATCAGCCCCTCTGTTTCAGCCCCTCTGTTTCAGCCCCTCTGTTTCAGCCCCTCTGTTTCTCGCCCTCTGTTTCTCGCCCTCTGTTTCTCGCCCTCTGTTTCAGCCCCTCTGTTTCAGCCCCTCTGTTTCAGCCCCTCTGTTTCAGCCCCTCTGTTTCTCGCCCTCTGTTTCAGCCCCTCTGTTTCAGCCCCTCTGTTTCAGCCCCTCTGTTTCAGCCCCTCTGTTTCTCGCCCACTGTTTCTCGCCAACTGATTCTCGTTCTCTGTTTCTTGCCCTGTGTTTCAGCCCCTCTGTTTCAGCCCCTCTGGTTCAGCCCCTCTGTTTCACCCCCTCTGTTTCTCGCCCTCTGTTTCAGCCCCTCTGTTTCTCGCCCTCTGTTTCAGCCCCTCTGTTTCAGCCCCTCTGTATCAGCCCCTCTGTTTCAGCCCCTCTGTTTCAGCCCCTCTGTTTCAGCCCCTCTGTTTCTCGCCCTCTGTTTCTCGCCCTCTGTTTCTCGCCCTCTGTTTCAGCCCCTCTGTCTCAGCCCCTCTGTTTCAGCCCCTCTGTTTCAGCCCCTCTGTTTCTCGCCCTCTGTTTCAGCCCCTCTGTTTCAGCCCCTCTGTTTCAGCCCCTCTGTTTCAGCCCCTCTGTTTCAGCCCCTCTGTTTCTCACCCTCTGTTTCTCGCCAACTGATTCTCGCTCTCTGTTTCTCGCCCTCTGTTTCAGCCCCTCTGTTTCACCCCCTCTGTTTCAGCCCCTCTGTTTCAGCCCCTCTGTTTCAGCTCCTCTGTTTCTCGCCCTCTGTTTCTCGCCCTCTTTTTCAGCCCCTCTGTTTCTCGCCCTCTGTTTCAGCCCCTCTGTTTCTCGCCCTCTGTTTCACCCCTCTGTTTCAACCCCTCTGTTTCAGCCCCTCTGTTTCTCGCCCTCTGTTTCAGCCCCTCTGTTTCACCCCCTCTGTTTCTCGCCCTCTGTTTCAGCCCCTCTGTTTCAGCCCCTCTGTATCAGCCCCTCTGTTTCAGCCCCTTTGTTTCTCGCCCTCTGTTTCTCGCCCACTGTTTCAAACCCTCTGTTTCAGCCCCTCTGTTTCAGCCCCTCTGTTTCAGCCCCTCTGTTTCTCGCCCTCTGTTTCTAGCCCTCTGTTTCTCGCTCTCTGTTTTTCGCCCTCTGTTTCTCGCCCTGTGTTTCAGCCCCTCTGTTTCAGCCCCTCTGGTTCAGCCCCTCTGTTTCACCCCCTCTGTTTCTCGCCCTCTGTTTCAGCCCCTCTGTTTCTCGCCCTCTGTTTCAGCCCCTCTGTTTCAGCCCCTCTGTATCAGCCCCTCTGTTTCAGCCGCTCTGTTTCAGCCCCTCTGTTTCAGCCCCTCTGTTTCTCGCCCTCTGTTTCTCGCCCTCTGTTTCTCGCCCTCTGTTTCAGCCCCTCTGTTTCAGCCCCTCTGTTTCAGCCCCTCTGTTTCAGCCCCTCTGTTTCTCGCCCTCTGTTTCAGCCCCTCTGTTTCAGCCCCTCTGTTTCAGCCCCTCTGTTTCAGCCCCATTGTTTCAGCCCCTCTGTTTCTCCCCCTCTGTTTCTCGCCATCTGTTTCTCGCCCTCTGTTTCTCGCCCTCTGTTTCTCGCCCTCTGTTTCAGCCCCTCTGTTTCTCGCCCTCTGTTTCTCGCCCTCTGTTTCTCGCTCTCTGTTTCTCGCCCTCTGTTTCAGCCCCTCTGTTTCAGCCCATCTGTTTCAGCCACTCTGTTTCTCGCCCCCTGTTTCAGCCGCTCTGTTTCAGCCCCTCTGTTTCAGTCCCTCTGTTTCAGCCCCTCTGTTTCAGCTCCTCTGTTTCTCGCCCTCTGTTTCTCGCCAACTGTTTCAGCCCCTCTGTTTCTCGCCCTCTGTTTCAGCCCCTCTGTTCTCGCCCTCTGTTTCAGCCCCTCTGTTTCAGCCCCTCTGTTTCAGCCCCTCAGTTTCTCGCCCTCTGTTTCAGCCCCTCTGTTTCAGTCCCTCTGTTTCTCGCCCTCTGTTTCAGCCCCTCTGTTTCAGCCCCTCTGTATCAGCCCCTCTGTTTCAGCCCCTCTGTTTCTCGCCCTCTGTTTCTCGCCCTCTGTTTCAGCCCCTCTGTTTCAGCCCCTCTGTTTCAGCCCCTCTGTTTCAGCCCCTCTGTTTCTCGCCCTCTGTTTCTCGCCCTCTGTTTCTCGCTCTCTGTTTCTCGCCCTCTGTTTCTCGCCTCTGTTTCAGCCCCTCTGTTTCAGCCCCTCTGTTTCAGCCCCTCTGTTTTTAGCCCCTCTGTTCATCGCCCTCTGTTTCAGCCCGTCACTTTCAGCCCCTCTGTTTCAGCCCCTCTGTTTCTCGCCCTCTGTTTCAGCCCCTCTGTTTCAGCCCCTCTGTATCAGCCCCTCTGTTTCAAACCCTCTGTTTCTCGCCCTCTGTTTCTCGCCCTCTGTTTCAGCCCCTCTGTTTCAGCCCGTCTCTTTCAGCCCCTCTGTTTCAGCCCCTCTGTTTCTCGCCCTCTGTTTCTCGCCCTCTGTTTCTCGCCCTCTGTTTCTCGCCCTCTGTTTCAGCCCCTCTGTTTCAGCCCCTCTGTTTCAGCCCCTCTGTTTCTCGCCCTATGTTTCTCGCCCACTGTTCCTCGCCCTCTGTTTCAGCCCCTCTGTTTCAGCCCCTCTGTTTCAGCCCCTCTGTTTCAGCCCCTCTGTTTCTCGCCCTCTGTTTCAGCCCCTCTGTTTCAGCCCCTCTGTTTCAGCCCCTGTGTTTCTCGCCCTCTGTTTCAGCCCCTCTGTTTCATCCCCTCTGTTTCAGCCCCTCTGTTTCAGCGTCTCTGTTTCTCGCCCTCTGTTTCAGCCCCTAAGTTTCAGCCCCTCTGTTTCTCGCTCTCTGTTTCTCGCCCTCTGTTTCTCGCCCTCTGTTTCAGCCCCTCTGTTTCAGCCCCTCTGTTTCTCGCCCTCTGTTTATCGCCCTCTGTTTCTCGACCTCTGTTTCAGCCCCTCTGTATCAGCCCCTCTGTTTCAGCCCCTCTGTTTCTCGCCCTCTGTTTCAGCCCCTCTGTTTCAGCCCCTCTGTTTCAGCCCCTCTGTTTCAGCTCCTCTGTTTCTCGCCCTCTGTTTCTCGCCCTCTTTTTCAGCCCCTCTGTTTCTCGCCCTCTGTTTCAGCCCCTCAGTTTATCGCCCTCTGTTTCAGCCCCTCTGTTTAAACCCCTCTGTTTCAGCCCCTCTGTTTCTCGCCCTCTGTTTCAGCCCCTCTGTTTCAGCCCCTCTGTTTCTCGCCCTCTGTTTCAGCACCTCTGTTTCAGCCCCTCTGTATCAGCCCCTCTGTTTCAGCCCCTCTGTTTCTCGCCCTCTGTTTCTCGCCCACTGTTTCAAACCCTCTGTTTCAGCCCCTCTGTTTCAGCCCCTCTGTTTCAGCCTCTCTGTTTCAGCCCCTCTGTTTCTCGCCCTCTGTTTCTAGCCCTCTGTTTCTCGCTCTCTGTTTCTCGCCCTCTGTTTCTCGCCCTCTGTTTCAGCCCCTCTGTTTCAGCCCCTCTGTTTCTCGCCCTCTGTTTATCGCCCTCTGTTTCTCGACCTCTGTTTCAGCCCCTCAGTATCAGCCCATCTGTTTCAGCCCCTCTGTTTCTCGCCCTCTGTTTTAGCCCCTCTGTTTCAGCCCCTCTGTTTCAGCCCCTCTGTTTCAGCTCCTCTGTTTCTCGCCCTCTGTTTCTCGCCCTCTTTTTCAGCCCCTCTGTTTCTCGCCCTCTGTTTCAGCCCCTCTGTTTATCGCCCTCTGTTTCAGCCCCTCTGTTTAAACCCCTCTGTTTCAGCCCCTCTGTTTCTCGCCCTCTGTTTCAGCCCCTCTGTTTCAGCCCCTCTGTTTCTCGCCCTCTGTTTCAGCCCCTCTGTTTCAGCCCCTCTGTATCAGCCCCTCTGTTTCAGCCCCTCTGTTTCTCGCCTTCTGTTTCCCGCCCACTGTTTCAAACCCTCTGTTTCAGCCCCTCTGTTTCAGCCTCTCTGTTTCAGCCCCTCTGTTTCTCGCCCTCTGTTTCTAGCCCTCTGTTTCTCGCTCTCTGTTTCTCGCCCTCTGTTTCTTGCCCTGTGTTTCAGCCCCTCTGTTTCAGCCCCTTTGGTTCAGCCCCTCTGTTTCACCCCCTCTGTTTCTCGCCCTCTGTTTCAGCCCCTCTGTTTCTCGCCCTCTGTTTCAGCCCCTCTGTTTCAGCCCCTCTGTATCAGCCCCTCTGTTTCAGCCCCTCTGTTTCAGCCCCTCTGTTTCAGCCCCTCTGTTTCTCGCCCTCTGTTTCTCGCCCTCTGTTTCTCGCCCTCTGTTTCAGCCCCTCTGTTTCAGCCCCTCTGTTTCAGCCCCTCTGTTTCAGCCCCTCTGTTTCTCGCCCTCTGTTTCAGCCCCTCTGTTTCAGCCCCTCTGTTTCAGCCCCTCTGTTTCAGCCCCTCTGTTTCTCGCCCACTGTTTCTCGCCAACTGATTCTCGCTCTCTGTTTCTTGCCCTGTGTTTCAGCCCCTCTGTTTCAGCCCCTCTGGTTCAGCCCCTCTGTTTCACCCCCTCTGTTTCTCGCCCTCTGTTTCAGCCCCTCTGTTTCTCGCCCTCTGTTTCAGCCCCTCTGTTTCAGCCCCTCTGTATCAGCCCCTCTGTTTCAGCCCCTCTGTTTCAGCCCCTCTGTTTCAGCCCCTCTGTTTCTCGCCCTCTGTTTCTCGCCCTCTGTTTCTCGCCCTCTGTTTCAGCCCCTCTGTCTCAGCCCCTCTGTTTCAGCCCCTCTGTTTCAGCCCCTCTGTTTCTCGCCCTCTGTTTCAGCCCCTCTGTTTCAGCCCCTCTGTTTCAGCCCCTCTGTTTCAGCCCCTCTGTTTCAGCCCCTCTGTTTCTCGCCCTCTGTTTCTCGCCAACTGATTCTCGCTCTCTGTTTCTCGCCCTCTGTTTCAGCCCCTCTGTTTCACCCCCTCTGTTTCAGCCCCTCTGTTTCAGCCCCTCTGTTTCAGCTCCTCTGTTTCTCGCCCTCTGTTTCTCGCCCTCTTTTTCAGCCCCTCTGTTTCTCGCCCTCTGTTTCAGCCCCTCTGTTTCTCGCCCTCTGTTTCACCCCTCTGTTTCAACCCCTCTGTTTCAGCCCCTCTGTTTCTCGCCCTCTGTTTCAGCCCCTCTGTTTCACCCCCTCTGTTTCTCGCCCTCTGTTTCAGCCCCTCTGTTTCAGCCCCTCTGTATCAGCCCCTCTGTTTCAGCCCCTTTGTTTCTCGCCCTCTGTTTCTCGCCCACTGTTTCAAACCCTCTGTTTCAGCCCCTATGTTTCAGCCCCTCTGTTTCAGCCCCTCTGTTTCTCGCCCTCTGTTTCTAGCCCTCTGTTTCTCGCTCTCTGTTTCTCGCCCTCTGTTTCTCGCCCTGTGTTTCAGCCCCTCTGTTTCAGCCCCTCTGGTTCAGCCCCTCTGTTTCACCCCCTCTGTTTCTCGCACTCTGTTTCAGCCCCTCTGTTTCTCGCCCTCTGTTTCAGCCCCTCTGTTTCAGCCCCTCTGTATCAGCCCCTCTGTTTCAGCCGCTCGGTTTCAGCCCCTCTGTTTCAGCCCCCTTGTTTCTCGCCCTCTGTTTCTCGCCCTCTGTTTCTCGCCCTCTGTTTCAGCCCCTCTGTTTCAGCCCCTCTGTTTCAGCCCCTCTGTTTCAGCCCCTCTGTTTCTCGCCCTCTGTTTCAGCCCCTCTGTTTCAGCCCCTCTGTTTCAGCCCCTCTGTTTCAGCCCCATTGTTTCAGCCCCTCTGTTTCTCCCCCTCTGTTTCTCGCCATCTGTTTCTCGCCCTCTGTTTCTCGCCCTCTGTTTCTCGCCCTCTGTTTCAGCCCCTCTGTTTCTCGCCCTCTGTTTCTCGCCCTCTGTTTCTCGCTCTCTGTTTCTCGCCCTCTGTTTCAGCCCCTCTGTTTCAGCCCATCTGTTTCAGCCACTCTGTTTCTCGCCCCCTGTTTCAGCCGCTCTGTTTCAGCCCCTCTGTTTCAGTCCCTCTGTTTCAGCCCCTCTGTTTCAGCTCCTCTGTTTCTCGCCCTCTGTTTCTCGCCCACTGTTTCAGCCCCTCTGTTTCTCGCCCTCTGTTTCAGCCCCTCTGTTTCTCGCCCTCTGTTTCAGCCCCTCTGTTTCAGCCCCTCTGTTTCAGCCCCTCAGTTTCTCGCCCTCTGTTTCAGCCCCTCTGTTTCAGTCCCTCTGTTTCTCGCCCTCTGTTTCAGCCCCTCTGTTTCAGCCCCTCTGTATCAGCCCCTCTGTTTCAGCCCCTCTGTTTCTCGCCCTCTGTTTCTCGCCCTCTGTTTCAGCCCCTCTGTTTCAGCCCCTCTGTTTCAGCCCCTCTGTTTCAGCCCCTCTGTTTCTCGCCCTCTGTTTCTCGCCCTCTGTTTCTCGCTCTCTGTTTCTCGCCCTCTGTTTCTCGCCTCTGTTTCAGCCCCTCTGTTTCAGCCCCTCTGTTTCAGCCCCTCTGTTTTTAGCCCCTCTGTTCATCGCCCTCTGTTTCAGCCCGTCACTTTCAGCCCCTCTGTTTCAGCCCCTCTGTTTCTCGCCCTCTGTTTCAGCCCCTCTGTTTCAGCCCCTCTGTATCAGCCCCTCTGTTTCAAACCCTCTGTTTCTCGCCCTCTGTTTCTCGCCCTCTGTTTCAGCCCCTCTGTTTCAGCCCGTCTCTTTCAGCCCCTCTGTTTCAGCCCCTCTGTTTCTCGCCCTCTGTTTCAGCCCCTCTGTTTCAGCCCCTCTGTTTCTCGCCCTCTGTTTCAGCCCCTCTGTTTCAGCCCCTCTGTTTCAGCCCCTCTGTTTCTCGCCCTATGTTTCTCGCCCACTGTTCCTCGCCCTCTGTTTCAGCCCCTCTGTTTCAGCCCCTCTGTTTCAGCCCCTCTGTTTCAGCCCCTCTGTTTCTCGCCCTCTGTTTCAGCCCCTCTGTTTCAGCCCCTCTGTTTCAGCCCCTGTGTTTCTCGCCCTCTGTTTTTAGCCCCTCTGTTCATCGCCCTCTGTTTCAGCCCGTCACTTTCAGCCCCTCTGTTTCAGCCCCTCTGTTTCTCGCCCTCTGTTTCAGCCCCTCTGTTTCAGCCCCTCTGTATCAGCCCCTCTGTTTCAAACCCTCTGTTTCTCGCCCTCTGTTTCTCGCCCTCTGTTTCAGCCCCTCTGTTTCAGCCCGTCTCTTTCAGCCCCTCTGTTTCAGCCCCTCTGTTTCTCGCCCTCTGTTTCTCGCCCTCTGTTTCTCGCCCTCTGTTTCTCGCCCTCTGTTTCAGCCCCTCTGTTTCAGCCCCTCTGTTTCAGCCCCTCTGTTTCTCGCCCTATGTTTCTCGCCCACTGTTCCTCGCCCTCTGTTTCAGCCCCTCTGTTTCAGCCCCTCTGTTTCAGCCCCTCTGTTTCAGCCCCTCTGTTTCTCGCCCTCTGTTTCAGCCCCTCTGTTTCAGCCCCTCTGTTTCAGCCCCTGTGTTTCTCGCCCTCTGTTTCAGCCCCTCTGTTTCATCCCCTCTGTTTCAGCCCCTCTGTTTCAGCGTCTCTGTTTCTCGCCCTCTGTTTCAGCCCCTAAGTTTCAGCCCCTCTGTTTCTCGCTCTCTGTTTCTCGCCCTCTGTTTCTCGCCCTCTGTTTCTCGCCCTCTGTTTCTCGCCCTCTGTTTCAGCCCCTCTGTTTCAGCCCCTCTGTTTCTCGCCCTCTGTTTATCGCCCTCTGTTTCTCGACCTCTGTTTCAGCCCCTCTGTATCAGCCCCTCTGTTTCAGCCCCTCTGTTTCTCGCCCTCTGTTTCAGCCCCTCTGTTTCAGCCCCTCTGTTTCAGCCCCTCTGTTTCAGCTCCTCTGTTTCTCGCCCTCTGTTTCTCGCCCTCTTTTTCAGCCCCTCTGTTTCTCGCCCTCTGTTTCAGCCCCTCAGTTTATCGCCCTCTGTTTCAGCCCCTCTGTTTAAACCCCTCTGTTTCAGCCCCTCTGTTTCTCGCCCTCTGTTTCAGCCCCTCTGTTTCAGCCCCTCTGTTTCTCGCCCTCTGTTTCAGCACCTCTGTTTCAGCCCCTCTGTATCAGCCCCTCTGTTTCAGCCCCTCTGTTTCTCGCCCTCTGTTTCTCGCCCACTGTTTCAAACCCTCTGTTTCAGCCCCTCTGTTTCAGCCCCTCTGTTTCAGCCTCTCTGTTTCAGCCCCTCTGTTTCTCGCCCTCTGTTTCTAGCCCTCTGTTTCTCGCTCTCTGTTTCTCGCCCTCTGTTTCTCGCCCTCTGTTTCAGCCCCTCTGTTTCAGCCCCTCTGTTTCTCGCCCTCTGTTTATCGCCCTCTGTTTCTCGACCTCTGTTTCAGCCCCTCAGTATCAGCCCATCTGTTTCAGCCCCTCTGTTTCTCGCCCTCTGTTTTAGCCCCTCTGTTTCAGCCCCTCTGTTTCAGCCCCTCTGTTTCAGCTCCTCTGTTTCTCGCCCTCTGTTTCTCGCCCTCTTTTTCAGCCCCTCTGTTTCTCGCCCTCTGTTTCAGCCCCTCTGTTTATCGCCCTCTGTTTCAGCCCCTCTGTTTAAACCCCTCTGTTTCAGCCCCTCTGTTTCTCGCCCTCTGTTTCAGCCCCTCTGTTTCAGCCCCTCTGTTTCTCGCCCTCTGTTTCAGCCCCTCTGTTTCAGCCCCTCTGTATCAGCCCCTCTGTTTCAGCCCCTCTGTTTCTCGCCTTCTGTTTCCCGCCCACTGTTTCAAACCCTCTGTTTCAGCCCCTCTGTTTCAGCCTCTCTGTTTCAGCCCCTCTGTTTCTCGCCCTCTGTTTCTAGCCCTCTGTTTCTCGCTCTCTGTTTCTCGCCCTCTGTTTCTTGCCCTGTGTTTCAGCCCCTCCGTTTCAGCCCCTTTGGTTCAGCCCCTCTGTTTCACCCCCTCTGTTTCTCGCCCTCTGTTTCAGCCCCTCTGTTTCTCGCCCTCTGTTTCAGCCCCTCTGTTTCAGCCCCTCTGTATCAGCCCCTCTGTTTCAGCCCCTCTGTTTCAGCCCCTCTGTTTCAGCCCCTCTGTTTCTCGCCCTCTGTTTCTCGCCCTCTGTTTCTCGCCCTCTGTTTCAGCCCCTCTGTTTCAGCCCCTCTGTTTCAGCCCCTCTGTTTCAGCCCCTCTGTTTCTCGCCCTCTGTTTCAGCCCCTCTGTTTCAGCCCCTCTGTTTCAGCCCCTCTGTTTCAGCCCCTCTGTTTCTCGCCCACTGTTTCTCGCCAACTGATTCTCGCTCTCTGTTTCTTGCCCTGTGTTTCAGCCCCTCTGTTTCAGCCCCTCTGGTTCAGCCCCTCTGTTTCACCCCCTCTGTTTCTCGCCCTCTGTTTCAGCCCCTCTGTTTCTCGCCCTCTGTTTCAGCCCCTCTGTTTCAGCCCCTCTGTATCAGCCCCTCTGTTTCAGCCCCTCTGTTTCAGCCCCTCTGTTTCAGCCCCTCTGTTTCTCGCCCTCTGTTTCTCGCCCTCTGTTTCTCGCCCTCTGTTTCAGCCCCTCTGTCTCAGCCCCTCTGTTTCAGCCCCTCTGTTTCAGCCCCTCTGTTTCTCGCCCTCTGTTTCAGCCCCTCTGTTTCAGCCCCTCTGTTTCAGCCCCTCTGTTTCAGCCCCTCTGTTTCAGCCCCTCTGTTTCTCGCCCTCTGTTTCTCGCCAACTGATTCTCGCTCTCTGTTTCTCGCCCTCTGTTTCAGCCCCTCTGTTTCACCCCCTCTGTTTCAGCCCCTCTGTTTCAGCCCCTCTGTTTCAGCTCCTCTGTTTCTCGCCCTCTGTTTCTCGCCCTCTTTTTCAGCCCCTCTGTTTCTCGCCCTCTGTTTCAGCCCCTCTGTTTCTCGCCCTCTGTTTCACACCTCTGTTTCAACCCCTCTGTTTCAGCCCCTCTGTTTCTCGCCCTCTGTTTCAGCCCCTCTGTTTCACCCCCTCTGTTTCTCGCCCTCTGTTTCAGCCCCTCTGTTTCAGCCCCTCTGTATCAGCCCCTCTGTTTCAGCCCCTTTGTTTCTCGCCCTCTGTTTCTCGCCCACTGTTTCAAACCCTCTGTTTCAGCCCCTATGTTTCAGCCCCTCTGTTTCAGCCCCTCTGTTTCTCGCCCTCTGTTTCTAGCCCTCTGTTTCTCGCTCTCTGTTTCTCGCCCTCTGTTTCTCGCCCTGTGTTTCAGCCCCTCTGTTTCAGCCCCTCTGGTTCAGCCCCTCTGTTTCACCCCCTCTGTTTCTCGCACTCTGTTTCAGCCCCTCTGTTTCTCGCGCTCTGTTTCAGCCCCTCTGTTTCAGCCCCTCTGTATCAGCCCCTCTGTTTCAGCCGCTCTGTTTCAGCCCCTCTGTTTCAGCCCCTCTGTTTCTCGCCCTCTGTTTCTCGCCCTCTGTTTCTCGCCCTCTGTTTCAGCCCCTCTGTTTCAGCCCCTCTGTTTCAGCCCCTCTGTTTCAGCCCCTCTGTTTCTCGCCCTCTGTTTCAGCCCCTCTGTTTCAGCCCCTCTGTTTCAGCCCCTCTGTTTCAGCCCCATTGTTTCAGCCCCTCTGTTTCTCCCCCTCTGTTTCTCGCCATCTGTTTCTCGCCCTCTGTTTCTCGCCCTCTGTTTCTCGCCCTCTGTTTCAGCCCCTCTGTTTCTCGCCCTCTGTTTCTCGCCCTCTGTTTCTCGCTCTCTGTTTCTCGCCCTCTGTTTCAGCCCCTCTGTTTCAGCCCATCTGTTTCAGCCACTCTGTTTCTCGCCCCCTGTTTCAGCCGCTCTGTTTCAGCCCCTCTGTTTCAGTCCCTCTGTTTCAGCCCCTCTGTTTCAGCTCCTCTGTTTCTCGCCCTCTGTTTCTCGCCCACTGTTTCAGCCCCTCTGTTTCTCGCCCTCTGTTTCAGCCCCTCTGTTTCTCGCCCTCTGTTTCAGCCCCTCTGTTTCAGCCCCTCTGTTTCAGCCCCTCAGTTTCTCGCCCTCTGTTTCAGCCCCTCTGTTTCAGTCCCTCTGTTTCTCGCCCTCTGTTTCAGCCCCTCTGTTTCAGCCCCTCTGTATCAGCCCCTCTGTTTCAGCCCCTCTGTTTCTCGCCCTCTGTTTCTCGCCCTCTGTTTCAGCCCCTCTGTTTCAGCCCCTCTGTTTCAGCCCCTCTGTTTCAGCCCCTCTGTTTCTCGCCCTCTGTTTCTCGCCCTCTGTTTCTCGCTCTCTCTTTCTCGCCCTCTGTTTCTCGCCTCTGTTTCAGCCCCTCTGTTTCAGCCCCTCTGTTTCAGCCCCTCTGTTTTTAGCCCCTCTGTTCATCGCCCTCTGTTTCAGCCCGTCACTTTCAGCCCCTCTGTTTCAGCCCCTCTGTTTCTCGCCCTCTGTTTCAGCCCCTCTGTTTCAGCCCCTCTGTATCAGCCCCTCTGTTTCAAACCCTCTGTTTCTCGCCCTCTGTTTCTCGCCCTCTGTTTCAGCCCCTCTGTTTCAGCCCGTCTCTTTCAGCCCCTCTGTTTCAGCCCCTCTGTTTCTCGCCCTCTGTTTCAGCCCCTCTGTTTCAGCCCCTCTGTTTCTCGCCCTCTGTTTCAGCCCCTCTGTTTCAGCCCCTCTGTTTCAGCCCCTCTGTTTCTCGCCCTATGTTTCTCGCCCACTGTTCCTCGCCCTCTGTTTCAGCCCCTCTGTTTCAGCCCCTCTGTTTCAGCCCCTCTGTTTCAGCCCCTCTGTTTCTCGCCCTCTGTTTCAGCCCCTCTGTTTCAGCCCCTCTGTTTCAGCCCCTGTGTTTCTCGCCCTCTGTTTCAGCCCCTCTGTTTCATCCCCTCTGTTTCAGCCCCTCTGTTTCAGCGTCTCTGTTTCTCGCCCTCTGTTTCAGCCCCTAAGTTTCAGCCCCTCTGTTTCTCGCTCTCTGTTTCTCGCCCTCTGTTTCTCGCCCTCTGTTTCTCGCCCTCTGTTTCTCGCCCTCTGTTTCAGCCCCTCTGTTTCAGCCCCTCTGTTTCTCGCCCTCTGTTTATCGCCCTCTGTTTCTCGACCTCTGTTTCAGCCCCTCTGTATCAGCCCCTCTGTTTCAGCCCCTCTGTTTCTCGCCCTCTGTTTCAGCCCCTCTGTTTCAGCCCCTCTGTTTCAGCCCCTCTGTTTCAGCTCCTCTGTTTCTCGCCCTCTGTTTCTCGCCCTCTTTTTCAGCCCCTCTGTTTCTCGCCCTCTGTTTCAGCCCCTCTGTTTATCGCCCTCTGTTTCAGCCCCTCTGTTTAAACCCCTCTGTTTCAGCCCCTCTGTTTCTCGCCCTCTGTTTCAGCCCCTCTGTTTCAGCCCCTCTGTTTCTCGCCCTCTGTTTCAGCACCTCTGTTTCAGCCCCTCTGTATCAGCCCCTCTGTTTCAGCCCCTCTGTTTCTCGCCCTCTGTTTCTCGCCCACTGTTTCAAACCCTCTGTTTCAGCCCCTCTGTTTCAGCCCCTCTGTTTCAGCCTCTCTGTTTCAGCCCCTCTGTTTCTCGCCCTCTGTTTCTAGCCCTCTGTTTCTCGCTCTCTGTTTCTGGCCCTCTGTTTCTTGCCCTGTGTTTCAGCCCCTCTGTTTCAGCCCCTCTGGTTCAGCCCCTCTGTTTCACCCCCTCTGTTTCTAACCTCTGTTTCAGCCCCTCTGTTTCTCGCCCTCTGTTTCAGCCCCTCTGTTTCAGCCCCTCTGTATCAGCCCCTCTGTTTCAGCCCCTCTGTTTCAGCCCCTCTGTTTCAGCCCCTCTGTTTCTCGCCCTCTGTTTCTTGCCCACTGTTTCAAACCCTCTGTTTCAGCCCCTCTGTTTCAGCCCCTCTGTTTCAGCCCCTCTGTTTCAGCCCCTCTGTTTCTCGCCCTCTGTTTCTCGCCAACTGATTCTCGCTCTCTGTTTCTCGCCCTCTGTTTCAGCCCCTCTGTTTCAGCCCCTCTGTTTCAGCCCCTCTGTTTCAGCCCCTCTGTTTCAGCTCCTCTGTTTCTCGCCCTCTGTTTCTCGCCCTCTTTTTTAGCCCCTCTGTTTCTCGCCCTCTGTTTCAGCCCCTCTGTTTCTCGCCCTCTGTTTCACCCCTCTGTTTCAACGCCTCTGTTTCAGCTCCTCTGTTTCTCGCCCTCTGTTTCAGCCCCTCTGTTTCACCCCCTCTGTTTCTCGCCCTCTGTTTCAGCCCCTCTGTTTCAGCCCCTCTGTATCAGCCCCTCTGTTTCAGCCCCTTTGTTTCTCGCCCTCTGTTTCTCGCCCACTGTTTCAAACCCTCTGTTTCAGCCCCTCTGTTTCAGCCCCTCTGTTTCAGCCCCTCTGTTTCTCGCCCTCTGTTTCTAGCCCTCTGTTTCTCGCTCTCTGTTTCTCGCCCTCTGTTTCTCGCCCTGTGTTTCAGCCCCTCTGTTTCAGCCCCTCTGGTTCAGCCCCTCTGTTTCACCCCCTCTGTTTCTCGCCCTCTGTTTCAGCCCCTCTGTTTCTCGCCCTCTGTTTCAGCCTCTCTGTTTCAGCCCCTCTGTATCAGCCCCTCTGTTTCAGCCGCTCTGTTTCAGCCCCTCTGTTTCAGCCCCTCTGTTTCCCGCCCTCTGTTTCTCGCCCTCTGTTTCTCGCCCTCTGTTTCAGCCCCTCTGTTTCAGCCCCTCTGTTTCAGCCCCTCTGTTTCAGCCCCTCTGTTTCTCGCCCTCTGTTTCAGCCCCTCTGTTTCAGCCCCTCTGTTTCAGCCCCTCTGTTTCAGCCCCTCTGTTTCAGCCCCTCTGTTTCAGCCCCTCTGTTTCTCGCCCTCTGTTTCTCGCCCTCTGTTTCTCGCTCTCTGTTTCTCGCCCTCTGTTTCTCGCCTCTGTTTCAGCCCCTCTGTTTCAGCCCCTCTGTTTCAGCCCCTCTGTTTTTAGCCCCTCTGTTCATCGCCCTCTGTTTCAGCCCGTCACTTTCAGCCCCTCTGTTTCAGCCCCTCTGTTTCTCGCCCTCTGTTTCAGCCCCTCTGTTTCAGCCCCTCTGTATCAGCCCCTCTGTTTCAAACCCTCTGTTTCTCGCCCTCTGTTTCTCGCCCTCTGTTTCAGCCCCTCTGTTTCAGCCCGTCTCTTTCAGCCCCTCTGTTTCAGCCCCTCTGTTTCTCGCCCTCTGTTTCTCGCCCACTGTTTCTCGCCCTCTGTTTCTCGCCCTCTGTTTCAGCCCCTCTGTTTCAGCCCCTCTGTTTCAGCCCCTCTGTTTCTCGCCCTCTGTTTCTCGCCCACTGTTTCTCGCCCTCTGTTTCAGCCCCTCTGTTTCAGCCCCTCTGTTTCAGCCCCTCTGTTTCAGCCCCTCTGTTTCTCGCCCTCTGTTTCAGCCCCTCTGTTTCAGCCCCTCTGTTTCTCGCCCTCTGTTTCAGCACCTCTGTTTCAGCCCCTCTGTATCAGCCCCTCTGTTTCAGCCCCTCTGTTTCTCGCCCTCTGTTTCTCGCCCACTGTTTCAAACCCTCTGTTTCAGCCCCTCTGTTTCAGCCCCTCTGTTTCAGCCTCTCTGTTTCAGCCCCTCTGTTTCTCGCCCTCTGTTTCTAGCCCTCTGTTTCTCGCTCTCTGTTTCTCGCCCTCTGTTTCTTGCCCTGTGTTTCAGCCCCTCTGTTTCAGCCCCTCTGGTTCAGCCCCTCTGTTTCACCCCCTCTGTTTCTCGCCCTCTGTTTCAGCCCCTCTGTTTCTCGCCCTCTGTTTCAGCCCCTCTGTTTCAGCCCCTCTGTATCAGCCCCTCTGTTTCAGCCCCTCTGTTTCAGCCCCTCTGTTTCAGCCCCTCTGTTTCTCGCCCTCTGTTTCTTGCCCACTGTTTCAAACCCTCTGTTTCAGCCCCTCTGTTTCAGCCCCACTGTTTCAGCCCCTCTGTTTCAGCCCCTCTGTTCTCGCCCTCTGTTTCAGCCCCTCTGTTTCAGCCCCTCTGTTTCAGCCCCTATGTTTCAGCCCCTCTGTTTCAGCCCCTCTGTTTCTCGCCCTCTGTTTCTCGCCAACTGATTCTCGCTCTCTGTTTCTCGCCCTCTGTTTCAGCCCCTCTGTTTCAGCCCCTCTGTTTCAGCCCCTCTGTTTCAGCCCCTCTGTTTCAGCTCCTCTGTTTCTCGCCCTCTGTTTCTCGCCCTCTTTTTTAGCCCCTCTGTTTCTCGCCCTCTGTTTCAGCCCCTCTGTTTCTCGCCCTCTGTTTCACCCCTCTGTTTCAACGCCTCTGTTTCAGCTCCTCTGTTTCTCGCCCTCTGTTTCAGCCCCTCTGTTTCACCCCCTCTGTTTCTCGCCCTCTGTTTCAGCCCCTCTGTTTCAGCCCCTCTGTATCAGCCCCTCTGTTTCAGCCCCTTTGTTTCTCGCCCTCTGTTTCTCGCCCACTGTTTCAAACCCTCTGTTTCAGCCCCTCTGTTTCAGCCCCTCTGTTTCAGCCCCTCTGTTTCTCGCCCTCTGTTTCTAGCCCTCTGTTTCTCGCTCTCTGTTTCTCGCCCTCTGTTTCTCGCCCTGTGTTTCAGCCCCTCTGTTTCAGCCCCTCTGGTTCAGCCCCTCTGTTTCACCCCCTCTGTTTCTCGCCCTCTGTTTCAGCCCCTCTGTTTCTCGCCCTCTGTTTCAGCCTCTCTGTTTCAGCCCCTCTGTATCAGCCCCTCTGTTTCAGCCGCTCTGTTTCAGCCCCTCTGTTTCAGCCCCTCTGTTTCCCGCCCTCTGTTTCTCGCCCTCTGTTTCTCGCCCTCTGTTTCAGCCCCTCTGTTTCAGCCCCTCTGTTTCAGCCCCTCTGTTTCAGCCCCTCTGTTTCTCGCCCTCTGTTTCAGCCCCTCTGTTTCAGCCCCTCTGTTTCAGCCCCTCTGTTTCAGCCCCTCTGTTTCAGCCCCTCTGTTTCTCGCCCTCTGTTTCTCGCCCTCTGTATCTCGCTCTCTGTTTCTCGCCCTCTGTTTCTCGCCTCTGTTTCAGCCCCTCTGTTTCAGCCCCTCTGTTTCAGCCCCTCTGTTTTTAGCCCCTCTGTTCATCGCCCTCTGTTTCAGCCCGTCACTTTCAGCCCCTCTGTTTCAGCCCCTCTGTTTCTCGCCCTCTGTTTCAGCCCCTCTGTTTCAGCCCCTCTGTATCAGCCCCTCTGTTTCAAACCCTCTGTTTCTCGCCCTCTGTTTCTCGCCCTCTGTTTCAGCCCCTCTGTTTCAGCCCGTCTCTTTCAGCCCCTCTGTTTCAGCCCCTCTGTTTCTCGCCCTCTGTTTCTCGCCCTCTGTTTCTCGCCCTCTGTTTCTCGCCCTCTGTTTCAGCCCCTCTGTTTCAGCCCCTCTGTTTCAGCCCCTCTGTTTCTCGCCCTCTGTTTCTCGCCCACTGTTTCTCGCCCTCTGTTTCAGCCCCTCTGTTTCAGCCCCTCTGTTTCAGCCCCTCTGTTTCAGCCCCTCTGTTTCTCGCCCTCTGTTTCAGCCCCTCTGTTTCAGCCCCTCTGTTTCAGCCCCTCTGTTTCAGCCCCTGTGTTTCTCGCCCTCCGTTTCAGCCCCTCTGTTTCATCCCCTCTGTTTCAGCCCCTCAGTTTCAGCGTCTCTGTTTCTCGCCCTCTGTTTAAGCCCCTAAGTTTCAGCCCCTCTGTTTCTCGCTCTCTGTTTCTCGCCCTCTGTTTCTCGCCCTCTGTTTCTCGCCCTCTGTTTCTCGCCCTCTGTTTCAGCCCCTCTGTTTCAGCCCCTCTGTTTCTCGCCCTCTGTTTATCGCCCTCTGTTTCTCGACCTCTGTTTCAGCCCCTCTGTATCAGCCCCTCTGTTTCAGCCCCTCTGTTTCTCGCCCTCTGTTTCAGCCCCTCTGTTTCAGCCCCTCTGTTTCAGCCCCTCTGTTTCAGCTCCTCTGTTTCTCGCCCTCTGTTTCTCGCCCTCTTTTTCAGCCCCTCTGTTTCTCGCCCTCTGTTTCAGCCCCTCTGTTTATCGCCCTCTGTTTCAGCCCCTCTGTTTAAACCACTCTGTTTCAGCACCTCTGTTTCTCGCCCTCTGTTTCAGCCCCTCTGTTTCAGCCCCTCTGTTTCTCGCCCTCTGTTTCAGCACCTCTGTTTCAGCCCCTCTGTATCAGCCCCTCTGTTTCAGCCCCTCTGTTTCTCGCCCTCTGTTTCTCGCCCACTGTTTCAAACCCTTTGTTTCAGCCCCTCTGTTTCAGCCCCTCTGTTTCAGCCTCTCTGTTTCAGCCCCTCTGTTTCTCGCCCTCTGTTTCTAGCCCTCTGTTTCTCGCTCTCTGTTTCTCGCCCTCTGTTTCTTGCCCTGTGTTTCAGCCCCTCTGTTTCAGCCCCTCTGGTTCAGCCCCTCTGTTTCAGCCCCTCTGTTTCAGCCCCTCTGTTTCAGCTCCTCTGTTTCTCGCCCTCTGTTTCTCGCCCTCTTTTTCAGCCCCTCTGTTTCTCGCCCTCTGTTTCAGCCCCTCTGTTTCTCGCCCTCTGTTTCACCCCTCTGTTTCAACCCCTCTGTTTCAGCCCCTCTGTTTCTCGCCCTCTGTTTCAGCCCCTCTGTTTCACCCCCTCTGTTACTCGCCCTCTGTTTCAGCCCCTCTGTTTCAGCCCCTCTGTATCAGCCCCTCTGTTTCAGCCCCTTTGTTTCTCGCCCTCTGTTTCTCGCCCACTGTTTCAAACCCTCTGTTTCAGCCCCTCTGTTTCAGCCCCTCTGTTTCAGCCCCTCTGTTTCTCGCCCTCTGTTTCTAGCCCTCTGTTTCTCGCTCTCTGTTTCTCGCCCTCTGTTTCTCGCCCTGTGTTTCAGCCCCTCTGTTTCAGCCCCTCTGGTTCAGCCCCTCTGTTTCACCCCCTCTGTTTCTCGCCCTCTGTTTCAGCCCCTCTGTTTCTCGCCCTCTGTTTCAGCCCCTCTGTTTCTCCCCCTCTGTTTCTCGCCATCTGTTTCTCGCCCTCTGTTTCTCGCCCTCTGTTTCTCGCCCTCTGTTTCTCGCTCTCTGTTTCTCGCCCTCTGTTTCAGCCCCTCTGTTTCAGCCCATCTGTTTCAGCCACTCTGTTTCTCGCCCCCTGTTTCAGCCGCTCTGTTTCAGCCCCTCTGTTTCAGTCCCTCTGTTTCAGCCCCTCTGTTTCAGCTCCTCTGTTTCTCGCCCTCTGTTTCTCGCCCACTGTTTCAGCCCCTCTGTTTCTCGCCCTCTGTTTCAGCCCCTCTGTTTCTCGCCCTCTGTTTCAGCCCCTCTGTTTCAGCCCCTCTGTTTCAGCCCCTCTGTTTCTCGCCCTCTGTTTCAGCCCCTCTGTTTCAGTCCCTCTGTTTCTCGCCCTCTGTTTCAGCCCCTCTGTTTCAGCCCCTCTGCATCAGCCCCTCTGTTTCAGCCCCTCTGTTTCTCGCCCTCTGTTTCTCGCCCTCTGTTTCAGCCCCTCTGTTTCAGCCCCTCTGTTTCAGCCCCTCTGTTTCAGCCCCTCTGTTTCTCGCCCTCTGTTTCTCGCCCTATGTTTCTCGCTCTCTGTTTCTCGCCCTCTGTTTCTCGCCTCTGTTTCAGCACCTCTGTTTCACCCCCTCTGTTTCAGCCCCTCTGTTTTTAGCCCCTCTGTTCATCGCCCTCTGTTTCAGCCCGTCACTTTCAGCCCCTCTGTTTCTAACCTCTGTTTCTCGCCCTCTGTTTCAGCCCCTCTGTTTCAGCCCCTCTGTATCAGCCCCTCTGTTTCAAACCCTCTGTTTCTCGCCCTCTGTTTCTCGCCCTCTGTTTCAGCCCCTCTGTTTCAGCCCGTCTCTTTCAGCCCCTCTGTTTCAGCCCCACTGTTTCTCGGCCTCTGTTTCTCGCCCTCTGTTTCTCGCCCTCTGTTTCTCGCCCTCTGTTTCAGCCCCTCTGTTTCAGCCCCTCTGTTTCAGCCCCTCTGTTTCTCGCCCTCTGTTTCTCGCCCACTGTTTCTCGCCCTCTGTTTCAGCCCCTCTGTTTCAGCCCCTCTGTTTCAGCCCCTCTGTTTCAGCCCCTCTGTTTCTCGCCCTCTGTTTCAGCCCCTCTGTTTCAGCCCCTCTGTTTCAGCCCCTCTGTTTCAGCCCCTCTGTTTCTCGCCCTCTGTTTCAGCCCCTCTGTTTCAGCCCCTCTGTTTCAGCCCAACTGTTTCGCGCCCTCTGTTTCTCGCCCTCTGTTTCAGCCCCTCTGTTTCAGCCCCTCTGTTTCAGCCCCTCTGTTTCAGCCCCTCTGTTTCTCGCCCTCTGTTTCTCGCCCTCTGTTTCTCGCCTCTGTTTCAGCCCCTCTGTTTCAGCCCCTCTGTTTCAGCCCCTCTGTTTTTAGCCCCTCTGTTTCTCGCCCTCTGTTTCAGCCCCTCTGTTTCTCGCCCTCTGTTTCAGCCCCTCTGTTTCAGCCCCTCTGTATCAGCCCCTCTGTTTCAACCCCTCTGTTTCTCGCCCTCTGTTTCTCGCCCTCTGTTTCAGCCCCTCTGTTTCAGCCCGTCTCTTTCAGCCCCTCCGTTTCAGCCCCTCTGTTTCTCGCCCTCTGTTTCTCGCCCTCTGTTTCTCGCCCTCTGTTTCTCGCCCTCTGTTTCAGCCCCTCTGTTTCAGCCCCTCTGTTTCAGCCCCTCTGTTTCTCGCCCTCTGTTTCAGCCCCTCTGTTTCAGCCCCTCTGTTTCAGCCACTCTGTTTCTCGCCCTCTGTTTCTCGCCCTCTGTTTCAGCCCCTCTGTTTCAGCCCCTCTGTTTCAGCCCCTCTGTTTCAGCCTCTCTGTTTCTCGCCCTCTGTTTCAGCCCCTCTGTTTCAGCGCCTCTGTTTCAGCCCCTCTGTTTCTCGCTCTCTGTTTCTCGCCCTCTGTTTCAGCCCCTCTGTTTCTCGCCCTCTGTTTCTCGCCCTCTGTTTCAGCCCCACTGTTTCAGCCCCTCTGTTTCTCGCCCTCTGTTTCTCGCCCTCTGTTTCTCGCCCTCTGTTTCAGCCCCTCTGTATCAGCCCCTCTGTTTCAGCCCCTCTGTTTCTCGCCCTCTGTTTCAGCACCTCTGTTTCAGCCCCTCTGTATCAGCCCCTCTGTTTCAGCCCCTCTGTTTCTCGCCCTCTGTTTCTCGCCCACTGTTTCAAACCCTCTGTTTCAGCCCCTATGTTTCTCGCCCTCTGTTTCAGCCCCTCTGTTTCTCGCCCTCTGTTTCAGCCTGTCTGTTTCAGCCCCTCTGTATCAGCCCCTCTGTTTCAGCCGCTCTGTTTCAGCCCCTCTGTTTCAGCCCCTCTGTTTCCCGCCCTCTGTTTCTCGCCCTCTGTTTCTCGCCCTCTGTTTCAGCCCCTCTGTTTCAGCCCCTCTGTTTCAGCCCCTCTGTTTCAGCCCCTCTGTTTCTCGCCCTCTGTTTCAGCCCCTCTGTTTCAGCCCCTCTGTTTCAGCCCCTCTGTTTCAGCCCCTCTGTTTCAGCCCCTCTGTTTCTCGCCCTCTGTTTCTCGCCCTCTGTTTCTCGCTCTCTGTTTCTCGCCCTCTGTTTCTCGCCTCTGTTTCAGCCCCTCTGTTTCAGCCCCTCTGTTTCAGCCCCTCTGTTTTTAGCCCCTCTGTTCATCGCCCTCTGTTTCAGCCCGTCACTTTCAGCCCCTCTGTTTCAGCCCCTCTGTTTCTCGCCCTCTGTTTCAGCCCCTCTGTTTCAGCCCCTCTGTATCAGCCCCTCTGTTTCAAACCCTCTGTTTCTCGCCCTCTGTTTCTCGCCCTCTGTTTCAGCCCCTCTGTTTCAGCCCGTCTCTTTCAGCCCCTCTGTTTCAGCCCCTCTGTTTCTCGCCCTCTGTTTCTCGCACTCTGTTTCTCGCCCTCTGTTTCTCGCCCTCTGTTTCAGCCCCTCTGTTTCAGCCCCTCTGTTTCAGCCCCTCTGTTTCTCGCCCTCTGTTTCTCGCCCACTGTTTCTCGCCCTCTGTTTCAGCCCCTCTGTTTCAGCCCCTCTGTTTCAGCCCCTCTGTTTCAGCCCCTCTGTTTCTCGCCCTCTGTTTCAGCCCCTCTGTTTCAGCCCCTCTGTTTCAGCCCCTCTGTTTCAGCCCCTGTGTTTCTCGCCCTCTGTTTCAGCCCCTCTGTTTCATCCCCTCTGTTTCAGCCCCTCAGTTTCAGCGTCTCTGTTTCTCGCCCTCTGTTTCAGCCCCTAAGTTTCAGCCCCTCTGTTTCTCGCTCTCTGTTTCTCGCCCTCTGTTTCTCGCCCTCTGTTTCTCGCCCTCTGTTTCTCGCCCTCTGTTTCAGCCCCTCTGTTTCAGCCCCTCTGTTTCTCGCCCTCTGTTTATCGCCCTCTGTTTCTCGACCTCTGTTTCAGCCCCTCTGTATCAGCCCCTCTGTTTCAGCCCCTCTGTTTCTCGCCCTCTGTTTCAGCCCCTCTGTTTCAGCCCCTCTGTTTCAGCCCCTCTGTTTCAGCTCCTCTGTTTCTCGCCCTCTGTTTCTCGCCCTCTTTTTCAGCCCCTCTGTTTCTCGCCCTCTGTTTCAGCCCCTCTGTTTATCGCCCTCTGTTTCAGCCCCTCTGTTTAAACCACTCTGTTTCAGCACCTCTGTTTCTCGCCCTCTGTTTCAGCCCCTCTGTTTCAGCCCCTCTGTTTCTCGCCCTCTGTTTCAGCACCTCTGTTTCAGCCCCTCTGTATCAGCCCCTCTGTTTCAGCCCCTCTGTTTCTCGCCCTCTGTTTCTCGCCCACTGTTTCAAACCCTCTGTTTCAGCCCCTCTGTTTCAGCCCCTCTGTTTCAGCCTCTCTGTTTCAGCCCCTCTGTTTCTCGCCCTCTGTTTCTAGCCCTCTGTTTCTCGGTCTCTGTTTCTCGCCCTCTGTTTCTTGCCCTGTGTTTCAGCCCCTCTGTTTCAGCCCCTCTGGTTCAGCCCCTCTGTTTCAGCCCCTCTGTTTCAGCCCCTCTGTTTCAGCTCCTCTGTTTCTCGCCCTCTGTTTCTCGCCCTCTTTTTCAGCCCCTCTGTTTCTCGCCCTCTGTTTCAGCCCCTCTGTTTCTCGCCCTCTGTTTCACCCCTCTGTTTCAACCCCTCTGTTTCAGCCCCTCTGTTTCTCGCCCTCTGTTTCAGCCCCTCTGTTTCACCCCCTCTGTTTCTCGCCCTCTGTTTCAGCCCCTCTGTTTCAGCCCCTCTGTATCAGCCCCTCTGTTTCAGCCCCTTTGTTTCTCGCCCTCTGTTTCTCGCCCACTGTTTCAAACCCTCTGTTTCAGCCCATCTGTTTCAGCCCCTCTGTTTCAGCCCCTCTGTTTCTCGCCCTCTGTTTCTAGCCCTCTGTTTCTCGCTCTCTGTTTCTCGCCCTCTGTTTCTCGCCCTGTGTTTCAGCCCCTCTGTTTCAGCCCCTCTGGTTCAGCCCCTCTGTTTCACCCCCTCTGTTTCTCGCCACTCTGTTTCAGCCCCTCTGTTTCTCGCCCTCTGTTTCAGCCCCTCTGTTTCTCCCCCTCTGTTTCTCGCCATCTGTTTCTCGCCCTCTGTTTCTCGCCCTCTGTTTCTCGCCCTCTGTTTCTCGCTCTCTGTTTCTCGCCCTCTGTTTCAGCCCGTCTGTTTCAGCCCATCTGTTTCAGCCACTCTGTTTCTCGCCCCCTGTTTCAGCCGCTCTGTTTCAGCCCCTCTGTTTCAGTCCCTCTGTTTCAGCCCCTCTGTTTCAGCTCCTCTGTTTCTCGCCCTCTGTTTCTCGCCCACTGTTTCAGCCCCTCTGTTTCTCGCCGTCTGTTTCAGCCCCTCTGTTTCTCGCCCTCTGTTTCAGCCCCTCTGTTTCAGCCCCTCTGTTTCAGCCCCTCTGTTTCTCGCCCTCTGTTTCAGCCCCTCTGTTTCAGTCCCTCTGTTTCTCGCCCTCTGTTTCAGCCCCTCTGTTTCAGCCCCTCTGCATCAGCCCCTCTGTTTCAGCCCCTCTGTTTCTCGCCCTCTGTTTCTCGCCCTCTGTTTCAGCCCCTCTGTTTCAGCCCCTCTGTTTCAGCCCCTCTGTTTCAGCCCCTCTGTTTCTCGCCCTCTGTTTCTCGCCCTCTGTTTCTCGCTCTCTGTTTCTCGCCCTCTGTTTCTCGCCTCTGTTTCAGCCCCTCTGTTTCACCTCCTCTGTTTCAGCCCCTCTGTTTTTAGCCCCTCTGTTCATCGCCCTCTGTTTCAGCCCGTCACTTTCAGCCCCTCTTTTTCTAACCTCTGTTTCTCGCCCTCTGTTTCAGCCCCTCTGTTTCAGCCCCTCTGTATCAGCCCCTCTGTTTCAAACCCTCTGTTTCTCGCCCTCTGTTTCTCGCCCTCTGTTTCAGCCCCTCTGTTTCAGCCCGTCTCTCTCAGCCCCTCTGTTTCAGCCCCACTGTTTCTCGCCCTCTGTTTCTCGCCCTCTGTTTCTCGCCCTCTGTTTCTCGCCCTCTGTTTCAGCCCCTCTGTTTCAGCCCCTCTGTTTCAGCCCCTCTGTTTCTCGCCCTCTGTTTCTCGCCCACTGTTTCTCGCCCTCTGTTTCAGCCCCTCTGTTTCAGCCCCTCTGTTTCAGCCCCTCTGTTTCAGCCCCTCTGTTTCTCGCCCTCTGTTTCAGCCCCTCTGTTTCAGCCCCTCTGTTTCAGCCCCTCTGTTTCAGCCCCTCTGTTTCTCGCCCTCTGTTTCAGCCCCTCTGTTTCAGCCCCTCTGTTTCAGCCCAACTGTTTCGCGCCCTCTGTTTCTCGCCCTCTGTTTCAGCCCCTCTGTTTCAGCCCCTCTGTTTCTCGCCCTCTGTTTCAGCCCCTCTGTTTCTCGCCCTCTGTTTCTCGCCCTCTGTTTCTCGCCTCTGTTTCAGCCCCTCTGTTTCAGCCCCTCTGTTTCAGCCCCTCTGTTTTTAGCCCCTCTGTTTCTCGCCCTCTGTTTCAGCCCCTCTGTTTCTCGCCCTCTGTTTCAGCCCCTCTGTTTCAGCCCCTCTGTATCATCCCCTCTGTTTCAACCCCTCTGTTTCTCGCCCTCTGTTTCTCGCCCTCTGTTTCAGCCCCTCTGTTTCAGCCCGTCTCTTTCAGCCCCTCCGTTTCAGCCCCTCTGTTTCTCGCCCTCTGTTTCTCGTCCTCTGTTTCAGCCCCTCTGTTTCAGCCCCTCTGTTTCAGCCCCTCTGTTTCTCGCCCTCTGTTTCAGCCCCTCTGTTTCAGCCCCTCTGTTTCAGCCACTCTGTTTCTCGCCCTCTGTTTCTCGCCCTCTGTTTCAGCCCCTCTGTTTCAGCCCCTCTGTTTCAGCCCCTCTGTTTCAGCCTCTCTGTTTCTCGCCCTCTGTTTCAGCCCCTCTGTTTCAGCGCCTCTGTTTCAGCCCCTCTGTTTCTCGCTCTCTGTTTCTCGCCCTCTGTTTCAGCCCCTCTGTTTCTCGCCCTCTGTTTCTCGCCCTCTGTTTCAGCCCCACTGTTTCAGCCCCTCTGTTTCTCGCCCTCTGTTTCTCGCCCTCTGTTTCTCGCCCTCTGTTTCAGCCCCTCTGTATCAGCCCCTCTGTTTCAGCCCCTCTGTTTCTCGCCCTCTGTTTCAGCACCTCTGTTTCAGCCCCTCTGTATCAGCCCCTCTGTTTCAGCCCCTCTGTTTCTCGCCCTCTGTTTCTCGCCCACTGTTTCAAACCCTCTGTTTCAGCCCCTCTGTTTCAGCCCCTCTGTTTCAGCCTCTCTGTTTCAGCCTCTCTGTTTCTCGCCCTCTGTTTCTAGCCCTCTGTTTCTCGCTCTCTGTTTCTCGCCCTCTGTTTCTTGCCCTGTGTTTCAGCCCCTCTGTTTCAGCCCCTCTGGTTCAGCCCCTCTGTTTCACCCCCTCTGTTTCTCGCCCTCTGTTTCAGCCCCTCTGTTTCTCGCCCTCTGTTTCAGCCCCTCTGTTTCAGCCCCTCTGTATCAGCCCCTCTGTTTCATCCCCTCTGTTTCAGCCCCTCTGTTTCAGCCCCTCTGTTTCTCGCCCTCTGTTTCTTGCCCACTGTTTCAAACCCTCTGTTTCAGCCCCTCTGTTTCAGCCCCTCTGTTTCAGACCCTCTGTTCTCGCCCTCTGTTTCAGCCCCTCTGTTTCAGCCCCTCTGTTTCAGCCCCTCTGTTGCAGCCCCTCTGTTTCAGCCCCTCTGTTTCTCGCCCTCTGTTTCTCGCCAACTGATTCTCGCTCTCTGTTTCTCGCCCTCTGTTTCAGCCCCTCTGTTTCAGCCCCTCTGTTTCAGCCCCTCTGTTTCAGCCCCTCTGTTTCAGCTCCTCTGTTTCTCGCCCTCTGTTTCTCGCCCTCTTTTTTAGCCCCTCTGTTTCTCGCCCTCTGTTTCAGCCCCTCTGTTTCTCGCCCTCTGTTTCACCCCTCTGTTTCAACGCCTCTGTTTCAGCTCCTCTGTTTCTCGCCCTCTGTTTCAGCCCCTCTGTTTCACCCCCTCTGTTTCTCGCCCTCTGTTTCAGCCCCTCTGTTTCAGCCCCTCTGTATCAGCCCCTCTGTTTCAGCCCCTTTGTTTCTCGCCCTCTGTTTCTCGCCCACTGTTTCAAACCCTCTGTTTCAGCCCCTCTGTTTCAGCCCCTCTGTTTCAGCCCCTCTGTTTCTCGCCCTCTGTTTCTAGCCCTCTGTTTCTCGCTCTCTGTTTCTCGCCCTCTGTTTCTCGCCCTGTGTTTCAGCCCCTCTGTTTCAGCCCCTCTGGTTCAGCCCCTCTGTTTCACCCCCTCTGTTTCTCGCCCTCTGTTTCAGCCCCTCTGTTTCTCGCCCTCTGTTTCAGCCTCTCTGTTTCAGCCCCTCTGTATCAGCCCCTCTGTTTCAGCCGCTCTGTTTCAGCCCCTCTGTTTCAGCCCCTCTGTTTCCCGCCCTCTGTTTCTCGCCCTCTGTTTCTCGCCCTCTGTTTCAGCCCCTCTGTTTCAGCCCCTCTGTTTCAGCCCCTCTGTTTCAGCCCCTCTGTTTCAGCCCCTCTGTTTCAGCCCCTCTGTTTCAGCCCCTCTGTTTCTCGCCCTCTGTTTCTCGCCCTCTGTTTCTCGCTCTCTGTTTCTCGCCCTCTGTTTCTCGCCTCTGTTTCAGCCCCTCTGTTTCAGCCCCTCTGTTTCAGCCCCTCTGTTTTTAGCCCCTCTGTTCATCGCCCTCTGTTTCAGCCCGTCACTTTCAGCCCCTCTGTTTCAGCCCCTCTGTTTCTCGCCCTCTGTTTCAGCCCCTCTGTTTCAGCCCCTCTGTATCAGCCCCTCTGTTTCAAACCCTCTGTTTCTCGCCCTCTGTTTCTCGCCCTCTGTTTCAGCCCCTCTGTTTCAGCCCGTCTCTTTCAGCCCCTCTGTTTCAGCCCCTCTGTTTCTCGCCCTCTGTTTCTCGCCCTCTGTTTCTCGCCCTCTGTTTCTCGCCCTCTGTTTCAGCCCCTCTGTTTCAGCCCCTCTGTTTCAGCCCCTCTGTTTCTCGCCCTCTGTTTCTCGCCCACTGTTTCTCGCCCTCTGTTTCAGCCCCTCTGTTTCAGCCCCTCTGTTTCAGCCCCTCTGTTTCAGCCCCTCTGTTTCTCGCCCTCTGTTTCAGCCCCTCTGTTTCAGCCCCTCTGTTTCTCGCCCTCTGTTTCAGCACCTCTGTTTCAGCCACTCTGTATCAGCCCCTCTGTTTCAGCCCCTCTGTTTCTCGCCCTCTGTTTCTCGCCCACTGTTTCAAACCCTCTGTTTCAGCCCCTCTGTTTCAGCCCCTCTGTTTCAGCCTCTCTGTTTAACCCCCTCTGTTTCTCGCCCTCTGTTTCTAGCCCTCTGTTTCTCGCTCTCTGTTTCTCGCCCTCTGTTTCTTGCCCTGTGTTTCAGCCCCTCTGTTTCAGCCCCTCTGGTTCAGCCCCTCTGTTTCACCCCCTCTGTTTCTCGCCCTCTGTTTCAGCCCCTCTGTTTCTCGCCCTCTGTTTCAGCCCCTCAGTTTCAGCCCCTCTGTATCAGCCCCTCTGTTTCAGCCCCTCTGTTTCAGCCCCTCTGTTTCAGCCCCTCTGTTTCTCGCCCTCTGTTTCTTGCCCACTGTTTCAAACCCTCTGTTTCAGCCCCTCTGTTTCAGCCCCTCTGTTTCAGCCCCTCTGTTTCAGCCCCTCTGTTCTCGCCCTCTGTTTCAGCCCCTCTGTTTCAGCCCCTCTGTTTCAGCCCCTCTGTTTCAGCCCCTCTGTTTCAGCCCCTCTGTTTCTCGCCCTCTGTTTCTCGCCAACTGATTCTCGCTCTCTGTTTCTCGCCCTCTGTTTCAGCCCCTCTGTTTCAGCCCCTCTGTTTCAGCCCCTCTGTTTCAGCCCCTCTGTTTCAGCTCCTCTGTTTCTCGCCCTCTGTTTCTCGCCCTCTTTTTTAGCCCCTCTGTTTCTCGCCCTCTGTTTCAGCCCCTCTGTTTCTCGCCCTCTGTTTCACCCCTCTGTTTCAACGCCTCTGTTTCAGCTCCTCTGTTTCTCGCCCTCTGTTTCAGCCCCTCTGTTTCACCCCCTCTGTTTCTCGCCCTCTGTTTCAGCCCCTCTGTTTCAGCCCCTCTGTATCAGCCCCTCTGTTTCAGCCCCTTTGTTTCTCGCCCTCTGTTTCTCCCCCACTGTTTCAAACCCTCTGTTTCAGCCCCTCTGTTTCAGCCCCTCTGTTTCAGCCCCTCTGTTTCTCGCGCTCTGTTTCTAGCCCTCTGTTTCTCGCTCTCTGTTTCTCGCCCTCTGTTTCTCGCCCTGTGTTTCAGCCCCTCTGTTTCAGCCCCTCTGGTTCAGCCCCTCTGTTTCACCCCCTCTGTTTCTCGCCCTCTGTTTCAGCCCCTCTGTTTCTCGCCCTCTGTTTCAGCCTCTCTGTTTCAGCCCCTCTGTATCAGCCCCTCTGTTTCAGCCGCTCTGTTTCAGCCCCTCTGTTTCAGCCCCTCTGTTTCCCGCCCTCTGTTTCTCGCCCTCTGTTTCTCGCCCTCTGTTTCAGCCCCTCTGTTTCAGCCCCTCTGTTTCAGCCCCTCTGTTTCAGCCCCTCTGTTTCTCGCCCTCTGTTTCAGCCCCTCTGTTTCAGCCCCTCTGTTTCAGCCCCTCTGTTTCAGCCCCTCTGTTTCAGCCCCTCTGTTTCAGCCCCTCTGTTTCTCGCCCTCTGTTTCTCGCCCTCTGTTTCTCGCTCTCTGTTTCTCGCCCTCTGTTTCTCGCCTCTGTTTCAGCCCCTCTGTTTCAGCCCCTCTGTTTCAGCCCCTCTGTTTTTAGCCCCTCTGTTCATCGCCCTCTGTTTCAGCCCGTCACTTTCAGACCCTCTGTTTCAGCCCCTCTGTTTCTCGCCCTCTGTTTCAGCCCCTCTGTTTCAGCCCCTCTGTATCAGCCCCTCTGTTTCAAACCCTCTGTTTCTCGCCCTCTGTTTCTCGCCCTCTGTTTCAGCCCCTCTGTTTCAGCCCGTCTCTTTCAGCCCCTCTGTTTCAGCCCCTCTGTTTCTCGCCCTCTGTTTCTCGCCCTCTGTTTCTCGCCCTCTGTTTCTCGCCCTCTGTTTCAGCCCCTCTGTTTCAGCCCCTCTGTTTCAGCCCCTCTGTTTCTCGCCCTCTGTTTCTCGCCCACTGTTTCTCGCCCTCTGTTTCAGCCCCTCTGTTTCAGCCCCTCTGTTTCAGCCCCTCTGTTTCAGCCCCTCTGTTTCTCGCCCTCTGTTTCAGCCCCTCTGTTTCAGCCCCTCTGTTTCAGCCCCTCTGTTTCAGCCCCTGTGTTTCTCGCCCTCTGTTTCAGCCCCTCTGTTTCATCCCCTCTGTTTCAGCCCCTCAGTTTCAGCGTCTCTGTTTCTCGCCCTCTGTTTCAGCCCCTAAGTTTCAGCCCCTCTGTTTCTCGCTCTCTGTTTCTCGCCCTCTGTTTCTCGCCCTCTGTTTCTCGCCCTCTGTTTCTCGCCCTCTGTTTCAGCCCCTCTGTTTCAGCCCCTCTGTTTCTCGCCCTCTGTTTATCGCCCTCTGTTTCTCGACCTCTGTTTCAGCCCCTCTGTATCAGCCCCTCTGTTTCAGCCCCTCTGTTTCTCGCCCTCTGTTTCAGCCCCTCTGTTTCAGCCCCTCTGTTTCAGCCCCTCTGTTTCAGCTCCTCTGTTTCTCGCCCTCTGTTTCTCGCCCTCTTTTTCAGCCCCTCTGTTTCTCGCCCTCTGTTTCAGCCCCTCTGTTTATCGCCCTCTGTTTCAGCCCCTCTGTTTAAACCACTCTGTTTCAGCCCCTCTGTTTCTCGCCCTCTGTTTCAGCCCCTCTGTTTCAGCCCCTCTGTTTCTCGCCCTCTGTTTCAGCACCTCTGTTTCAGCCCCTCTGTATCAGCCCCTCTGTTTCAGCCCCTCTGTTTCTCGCCCTCTGTTTCTCGCCCACTGTTTCAAACCCTCTGTTTCAGCCCCTCTGTTTCAGCCCCTCTGTTTCAGCCTCTCTGTTTCAGCCCCTCTGTTTCTCGCCCTCTGTTTCTAGCCCTCTGTTTCTCGCTCTCTGTTTCTCGCCCTCTGTTTCTTGCCCTGTGTTTCAGCCCCTCTGTTTCAGCCCCTCTGGTTCAGCCCCTCTGTTTCAGCCCCTCTGTTTCAGCCCCTCTGTTTCAGCTCCTCTGTTTCTCGCCCTCTGTTTCTCGCCCTCTTTTTCAGCCCCTCTGTTTCTCGCCCTCTGTTTCAGCCCCTCTGTTTCTCGCCCTCTGTTTCACCCCTCTGTTTCAACCCCTCTGTTTCAGCCCCTCTGTTTCTCGCCCTCTGTTTCAGCCCCTCTGTTTCACCCCCTCTGTTTCTCGCCCTCTGTTTCAGCCCCTCTGTTTCAGCCCCTCTGTATCAGCCCCTCTGTTTCAGCCCCATTGTTTCTCGCCCTCTGTTTCTCGCCCACTGTTTCAAACCCTCTGTTTCAGCCCCTCTGTTTCAGCCCCTCTGTTTCAGCCCCTCTGTTTCTCGCCCTCTGTTTCTAGCCCTCTGTTTCTCGCTCTCTGTTTCTCGCCCTCTGTTTCTCGCCCTGTGTTTCAGCCCCTCTGTTTCAGCCCCTCTGGTTCAGCCCCTCTGTTTCACCCCCTCTGTTTCTCGCCCTCTGTTTCAGCCCCTCTGTTTCTCGCCCTCTGTTTCAGCCCCTCTGTTTCAGCCCCTCTGTATCAGCCCCTCTGTTTCAGCCGCTCTGTTTCAGCCCCTCTGTTTCAGCCCCTCTGTTTCCCGCCCTCTGTTTCTCGCCCTCTGTTTCTCGCCCTCTGTTTCAGCCCCTCTGTTTCAGCCCCTCTGTTTCAGCCCCTCTGTTTCAGACCCTCTGTTTCTCGCCCTCTGTTTCAGCCCCTCTGTTTCAGCCCCTCTGTTTCAGCCCCTCTGTTTCAGCCCCTCTGTTTCAGCCCCTCTGTTTCTCCCCCTCTGTTTCTCGCCATCTGTTTCTCGCCCTCTGTTTCTCGCTCTCTGTTTCTCGCCCTCTGTTTCAGCCCCTCTGTTTCAGCCCATCTGTTTCAGCCACTCTGTTTCTCGCCCCCTGTTTCAGCCGCTCTGTTTCAGCCCCTCTGTTTCAGTCCCTCTGTTTCAGCCCCTCTGTTTCAGCTCCTCTGTTTCTCGCCCTCTGTTTCTCGCCCACTGTTTCAGCCCCTCTGTTTCTCGCCCTCTGTTTCAGCCCCTCTGTTTCTCGCCCTCTGTTTCAGCCCCTCTGTTTCAGCCCCTCTGTTTCAGCCCCTCTGTTTCTCGCCCTCTGTTTCAGCCCCTCTGTATCAGCCCCTCTGTTTCAGCCCCATTGTTTCTCGCCCTCTGTTTCTCGCCCACTGTTTCAAACCCTCTGTTTCAGCCCCTCTGTTTCAGCCCCTCTGTTTCAGCCCCTCTGTTTCTCGCCCTCTGTTTCTAGCCCTCTGTTTCTCGCTCTCTGTTTCTCGCCCTCTGTTTCTCGCCCTGTGTTTCAGCCCCTCTGTTTCAGCCCCTCTGGTTCAGCCCCTCTGTTTCACCCCCTCTGTTTCTCGCCCTCTGTTTCAGCCCCTCTGTTTCTCGCCCTCTGTTTCAGCCCCTCTGTTTCAGCCCCTCTGTATCAGCCCCTCTGTTTCAGCCGCTCTGTTTCAGCCCCTCTGTTTCAGCCCCTCTGTTTCCCGCCCTCTGTTTCTCGCCCTCTGTTTCTCGCCCTCTGTTTCAGCCCCTCTGTTTCAGCCCCTCTGTTTCAGCCCCTCTGTTTCAGACCCTCTGTTTCTCGCCCTCTGTTTCAGCCCCTCTGTTTCAGCCCCTCTGTTTCAGCCCCTCTGTTTCACCCCCTCTGTTTCAGCCCCTCTGTTTCTCCCCCTCTGTTTCTCGCCATCTGTTTCTCGCCCTCTGTTTCTCGCTCTCTGTTTCTCGCCCTCTGTTTCAGCCCCTCTGTTTCAGCCCATCTGTTTCAGCCACTCTGTTTCTCGCCCCCTGTTTCAGCCGCTCTGTTTCAGCCCCTCTGTTTCAGTCCCTCTGTTTCAGCCCCTCTGTTTCAGCTCCTCTGTTTCTCGCCCTCTGTTTCTCGCCCACTGTTTCAGCCCCTCTGTTTCTCGCCCTCTGTTTCAGCCCCTCTGTTTCTCGCCCTCTGTTTCAGCCCCTCTGTTTCAGCCCCTCTGTTTCAGCCCCTCTGTTTCTCGCCCTCTGTTTCAGCCCCTCTGTTTCAGTCCCTCTGTTTCTCGCCCTCTGTTTCAGCCCCTCTGTTTCAGCCCCTCTGCATCAGCCCCTCTGTTTCAGCCCCTCTGTTTCTCGCCCTCTGTTTCTCGCCCTCTGTTTCAGCCCCTCTGTTTCAGCCCCTCTGTTTCAGCCCCTCTGTTTCAGCCCCTCTGTTTCTCGCCCTCTGTTTCTCGCCCTCTGTTTCTCGCTCTCTGTTTCTCGCCCTCTGTTTCTCGCCTCTGTTTCAGCCCCTCTGTTTCACCCCCTCTGTTTCAGCCCCTCTGTTTTTAGCCCCTCTGTTCATCGCCCTCTGTTTCAGCCCGTCACTTTCAGCCCCTCTGTTTCTAACCTCTGTTTCTCGCCCTCTGTTTCAGCCCCTCTGTTTCAGCCCCTCTGTATCAGCCCCTCTGTTTCAAACCCTCTGTTTCTCGCCCTCTGTTTGTCGCCCTCTGTTTCAGCCCCTCTGTTTCAGCCCGTCTCTTTCAGCCCCTCTGTTTCAGCCCCACTGTTTCTCGCCCTCTGTTTCTCGCCCTCTGTTTCTCGCCCTCTGTTTCTCGCCCTCTGTTTCAGCCCCTCTGTTTCAGCCCCTCTGTTTCAGCCCCTCTGTTTCTCGCCCTCTGTTTCTCGCCCACTGTTTCTCGCCCTCTGTTTCAGCCCCTCTGTTTCAGCCCCTCTGTTTCAGCCCCTCTGTTTCAGCCCCTCTGTTTCTCGCCCTCTGTTTCAGCCCCTCTGTTTCAGCCCCTCTGTTTCAGCCCCTCTGTTTCAGCCCCTCTGTTTCTCGCCCTCTGTTTCAGCCCCTCTGTTTCAGCCCCTCTGTTTCAGCCCATCTGTTTCGCGCCCTCTGTTTCTCGCCCTCTGTTTCAGCCCCTCTGTTTCAGCCCCTCTGTTTCAGCCCCTCTGTTTCAGCCCCTCTGTTTCTCGCCCTCTGTTTCTCGCCCTCTGTTTCTCACCTCTGTTTCAGCCCCTCTGTTTCAGCCCCTCTGTTTCAGCCCCTCTGTTTTTAGCCCCTCTGTTTCTCGCCCTCTGTTTCAGCCCCTCTGTTTCTCGCCCTCTGTTTCAGCCCCTCTGTTTCAGCCCCTCTGTATCAGCCCCTCTGTTTCAACCCCTCTGTTTCTCGCCCTCTGTTTCTCGCCCTCTGTTTCAGCCCCTCTGTTTCAGCCCTTCTCTTTCAGCCCCTCCGTTTCAGCCCCTCTGTTTCTCGCCCTCTGTTTCTCGCCCTCTGTTTCTCGCCCTCTGTTTCTCGCCCTCTGTTTCAGCCCCTCTGTTTCAGCCCCTCTGTTTCAGCCCCTCTGTTTCTCGCCCTCTGTTTCAGCCCCTCTGTTTCAGCCCCTCTGTTTCAGCCACTCTGTTTCTCGCCCTCTGTTTCTCGCCCTCTGTTTCAGCCCCTCTGTTTCAGCCCCTCTGTTTCAGCCCCTCTGTTTCAGCCTCTCTGTTTCTCGCCCTCTGTTTCAGCCCCTCTGTTTCAGCGCCTCTGTTTCAGCCCCTCTGTTTCTCGCTCTCTGTTTCTCGCCCTCTGTTTCAGCCCCTCTGTTTCTCGCCCTCTGTTTCTCGCCCTCTGTTTCAGCCCCACTGTTTCAGCCCCTCTGTTTCTCGCCCTCTGTTTCTCGCCCTCTGTTTCTCGCCCTCTGTTTCAGCCCCTCTGTATCAGCCCCTCTGTTTCAGCCCCTCTGTTTCTCGCCCTCTGTTTCAGCCCCTCTGTTTCAGCCCCTCTGTTTCAGCCCCTCTGTTTCAGCTCCTCTGTTTCTCGCCCTCTGTTTCTCGCCCTCTGTTTCAGCCCCTCTGTTTCTCGCCCTCTGTTTCATCCCCTCTGTTTCTCGCCCTCTGTTTCAGCCCCTCTGTTTCAGCCCCTCTGTTTCAGCCCCTCTGTTTCAGCCCCTCTGTTTCAGCCCCTCTGTTTCTCGCCCTCTGTTTCTCGCCCTCTGTTTCTCGCCTCTGTTTCAGCCCCTCTGTTTCAGCCCCTCTGTTTCAGCCCCTCTGTTTTTAGCCCCTCTGTTTCTCGCCCTCTGTTTCAGCCCCTCTGTTTCTCGCCCTCTGTTTCAGCCCCTCTGTTTCAGCCCCTCTGTATCAGCCCCTCTGTTTCAACCCCTCTGTTTCTCGCCCTCTGTTTCTCGCCCTCTGTTTCAGCCCCTCTGTTTCAGCCCGTCTCTTTCAGCCCCTCCGTTTCAGCCCCTCTGTTTCTCGCCCTCTGTTTCTCGCCCTCTGTTTCTCGCCCTCTGTTTCTCGCCCTCTGTTTCAGCCCCTCTGTTTCAGCCCCTCTGTTTCAGCCCCTCTGTTTCTCGCCCTCTGTTTCAGCCCCTCTGTTTCAGCCCCTCTGTTTCAGCCACTCTGTTTCTCGCCCTCTGTTTCTCGCCCTCTGTTTCAGCCCCTCTGTTTCAGCCCCTCTGTTTCAGCCCCTCTGTTTCAGCCTCTCTGTTTCTCGCCCTCTGTTTCAGCCCCTCTGTTTCAGCGCCTCTGTTTCAGCCCCTCTGTTTCTCGCTCTCTGTTTCTCGCCCTCTGTTTCAGCCCCTCTGTTTCTCGCCGTCTGTTTCTCGCCCTCTGTTTCAGCCCCACTGTTTCAGCCCCTCTGTTTCTCGCCCTCTGTTTCTCGCCCTCTGTTTCTCGCCCTCTGTTTCAGCCCCTCTGTATCAGCCCCTCTGTTTCAGCCCCTCTGTTTCTCGCCCTCTGTTTCAGCCCCTCTGTTTCAGCCAATCTGTTTCAGCCCCTCTGTTTCAGCTCCTCTGTTTCTCGCCCTCTGTTTCTCGCCCTCTGTTTCAGCCCCTCTGTTTCTCGCCCTCTGTTTCATCCCCTCTGTTTCTCGCCCTCTGTTTCAGCCCCTCTGTTTCAGCCCCTCTGTTTCAGCCCCTCTGTTTCTCGCCATCTGTTTCAGCCACTCTGTTTCAGCCCCTCTATTTCTCGCCCTCTGTTTCAGCCCCTCTGTTTCAGCCCCTCTGTATCAGCCCCTCTGTTTCAGCCCCTCTGTTTCTCGCCCTCTGTTTCTCGCCCTCTGTTTCAAACCCTCTGTTTAAGCCCCTCTGTTTCAGCCCCTCTGTTTCAGCCCCTCTGTTTCAGCCCCTCTGTTTCTCGCCCTCTGTTTCTAGCCCTCTGTTTCACGCTCTCTGTTTCTCGCCCTCTGTTTCTCGCCCTGTGTTTCAGCCCCTCTGTTTCAGCCCCTCTGATTCAGCCCCTCTGTTTCAGAACCTCTGTTTCTCGCCCTCTGTTTCAGCCCCTCTGTTTCTCGCCCTCTGTTTCAGCCCCTCTGTTTCATCCCCTCTGTATCAGCCCCTCTGTTTCAGCCCCTCTGTTTCTCGCCCTCTGTTTCTAGCCCTCTGTTTCAGCCCCTCTGTTTCAGCCCCTCTCTTTCAGCCCCTCTGTTTCAGCCCCTCTGTTTCTCGCCCTCTGTTTCTCGACCTCTGTTCCGGCCCCTCTGTTTAAGCCCGTCTCTTTCAGCCCCTCTGTTTCAGCCCCTCTGTTTCAGCCCCTCTGTTTCAGCCCCTCTGTTTCTCGCCCTCTGTTTCTGCCCCTCTGTTTCAGCCCCTCTGTTTCTCGCCCTCTGTTTCAGCCCCTCTGTTTCAGCACCTCTGTTTCAGCCCCTCTGTTTCAGCCCCACTGTTTCTCGTCCTCTGTTTCTCGCTCTCTGTTTCTCGCCCTCTGTTTCTGGCACTCTGTTTCAGCCCCTCAGTTTCAGCCCCTCTGTTTCAGCCCCTCTGTTTTTAGCCCCTCTGTTTCTCGCCCTCTGTTTCAGCCCCTCTGTTTCTCGCCCTCTGTTTCAGCCCCTCTGTTTCAGCCCCTCTGTATCAGCCCCTCTGTTTCAGCCCCTCTGTTTCTCGCCCTCTGTTTCTCGCCCTCTGTTTCAGCCCCTCTGTTTCAGCCCGTCTCTTTCAGCCCCTCTGTTTCAGCCCCTCTGTTTCTCGCCCTCTGTTTTCTCGCCCTCTGTTTCTCGCCCTCTGTTTCTCGCCCTCTGTTTCAGCCCCTCTGTTTCAGCCCCTCTGTTTCAGCCCCTCTGTTTCTCGCCCTCTGTTTCTCGCCCACTGTTTCTCGCCCTCTGTTTCAGCCCCTCTGTTTCAGCCCCTCTGTTTCAGACACTCTGTTTCAGCCCCTCTGTTTCTCGCCCTCTTTTTCAGCCCCTCTGTTTCAGACCCTCTGTTTCAGCCCCTCTGTTTCAGCCCCTCTGTTTCTCGCCCTCTGTTTCAGCCCCTCTGTTTCAGCCCCTCTGTTTCAACCCCTCTGTTTCAGCCCCTCTGTTTCTCGCCCTCTGTTTCTCGCCCTCTTTTTCAGCCCCTCTGCTTCAGCCCCACTGTTTCAGCCCCTCTGTTTCAGCCTCTCTGTTTCTCGCCCTCTGTTTCAGCCCCTCTGTTTCAGCCCCTCTGTTTCTCGCTCTCTGTTTCTCGCCCTCTGTTTCTCGCCCTCTGTTTCTCGCCCTCTGTTTCTCGCCATCTGTTTCAGCCCCACTGTTTCAGCCCCTCTGTTTCTCGCCCTCTGTTTCTCGCCCTCTGTTTCTCGCCCTCTGTTTCAGCCCCTCTGTATCAGCCCCTCTGTTTCAGCCCCTCTGTTTCTCCATCTCTGTTTCAGCCCCTCTGTTTCTGCCCCTCTGTTTCAGCCCCTCTGTTTCAGCTCCTCTGTTTCTCGCCCTCTGTTTCTCGCCCTCTGTTTCAGCCCCTCTGTTTCTCGCCCTCTGTTTCAGCCCCTCTGTTTCTCGCCCTCTGTTTCAGCCCCTCTGTTTCAGCCCCTCTGTTTCAGCCCCTCTGTTTCTCGCCGTGTGTTTCAGCCCCTCTGTTTCAGCCCCTGTGTTTCTCGCCCTCTGTTTCAGCCCCTCTGTTTCAGCCCCTCTTTATCAGCCCCTCTGTTTCAGCCCCTCTGTTTCTCGCCCTCTGTTTCAAACCCTCTTTTTCAGCCCCTCTGTTTCAGCCCCTCTGGTTCAGCCCCTCTGTTTCTCGCCCTCTGTTTCAGCCCCTCTTTTTCAGCCGCTCTGTATCAGCCCCTCTGTTTCTAGCCCTCTGTTTCAGCCCCTCTGTTTCAGCCCCTCTCTTTCAGCCCCTCTGTTTAAGCACCTCTGTTTATCGCCCTATGTTTCTCGCCCTCTGTTTCACGCCCTCTGTTTCTCGCTTTCTGTTTCTCGCCCTCTGTTTCTCGCCCTCTGTTTCAGCCCCTCTGTTTCAGCCCCTCTGTTTCAGCCCCTCTGTTTCTCGCCCTCTGTTTCTCGCCCACTGTTTCTCGCTCTCTGCTTCAGGCACTCTGTTTAAGCCCCTCTGTTTCAGCCCATCTGTTTCAGCCCCTCTGTTTCTCGCCCTCTGTTTCAGCCCCTCTGTTTCTCGCCCTCTGTTTCAGCCTCTCTGTTTCAGCCCCTCTGTATCAGCCTCTCTGTTTCAGCCCCTCTGTTTCCCGCCCTCTGTTTCACGCCCTCTGTTTCAGCCCCTCTGTTTCAGCCCCTCTGTTTCAGCCCATCTGTTTCAGCCCTTCTGTTTCAGCCCCTCTGTTTCTCGCCCTCTGTTTCTCGCCCTCTGTTTCTCGCTCTCTGTTTCTCGCCCTCTGTTTCTCGCCCTCTGTTTCAGCCCCTCTGTTTCAGCCCCTCTGTATAAGCCCCTCTGTTTCAGCCCCTCTGTTTCTCGCCCTCTGTTTCAGCCCCTCTGCTTCAGCCCCTCTGTTTCATCCCCTCTGTTTCAGCTCCTCTGTTTCTCGCCCTCTGTTTCTCGCCCTCTGTTTCAGCCCCTCTGTTTCTCGCCCTCTGTTTCAGCCCCTCTGTTTCTCGCCCTCTGTTTCAGCCCCTCTGTTTCAGCCCCTCTGTTTCAGCCCCTCTGTTTCTCGCCCTCTGTTTCTGCCCCTCTGTTTCAGCCCCTCTGTTTCTCGCCCTCTGTTTCTGCCCCTCTGTTTCAGCCCCTCTGTATCTGCCCCTCTGTTTCACCCCCTCTGTTTCTCGCCCTCTGTTTCTCGCCCACTGTTTCAGCCCCTCTGTTTCTCGCCCTCTGTTTCAGCCCCTCTGTTTCTCGCCCTCTGTTTCAGCCCCTCTGTTTCAGCCCCTCTGTTTCAGCCCCTCTGTTTCTCGCCCTCTGTTTCAGCTCCTCTGTTTCACCCCCTCTGTTTCTCGCCCTCTGTTTCAGCCCCTCTGTTTCTCGCCCTCTGTTTCAGCCCCTCTGTTTCAGCCCCTCTGTATCAGCCCCTCTGTTTCAGCCCCTCTGTTTCATCCCCTCTGTTTCAGCCCCTCTGTTTCTCGCCCTCTGATTCTCACCCTCTGTTTCTCGCCCTCTGTTTCAGCCCCTCTGTTTCAGCCCCTCTGTTTCAGCCCCTCTGTTTCAGCCCCTCTGTATCTCGCACTCTGTTTCAGCCCCTCTGTTTCAGCCTCTCTGTTTCAGCCCCTCTGTTTAAGCCCCTCTGTTTCAGCCCCTCTGTTTCACCCCCTCTGTTTCTCGCCATCTGTTTCTCGCCCTCTGTTTCTCGCCCTCTGTTTTTCGCCCTCTGTTTCAGCCCCCCTGTTTCTCGCCCTCTGTTTCTCGCCCTCTGTTTCTTGCTCTCTGTTTCTCGCCCTCTGTTTCAGCCCCTCTGTTTCAGCCCCTCTGTTTCAGCCACTCTGTTTCTCGCCCTCTGTTTCAGCCCCTCTGTTTCAACCCCTCTGTTTCAGCCCCTCTGTTTTAGCCCCTCTGTTTCAGCTCCTCTGTTTCTCGCCCTCTGTTTCTCGCCCACTGTTTCAGCCCCTCTGTTTCTCGCCCTCTGTTTCAGTCCCTCTGTTTCTCGCCTCTGTTTCAGCCCCTCTGTTTCAGCTCCTCTGTTTCTCGCCCTCTGTTTCAGCCCCTCTGTTTCAGCCCCTCTGTTTCTCGCCCTCTGTTTCTGCCCCTCTGTTTCAGCCCATCTGTATCAGCCCCTCTGTTTCAGCTCCTCTGTTTCTCGCCCTCTGTTTCTCGCCCTCTGTTTCAGCCCCTCTGTTTCAGCCCCTCTGTTTCAGCCCCTCTGTTTCAGCCCCTCTGTTTCTCGCCCTCTGTTTCTCGCCCTCTGTTTCTCGCTCTCTGTTTCTCGCCCTCTGTTTCTCGCCTCTGTTTCAGCCCCTCTGTTTCAGTCCCTCTGTTTCACCCCCTCTGTTTTTAGCCCCTCTGTTTCTCGCCCTCTGTTTCAGCCCCTCTGTTTCTCGCCCTCTGTTTCAGCCCCTCTGTTTCAGCCCCTCTGTATCAGCCCCTCTGTTTCAGCCCCTCTGATTCTCGCCCTCTGTTTCTCGCCCTCTGTTTCAGCCCCTCTGTTTCAGCCCGTCTCTTTCAGCCCCTCTGTTTCAGCCCCTCTGTTTCTCGCCCTCTGTTTCTCGCCCTCTGTTTCTCGCCCTCTGTTTCTCGCCCTCTGTTTCAGCCCCTCTGTTTCAGCCCCTCTGTTTCAGCCCCTCTGTTTCTTGCCCTCTGTTTCTCGCCCACTGTTTCTCGCCCTCTGTTTCAGCCCCTCTGTTTCAGCCCCTCTGTTTCTGCCCCTCTGTTTCTCGCCCTCTGTTTCAGCCCCTCTGTTTCAGCCCCTCTGTTTTAGCCCCTCTGTTTCAGACCCTCTTTTTCTCGCCCTCTATTTCAGCCCTTCTCTTTCAGCCCCTCTGTTTCAGCCCCTCTGTTTCAGCCCCTCTGTTTCACCCCCTCTGTTTTTAGCCCCTCTGTTTCGCGCCCTCTGTTTCAGCCCCTCTGTTTCTCGCCCTCTGTTTCAGCCCCTCTGTTTCAGCCCCTCTGTATCAGCCCCTCTGTTTCAGCCCCTCTGATTCTCGCCCTCTGTTTCTCGCCCTCTGTTTCAGCCCCTCTGTTTCAGCCCGTCTCTTTCAGCCCCTCTGTTTCAGCCTCTCTGTTTCTCGCCCTCTGTTTCTCGCCCTCTGTTTCTTGCCCTCTGATTCTCGCCCTCTTTTTCAGCCCCTCTGTTTCAGCCCCTCTGTTTCAGCCCCACTGTTTCTCGCCCTCTGTTTCTCGCCCACTGTTTCTCGCCCTCTGTTTCAGCCCCTCTGTTTCAGCCCCTCTGTTTCAGCCCCTCTGTTTCTCGCCCTCTGTTTCAGCCCCTCCGTTTCAGCCCCTCTGTTTTAGCCCCTCTGTTTCAGCCCCTCTGTTTCTCGCCCTCTGTATCAGCCCTTCTCTTTCAGCCCCTCTGTTTCAGCCCCTCTGTTTCAGCCCCTCTGTTTCTCGCCCTCTGTTTCTCGCCCTCTGTTTCAGCCCCTCTGTTTCAGCCCCTCAGTTTCAGCCCCTCTGTTTCAGCCTCTCTGTTTCTCGCCCTCTGTTTCAGCCCCTCTGTTTCAGCCACTCTGTTTCAGCCCCTCTGTTTCAGCCCCTCTGTTTCTCGCTCTCTGTTTCTCGCCCTCTGTTTCTCGCCCTCTGATTCTCGCCCTCTGTTTCTCGCCCTCTGTTTCAGCCGCTCTGTTTCAGCCCCTCTGTTTCTCGCCCTCTGTTTCTCGCCCTCTGTTTCTCGCCCTCTGTTTCAGCCCCTCTGTATCAGCCCCTCTGTTTCAGCCCCTCTGTTTCTCGCCCTCTGTTTCAGCCCCTCTGTTTCAGCTCCTCTGTTTCAGCCCCTCTGTTTCAGCTCCTCTGATTCTCGCCCTCTGTTTTTCGCCCTCTGTTTCAGCCCCCCTGTTTCTCGCCCTCTGTTTCTCGCCCTCTGTTTCTCGCTCTCTGTTTCTCGCCCTCTGTTTCAGCCCCTCTGTTTCAGCCCCTCTGTTTCAGCCACTCTGTTTCTCGCCCTCTGTTTCAGCCCCTCTGTTTCAGCCCCTCTGTTTCAGCCCCTCTGTTTCAGACCCTCTGTTTCAGCTCCTCTGTTTCTCGCCCTCTGTTTCTCGCCCACTGTTTCAGCCCCTCTGTTTCTCGCCCTCTGTTTCAGCCCCTCTGTTTCTCGCCTCTGTTTCAGCCCCTCTGTTTCAGCTCCTCTGTTTCTCGCCCTCTGTTTCAGCCCCTCTGTTTCAGCCCCTCTGTTTCTCGCCCTCTGTTTCTGCCCCTCTGTATCAGCCCCTCTGTTTCAGCTCCTCTGTTTCTCGCCCTCTGTTTCTCGCCCTCTGTTTCAGCCCCTCTGTTTCAGCCCCTCTGTTTCAGCCCCTCTGTTTCAGCCCCTCTGTTTCTCGCCCTCTGTTTCTCGCCCTCTGTTTCTCGCTCTCTGTTTCTCGCCCTCTGTTTCTCGCCTCTGTTTCAGCCCCTCTGTTTCAGTCCCTCTGTTTCACCCCCACTGTTTTTAGCCCCTCTGTTTCTCGCCCTCTGTTTCAGCCCCTCTGTTTCTCGCCCTCTGTTTCAGCCCCTCTGTTTCAGCCCCTCTGTTTCAGCCCCTCTGTTTCTCGCCCTCTGTTTCAGCTCCTCTGTTTCACCCCCTCTGTTTCTCGCCCTCTGTTTCAGACCCTCTGTTTCTCGCCCTCTGTTTCAGCCCCTCTGTTTCTCGCCCTCTGTTTCAGCCCCTCTGTTTCATCCCCTCTGTATCAGCCCCTCTGTTTCAGCCCCTCTGTTTCTCGCCCTCTGTTTCTAGCCCTCTGTTTCAGCCCCTCTGTTTCAGCCCCTCTCTTTCAGCCCCTCTGTTTCAGCCCCTCTGTTTCTCGCCCTCTGTTTCTCGACCTCTGTTTCTTCCCCTCTGTTTAAGCCCGTCTCTTTCAGCCCCTCTGTTTCAGCCCCTCTGTTTCAGCCCCTCGGTTTCAGCCCCTCTGTTTCTCGCCCTCTGTTTCTGCCCCTCTGTTTCAGCCCCTCTGTTTCTCGCCCTCTGTTTCTGCCCCTCTGTTTCAGCACCTCTGTATCAGCCCCTCTGTTTCACCCCCACTGTTTCTCGTCCTCTGTTTCTCGCTCTCTGTTTCTCGCACTCTGTTTCTGGCACTCTGTTTCAGCCCCTCTGTTTCAGCCCCTCTGTTTCAGCCCCTCTGTTTTTAGCCCCTCTGTTTCTCGCCCTCTGTTTCAGCCCCTCTGTTTCTCGCCCTCTGTTTCAGCCCCTCTGTTTCAGCCCCTCTGTATCAGCCCCTCTGTTTCAGCCCCTCTGTTTCTCGCCCTCTGTTTCTCGCCCTCTGTTTTAGCCCCTCTGTTTCAGCCCGTCTCTTTCAGCCCCTCTGTTTCAGCCCCTCTGTTTCTCGCCCTCTGTTTTCTCGCCCTCTGTTTCTCGCCCTTTGTTTCTCGCCCTCTGTTTCAGCCCCTCTGTTTCAGCCCCTCTGTTTCAGCCCCTCTGTTTCTCGCCCTCTGTTTCTCGCCCACTGTTTCTCGCCCTCTGTTTCAGCCCCTCTGTTTCAGCCCCTCTGTTTCAGACACTCTGTTTCAGCCCCTCTGTTTCTCGCCCTCTTTTTCAGACCCTCTGTTTCAGACCCTCTGTTTCAGCCCCTCTGTTTCAGCCCCTCTGTTTCTCGCCCTCTGTTTCAGCCCCTCTGTTTCAGCCCCTCTGTTTCAGCCCCTCTGTTTCAGCCCCTCTGTTTCTCGCCCTCTGTTTCTCGCCCTCTTTTTCAGCCCCTCTGTTTCAGCCCCACTGTTTCAGCCCCTCTGTTTCAGCCTCTCTGTTTCTCGCCCTCTGTTTCAGCCCCTCTGTTTCAGCCCCTCTGTTTCTCGCTCTCTGTTTCTCGCCCTCTGTTTCTCGCCCTCTGTTTCTCGCCCTCTGTTTCTCGCCCTCTGTTTCAGCCCCACTGTTTCAGTCCCTCTGTTTCTCGCCCTCTGTTTCTCGCCCTCTGTTTCTCGCCCTCTGTTTCAGCCCCTCTGTATCAGCCCCTCTGTTTCAGCCCCTCTGTTTCTCCATCTCTGTTTCAGCCCCTCTGTTTCTGCCCCTCTGTTTCAGCCCCTCTGTTTCATCTCCTCTGTTTCTCGCCCTCTGTTTCTCGCCCTCTGTTTCAGCCCCTCTGTTTCTCGCCCTCTGTTTCAGCCCCTCTGTTTCTCGCCCTCTGTTTCAGCCCCTCTGTTTCAGCCCCTCTGTTTCAGCCCCTGTGTTTCTCGCCGTGTGTTTCAGCCCCTCTGTTTCAGCCCCTGTGTTTCTCGCCCTGTGTTTCAGCCCCTCTGTTTCAGCCCCTCTTTATCAGCCCCTCTGTTTCAGCCCCTCTGTTTCTCGCCCTCTGTTTCAAACCCTCTTTTTCAGCCCCTCTGTTTCAGCCCCTCTGGTTCAGCACCTCTGTTTCTCGCCCTCTGTTTCAGCCCCTCTGTTTCTCGCCCTCTGTTTCAGCCCCTCTTTTTCAGCCGCTCTGTATCAGCCCCTCTGTTTCAGCCCCTCTGTTTCTCGCCTTCTGTTTCTAGCCCTCTGTTTCAGCCCCTCTGTTTCAGCCCCTCTCTTTCAGCCCCTCTGTTTAAGCCCCTCTGTTTATCGCCCTATGTTTCTCGCCCTCTGTTTCACGCCCTCTGTTTCTCGCTTTCTGTTTCTCGCCCTCTGTTTCTCGCCCTCTGTTTCAGCCCCTCTTTTTCAGCCCCTCTGTTTCAGCCCCTCTGTTTCTCGCCCTCTGTTTCTCGCCCACTGTTTCTCGCTCTCTGTTTCAGGCACTCTGTTTAAGCCCCTGTGTTTCAGCCCATCTGTTTCAGCCCCTCTGTTTCTCGCCCTCTGTTTCAGCCCCTCTGTTTCAGCCCCTCTGTTTCTCGCCCTCTGTTTCAGCCTCTCTGTTTCAGCCCCTCTGTATCAGCCTCTCTGTTTCAGCCCCTCTGTTACCCGCCCTCTGTTTCACGCCCTCTGTTTCAGCCCCTCTGTTTCAGCCCCTCTGTTTCAGCCCATCTGTTTCAGCCCCTCTGTTTCAGCCCCTCTGTTTCAGCCCCTCTGTTTTTAGCCCCTCTGTTTCTCGCCCTCTGTTTCAGCCCCTCTGTTTCTCGCCCTCTGTTTCAGCCCCTCTGTTTCAGCCCCTCTGTATCAGCCCCTCTGTTTCAGCCCCTCTGTTTCTCGCCCTCTGTTTCTCGCCCTCTGTTTTAGCCCCTCTGTTTCAGCCCGTCTCTTTCAGCCCCTCTGTTTCAGCCCCTCTGTTTCTCGCCCTCTGTTTTCTCGCCCTCTGTTTCTCGCCCTTTGTTTCTCGCCCTCTGTTTCAGCCCCTCTGTTTCAGCCCCTCTGTTTCAGCCCCTCTGTTTCTCGCCCTCTGTTTCTCGCCCACTGTTTCTCGCCCTCTGTTTCAGCCCCTCTGTTTCAGCCCCTCTGTTTCAGACACTCTGTTTCAGCCCCTCTGTTTCTCGCCCTCTTTTTCAGACCCTCTGTTTCAGACCCTCTGTTTCAGCCCCTCTGTTTCAGCCCCACTGTTTCTCGCCCTCTGTTTCAGCCCCTCTGTTTCAGCCCCTCTGTTTCAGCCCCTCTGTTTCAGCCCCTCTGTTTCTCGCCCTCTGTTTCTCGCCCTCTTTTTCAGCCCCTCTGTTTCAGCCCCACTGTTTCAGCCCCTCTGTTTCAGCCTCTCTGTTTCTCGCCCTCTGTTTCAGCCCCTCTGTTTCAGCCCCTCTGTTTCTCGCTCTCTGTTTCTCGCCCTCTGTTTCTCGCCCTCTGTTTCTCGCCCTCTGTTTCTCGCCCTCTGTTTCAGCCCCACTGTTTCAGTCCCTCTGTTTCTCGCCCTCTGTTTCTCGCCCTCTGTTTCTCGCCCTCTGTTTCAGCCCCTCTGTATCAGCCCCTCTGTTTCAGCCCCTCTGTTTCTCCATCTCTGTTTCAGCCCCTCTGTTTCTGCCCCTCTGTTTCAGCCCCTCTGTTTCATCTCCTCTGTTTCTCGCCCTCTGTTTCTCGCCCTCTGTTTCAGCCCCTCTGTTTCTCGCCCTCTGTTTCAACCCCTCTGTTTCTCGCCCTCTGTTTCAGCCCCTCTGTTTCAGCCCCTCTGTTTCAGCCCCTGTGTTTCTCGCCGTGTGTTTCAGCCCCTCTGTTTCAGCCCCTGTGTTTCTCGCCCTCTGTTTCAGCCCCTCTGTTTCAGCCCCTCTTTATCAGCCCCTCTGTTTCAGCCCCTCTGTTTCTCGCCCTCTGTTTCAAACCCTCTTTTTCAGCCCCTCTGTTTCAGCCCCTCTGGTTCAGCACCTCTGTTTCTCGCCCTCTGTTTCAGCCCCTCTGTTTCTCGCCCTCTGTTTCAGCCCCTCTTTTTCAGCCGCTCTGTATCAGCCCCTCTGTTTCAGCCCCTCTGTTTCTCGCCTTCTGTTTCTAGCCCTCTGTTTCAGCCCCTCTGTTTCAGCCCCTCTCTTTCAGCCCCTCTGTTTAAGCCCCTCTGTTTATCGCCCTATGTTTCTCGCCCTCTGTTTCACGCCCTCTGTTTCTCGCTTTCTGTTTCTCGCCCTCTGTTTCTCGCCCTCTGTTTCAGCCCCTCTTTTTCAGCCCCTCTGTTTCAGCCCCTCTGTTTCTCGCCCTCTGTTTCTCGCCCACTGTTTCTCGCTCTCTGTTTCAGGCACTCTGTTTAAGCCCCTGTGTTTCAGCCCATCTGTTTCAGCCCCTCTGTTTCTCGCCCTCTGTTTCAGCCCCTCTGTTTCAGCCCCTCTGTTTCTCGCCCTCTGTTTCAGCCTCTCTGTTTCAGCCCCTCTGTATCAGCCTCTCTGTTTCAGCCCCTCTGTTACCCGCCCTCTGTTTCACGCCCTCTGTTTCAGCCCCTCTGTTTCAGCCCCTCTGTTTCAGCCCATCTGTTTCAGCCCTTCTGTTTCAGCCCCTCTGTTTCTCGCCCTCTGTTTCTCGCCCTCTGTTTCTCGCTCTCTGTTTCTCGCCCTCTGTATCTCGCCCTCTGTTTCAGCCCCTCTGTTTCAGCCCCTCTGTATCAGCCCCTCTGTTTCAGCCCCTCTGTTTCTCGCCCTCTGTTTCAGCCCCTCTGCTTCAGCCCCTCTGTTTCATCCCCTCTGTTTCAGCTCCTCTGTTTCTCGCCCTGTTTCTCGCCCTCTGTTTCAGCCCCTCTGTTTCTCGCCCTCTGTTTCAGCCCCTCTGTTTCTCGCCCTCTGTTTCAGCCCCTCTGTTTCAGCCCCTCTGTTTCACCCCCTCTGTTTTTAGCCCCTCTGTTTCAGCTCCTCTGTTTCACCCCCTCTGTTTCTCGCCCTCTGTTTCAGCCCCTCTGTTTCTCGCCCTCTGTTTCAGCCCCTCTGTTTCAGCCCCTCTGTATCAGCCCCTCTGTTTCAGCCCCTCTGTTTCATCCCCTCTGTTTCAGCCCCTCTGTTTCTCGCCCTCTGATTCTCACCCTCTGTTTCTCGCCCTCTGTTTCAGCCCCTCTGTTTCAGCCCCTCTGTTTCAGCCCCTCTGTTTCAGCCCCTCTGTTTCTCGCCCTCTGTTTCAGCCCCTCTGTTTCAGCCTCTCTGATTCAGCCCCTCTGTTTAAGCCCCTCTGTTTCAGCCCCTCTGTTTCTCCCCCTCTGTTTCTCGCCATCTGTTTCTCGCCCTCTGTTTCTCGCCCTCTGTTTTTCGCCCTCTGTTTCAGCCCCCCTGTTTCTCGCCCTCTGTTTCTCGCCCTCTGTTTCTCGCTCTCTGTTTCTCGCCCTCTGTTTCAGCCCCTCTGTTTCAGCCCCTCTGTTTCATCCACTCTGTTTCTCGCCCTCTGTTTCAGCCCCTCTGTTTCAGCCCCTCTGTTTCAGCCCCTCTGTTTCAGCCCCTCTGTTTCAGCTCCTCTGTTTCTCGCCCTCTGTTTCTCGCCCACTGTTTCAGCCCCTCTGTTTCTCGCCCTCTGTTTCAGCCCCTCTGTTTCTCGCCTCTGTTTCAGCCCCTCTGTTTCAGCTCCTCTGTTTCTCGCCCTCTGTTTCAGCCCCTCTGTTTCAGCCCCTCTGTTTCTCGCCCTCTGTTTCTGCCCCTCTGTTTCAGCCCATCTGTATCAGCCCCTCTGTTTCAGCTCCTCTGTTTCTCGCCCTCTGTTTCTCGCCCTCTGTTTCAGCCCCTCTGTTTCAGCCCCTCTGTTTCAGCCCCTCTGTTTCAGCCCCTCTGTTTCTCGCCCTCTGTTTCTCGCCCTCTGTTTCTCGCTCTCTGTTTCTCGCCCTCTGTTTCTCGCCTCTGTTTCAGCCCCTCTGTTTCAGTCCCTCTGTTTCACCCCCTCTGTTTTTAGCCCCTCTGTTTCTCGCCCTCTGTTTCAGCCCCTCTGTTTCTCGCCCTCTGTTTCAGCCCCTCTGTTTCAGCCCCTCTGTATCAGCCCCTCTGTTTCAGCCCCTCTGATTCTCGCCCTCTGTTTCTCGCCCTCTGTTTCAGCCCCTCTGTTTCAGCCCGTCTCTTTCAGCCCCTCTGTTTCAGCCCCTCTGTTTCTCGCCCTCTGTTTCTCGCCCTCTGTTTCTCGCCCTCTGTTTCAGCCCCTCTGTTTCAGCCCCTCTGTTTCAGCCCCTCTGTTTCTTGCCCTCTGTTTCTCGCCCACTGTTTCTCGCCCTCTGTTTCAGCCCCTCTGTTTCAGCCCCTCTGTTTCTGCCCCTCTGTTTCTCGCCCTCTGTTTCAGCCCCTCTGTTTCAGCCCCTCTGTTTTAGCCCCTCTGTTTCAGCCCCTCTTTTTCTCGCCCTCTATTTCAGCCCTTCTCTTTCAGCCCCTCTGTTTCAGCCCCTCTGTTTCAGCCCCTCTGTTTCACCCCCTCTGTTTTTAGCCCCTCTGTTTCGCGCCCTCTGTTTCAGCCCCTCTGTTTCTCGCCCTCTGTTTCAGCCCCTCTGTTTCAGCCCCTCTGTATCAGCCCCTCTGTTTCAGCCCCTCTGATTCTCGCCCTCTGTTTCTCGCCCTCTGTTTCAGCCCCTCTGTTTCAGCCCGTCTCTTTCAGCCCCTCTGTTTCAGCCTCTCTGTTTCTCGCCCTCTGTTTCTCGCCCTCTGTTTCTCGCCCTCTGATTCTCGCCCTCTTTTTCAGCCCCTCTGTTTCAGCCCCTCTGTTTCAGCCCCACTGTTTCTCGCCCTCTGTTTCTCGCCCACTGTTTCTCGCCCTCTGTTTCAGCCCCTCTGTTTCAGCCCCTCTGTTTCAGCCCCTCTGTTTCTCGCCCTCTGTTTCAGCCCCTCCGTTTCAGCCCCTCTGTTTTAGCCCCTCTGTTTCAGCCCCTCTGTTTCTCGCCCTCTGTATCAGCCCTTCTCTTTCAGCCCCTCTGTTTCAGCCCCTCTGTTTCAGCCCCTCTGTTTCTCGCCCTCTGTTTCTCGCCCTCTGTTTCAGCCCCTCTGTTTCAGCCCCTCTGTTTCAGCCCCTCTGTTTCAGCCTCTCTGTTTCTCGCCCTCTGTTTCAGCCCCTCTGTTTCAGCCACTCTGTTTCAGCCCCTCTGTTTCAGCCCCTCTGTTTCTCGCTCTCTGTTTCTCGCCCTCTGTTTCTCGCCCTCTGATTCTCGCCCTCTGTTTCTCGCCCTCTGTTTCAGCCGCTCTGTTTCAGCCCCTCTGTTTCTCGCCCTCTGTTTCTCGCCCTCTGTTTCTCGCCCACTGTTTCAGCCCCTCTGTATCAGCCCCTCTGTTTCAGCCCCTCTGTTTCTCGCCCTCTGTTTCAGCCCCTCTGTTTCAGCTCCTCTGTTTCAGCCCCTCTGTTTCAGCTCCTCTGTTTCTCGCCCTCTGTTTTTCGCCCTCTGTTTCAGCCCCCCTGTTTCTCGCCCTCTGTTTCTCGCCCTCTGTTTCTCGCTCTCTGTTTCTCGCCCACTGTTTCAGCCCCTCTGTTTCAGCCCCTCTGTTTCAGCCACTGTGTTTCTCGCCCTCTGTTTCAGCCCCTCTGTTTCAGCCCCTCTGTTTCAGCCCCTCTGTTTCAGCCCCTCTGTTTCAGCTCCTCTGTTTCTCGCCCTCTGTTTCTCGCCCACTGTTTCAGCCCCTCTGTTTCTCGCCCTCTGTTTCAGCCCCTCTGTTTCTCGCCTCTGTTTCAGCCCCTCTGTTTCAGCTCCTCTGTTTCTCACCCTCTGTTTCAGCCCCTCTGTTTCAGCCCCTCGGTTTCTCGCCCTCTGTTTCTGCCCCTCTGTTTCAGCCCCTCTGTATCAGCCCCTCTGTTTCAGCTCCTCTGTTTCTCGCCCTCTGTTTCTCGCCCTCTGTTTCAGCCCCTCTGTTTCAGCCCCTCTGTTTCAGCAACTCTGTTTCAGCCCCTCTGTTTCTCGCCCTCTGTTTCTCGCCCTCTGTTTCTCGCTCTCTGTTTCTCGCCCTCTTTTTCTCGCCTCTGTTTCAGCCCCTCTGTTTCAGTCACTCTGTTTCACCCCCTCTGTTTTTAGCCCCTCGGTTTCTCGCCCTCTGTTTCTGCCCCTCTGTTTCAGCCCCTCTGTATCAGCCCCTCTGTTTCAGCCCCTCTGATTCTCGCCCTCTGTTTCTCGCCCTCTGTTTCAGCCCCTCTGTTTCAGCCCGTCTCTTTCAGCCCCTCTGTTTCAGCCCCTCTGTTTCTCGCCCTCTGTTTCTCGCCCTCTGTTTCTCGCCCTCTGTTTCTCGCCCTCTGTTTCAGCCCCTCTGTTTCAGCCCCTCTGTTTCAGCCCCTCTGTTTCTTGCCCTCTGTTTCTCGCCCACTGTTTCTCGCCCTCTGTTTCAGCCCCTCTGTTTCAGCCCCTCTGTTTCATCCCCTCTGTTTCTCGCCCTCTGTTTCAGCCCCTCTGTTTCAGCCCCTCTGTTTTAGCCCCTCTGTTTCAGCCCCTCTGTTTCTCTCCCTCTATTTCAGCCCTTCTCTTTCAGCCCCTCTGTTTCAGCCCCTCTGTTTCACCCCCTCTGTTTTTAGCCCCTCTGTTTCGCGCCCTCTGTTTCAGCCCCTCTGTTTCTCGCCCTCTGTTTCAGCCCCTCTGTTTCAGCCCCTCTGTATCAGCCCCTCTGTTTCAGCCCCTCTGATTCTCGCCCTCTGTTTCTCGCCCTCTGTTTCAGCCCCTCTGTTTCATCCCGTCTCTTTCAGCCCCTCTGTTTCAGCCTCTCTGTTTCTCGCCCTCTGTTTCTCGCCCTCTGTTTCTCGCCCTCTGATTCTCGCCCTCTTTTTCAGCCCCTCTGTTTCAGCCCCTCTGTTTCAGCCCCTCTGTTTCTCGCCCTCTGTTTCAGCCCCTCTGTTTCAGCCCCTCTGTTTTAGCCCCTCTGTTTCAGCCCCTCTGTTTCTCGCCCTCTGTATCAGCCCTTCTCTTTCAGCCCCTCTGTTTCAGCCCCTCTGTTTCAGCCCCTTTGTTTCTCGCCCTCTGTTTCTCGCCCTCTGTTTCAGCCCCTCTGTTTCAGCCCCTCTGTTTCAGCCCCTCTGTTTCAGCCTCTCTGTTTCTCGCCCTCTGTTTCAGCCCCTCTGTTTCAGCCACTCTGTTTCAGCCCCTCTGTTTCAGCCCCTCTGTTTCTCTCTCTCTGTTTCTCGCCCTCTGTTTCTCGCACTCTGATTCTCGCCCTCTGTTTCTCGCCCTCTGTTTCAGCCGCTCTGTTTCAGCCCCTCTGTTTCTCGCCCTCTGTTTCTCGCCCTCTGTTTCTCGCCCTCTGTTTCAGCCCCTCTGTATCAGCCCCTCTGTTTCAGCCCCTCTGTTTCTCGCCCTCTGTTTCAGCCCCTCTTTTTCAGCTCCTCTGTTTCAACCCCTCTGTTTCAGCTCCTCTGTTTCTCGCCCTCTGTTTCTCGCCCTCTGTTTCAGCCCATCTGTTTCACGCCCTCTGTTTCAGCCCCTCTGTTTCTCGCCCTCTGTTTCAGCCCCTCTGTTTCAGCCACTCTGTATCAGCCCCTCTGTTTCTCGCCCTCTGTTTCAGCCCCTCTGTTTCAGCCCCTCTGTTTCTCGCCCTCTGTTTCAGCCCCTCTGTTTCAGCCCCTCTGTATCAGCCCCTCTGTTTCAGCCTCTCTGTTTCTCGCCCTCTGTTTCTCGCTCTCTGTTTCAGCCCCTCTGTTTCAGCCCCTCTGTTTCAGCCCCTCTGTTTCAGCCCCTCTGTTTCAGCCCCTCTGTTTCTCGCTCTCTGTTTCTCGCCCTCTGTTTCTCGCCCTGAGTTTCAGCCCCTCTGTTTCAGCCCCTCTGGTTCAGCCCCTCTGTTTCAGCCCCTCTGTTTCTCGCCCTCTGTTTCAGCCCCTCTGTTTCTCGCCCTCTGTTTCAGCCCCTCTGTTTCAGCCCCTCTGTATCAGCCCCTCTGTTTCAGCCCCTCTATTTCTCGCCCTCTGTTTCTAGCCCTCTGTTTCAGCCCCTCTGTTTCAGCCCCTCTCTTTCAGCCCCTCTGTTTCAGCCCCTCTGTTTCTCGCCCTCTGTTTCTCGCCCTCTGTTTCAGCCCCTCTGTTTCAGCCCATCTCTTTCAGCCCCTCTGTTTCAGCCCCTCTGTTTCAGCCCCTCTGTTTCTCGCCCTCTGTTTCTCGCCCTCTGTTTCTGCCCCTCTGTTTCAGCCACTCTGTTTCTCGCCCTCTGTTTCAGCCACTATGTTTCAGCCCCTCTGTATCAGCCCCTCTGTTTCAGCCCCACTGTTTCTCGCCCTCTGTTTCTCGCTCTCTGTTTCTCGCCCTCTGTTTCAGGCCCTCTGTTTCAGCCCCTCTGTTTCAGCCCCTCTGTTTCAGCCCCTCTGTTTTTAGCCCCTCTGTTTCTCGCCCTCTGTTTCAGCCCCTCTGTTTCTCGCCCTCTGTTTCAGCCCCTCTGTTTCAGCCCCTCTGTATCAGCCCCTCTGTTTCAGCCCCTCTGATTCTCGCCCTCTGTTTCTCGCCCTCTGTTTCAGCCCCTCTGTTTCAGCCCGTCTCTTTCAGCCCCTCTGTTTCAGCCCCTCTGTTTCTCGCCCTCTGTTTCTCGCCCTCTGTTTCCCGCCATCTGTTTCTGCCCTCTGTTTCAGCCCCTCTGTTTCAGCCCCTCTGTTTCAGCCCCTCTGTTTCTCGCCCTCTGTTTCAGCCCCTCTGTTTCAGCCCCTCTGTTTCAGACACTCTGTTTCAGCCCCTCTGTTTCTCGCCCTCTGTTTCAGCCCCTCTGTTTCAGCCCCTCTGTTTCAGCACCTCTGTTTCAGCCCCTCTGTTTCTCGCCCTCTGTTTCAGCCCCTCTGTTTCAGCCCCTCTGTTTCAGCCCCTCTGTTTCTCGCCCTCTGTTTCTCGCCCTCTGTTTCTCGCCCTCTTTTTCAGCCCCTCTGTTTCAGCCCCTCTGTTTCAGCCCCTCTGTTTCAGCCTCTCTGTTTCTCGCCCTCTGTTTCAGCCCCTCTGTTTCAGCTCCTCTGTTTCAGACCCTCTGTTTCTCGCTCTCTGTTTCGCGCCCTCTGTTTCTCGCACTCTGTTTCTCGCCCTCTGTTTCAGCCCCTCTGTTTCAGCCCCTCTGTTTCTCGCCATCTGTTTCTCGCCCTCTGTTTCTCGCCCTCTGTTTCAGCCCCTCTGTATCAGCCCCTCTGTTTCAGCCCCTCTGTTTCTCGCCCTCTGTTTCAGACCCTCTGTTTCAGCCCCTCTGTTTCAGCCCCTCTGTTTCAGCTCCTCTGTTTCTTGCCCTCTGTTTCTCGCCCTCTGTTTCAGCCCCTCTGTTTCTCGCCCTCTGTTTCAGCCCCTCTGTTTCTCGCCCTCTGTTTCAGCCCCTCTGTTTCAGCCCCTCTGTTTCAGCCCCTCTGTTTCTCGCCCTCTGTTTCAGCCCCTCTGTTTCAGCCCCTCTGTTTCTCGCCCTCTGTTTCAGCCCCTCTGTTTCTCGCCCTCTGTTTCAGCCCCTCTGTTTCAGCCCCTCTGTTTCTCGCCCTCTGTTTCAGCCCCTCTGTTTCAGCCCCTCTGTATCAGCCCCTCTGTTTCAGCCCCTCTGTTTCTCGCCCTCTGTTTCAAGCACTCTGTTTCAAACCCTCTGTTTCAGCCCCTCTGTTTCAGCCACTCTGTTTTTCGCCCTCTGTTTCAGCCCCTCTATTTCAGCCCCTCTGTTTCAGCCCCTCTGTTTCAGCCCCTCTGTTTCTCGCCCTCTGTTTCAGCCCCTCTGTTTCAGCCCCTGTGTTTCAGCCCCTCTGTTTCATCTCCTCTGTTTCTCGCCCTCTGTTTCAGCCCCTCTGTTTCAGCCCCTCTGTTTCAGCCCCTCTGTTTCAGCCTCTCTGTTTCTCGCCCTCTGTTTCAGCCCCTCTGTTTCAGCCCCTCTGTTTCAGCCCCTCTGTTTCAGCCCCTCTGTTTCTCGCTCTCTGTTTCTCGCCCTCTGTTTCTCGCCCTCTGTTTCTCGCCCTCTGTTTCTCGCCCTCTGTTTCAGCCCCTCTGTTTCAGCCCCTCTGTTTCTCGCCCTTTGTTTCTCGCCCTCTGTTTGTCGCCCTCTGTTTCAGCACCTCTGTATCAGCCCCTCTGTTTCAGCCCCTCTGTTTCTCGCCCTCTGTTTCATCCCCTCTGTTTCAGCCCCTCTGTTTCAGCCCCTCTGTTTCAGCTCCTCTGTTTCTCGCCCTCTGTTTCTCGCCCTCTCTTTCAGCCCCTCTGTTTCTCGCCCTCTGTTTCAGCCCCTCTGTTTCTCGCCCTCAGTTTCAGCCCCTCTGTTTCAGCCCCTCTGTTTCAGCCCCTCTGTTTCTCGCCCTCTGTTTCAGCCACTCTGTTTCAGCCCCTCTGTTTCTCGCCCTCTGTTTCAGCCCCTCTGTTTCAGCCCCTCTGTATCAGCCCCTCTGTTTCAGCCCCTCTGTTTCTCGCCCTCTGTTTCTCGCCCTCTGTTTCAAACCATCTGTTTCAGCCCCTCTGTTTCAGCCCCTCTGTTTCAGCCCCTCTGTTTCAGCCCCTCTGTTTCAGCCCCTCTGTTAAAGCCCGTCTGTTTCTAGCCCTCTGTTTCTCGCTCTCTGTTTCTCGCCCTCTGTTTCTCGCCCTGTGTTTCAGCCCCTCTGCTTCAGCCCCTCTGGTTCAGCCCCTCTGTTTCAGCCCCTCTGTTAAAGCCCGTCTGTTTCTCGCCCTCTGTTTCTCGACCTCTGTTTCAGCCCCTCTGTTTCAGGCCGTCTCTTTCAGCCCCTCTGTTTCAGCCCCTCTGTTTCAGCCCCTCTGTTTCAGCCCCTCTGTTTCTCGCCCTCTGTTTCAGCCCCTCTGTTTCAGCCCCTCTGTAGCAGCCCCTCTGTTTCAGCCCCACTGTTTCTCGCCCTCTGTTTCTCGCTCTCTGTTTCTCGCCCTCTGTTTCTGGCCCTCTGTTTCAGCCCCTCTGTTTCAGCCCCTCTGTTTCAGCCCCTCTGTTTTTAGCCCCTCTGTTTCTCGCCCTCTGTTTCAGCCCCTCTGTTTCTCGCCCTCAGTTTCAGCCGCTCTGTTTCAGCCCCTCTGTATCAGCCCCTCTGTTTCAGCCCCTCTGTTTCTCGCCCTCTGTTTCTCGCCCTCTGTTTCAGCCCCTCTGTTTCAGCCCGTCTCTTTCAGCCCCTCTGTTTAAGCCCCTCTGTTTCTCGCCCTCTGTTTCTCGCCCTCTGTTTCTCGCCCTCTGTTTCTCGCCCTCTGTTTCAGCCCCTCTGTTTCAGCCCCTCTGTTTCAGCACCTCTGTTTCTCGCCCTCTGTTTCAGCCCCTCTGTTTCAGCCCCTCTGTTTCAGCCCCTCTGTTTCAGCCCCTCTGTTTCTCGCCCTCTGTTTCAGCCCCTCTGTTTCCGCCCCTCTGTTTCAGCCCCTCTGTTTCTCGCCCTCTGTTTCTCGCCCTCTGTTTCTCGCCCTCTGTTTCTCGCCCTCTGTTTCAGCCCCTCTGTTTCAGCCCCTCTGTTTCTCGCCCTCTGTTTCAGCCCCTCTGTTTCAGCCCCTCTTGTTCAGCCCCTCTGTTTCAGCCCCTCTGTTTCTCGCCCTCTGTTTCAGCCCCTCTGTTTCAGCCCCTCTGTTTCAGCCACTCTGTTTCTCGCCCTCTGTTTCAGCCCCTCTGTTTCAGCCCCTCTGTTTCAGCCCCTCTGTTTCAGCCCCTCTGTTTCTCGCCCTCTGTTTCAGCCCCTCTGTTTCTCGCCCTCTGTTTCAGCCCCTCTGTTTCAGCCCCTCTGTTTCAGCCCCTCTGTTTCTCGCTCTCTGTTTCTCGCCCTCTGTTTCTCGCCCTCTGTTTCTCGCGCTCTGTTTCTCGCCCTCTGTTTCTCGCCCTCTGTTTCAAACCCTCTGTTTCAGCCTCTCTGTTTCAGCCCCTCTGTTTTTTGCCCTCTGTTTCAGCCCCTCTGTTTCAGCCCCTCTGTTTCAGCCCCTCTGTTTCAGCCCCTCTGTTTCTCGCCCTCTGTTTCAGCCACTCTGTTTCAGCCCCTCTGTTTCAGCCCCTCTGTTTCTCGCCCTCTGTTTCTCGCCCTCTGTTTCAGCCCCTCTGTTTCTCGCCCTCTGTTTCAGCCCCTCTGTTTCAGCCCCTCTGTATCAGCCCCTCTGTTTCAGCCCCTCTGTTTCTCGCCCTCTGTTTCTAGCCCTCTGTTTCAGCCCCTCTGTTTCAGCCTCTCTCTTTCAGCCCCTCTGTTTCAGCCCCTCTGTTTCTCGCCCTCTGTTTCTCGCCCTCTGTTTCAGCCCCTCTGTTTCAGACCGTCTCTTTCAGCCCCTCTGTTTCAGCCCCTCTGTTTCAGCCCCTCTGTTTCTCGCCCTCTGTTTCTGCCCCTCTGTTTCAGCCACTCTGTTTCTCGCCCTCTCTTTCAGCCCCTATGTTTCAGCCCCTCTGTATCAGCCCCTCTGTTTCAGCCCCACTGTTTCTCGCCCTCTGTTTCTCGCTCTCTGTTTCTCGCCCTCTGTTTCAGGCCCTCTGTTTCAGCCCCTCTGTTTCAGCCCCTCTGTTTCAGCCCCTCTGTTTTTAGCCCCTCTGTTTCTCGCCCTCTGTTTCAGCCCCTCTGTTTCTCGCCCTCTGTTTCAGCCCCTCTGTTTCAGCCCCTCTGTATCAGACCCTCTGTTTCAGCCCCTCTGATTCTCGCCCTCTGTATCTCGCGCTCTGTTTCAGCCCCTCTGTTTCAGCCCGTCTCTTTCAGCCCCTCTGTTTCAGCCCCTCTGTTTCTCGCCCTCTGTTTCTCGCCCTCTGTTTCTCGCCATCTGTTTCTCGCCCTCTGTTTCAGCCCCTCTGTTTCAGCCCCTCTGTTTCAGCCCCTCTGTTTCTCGCCCTCTGTTTCAGCCCCTCTGTTTCAGCCCATCTGTTTCAGACACTCTGTTTCAGCCCCTCTGTTTCTCGCCCTCTGTTTCAGCCCCTCTGTTTCAGCCCCTCTGTTTCAGCCCCTCTGTTTCAGCCCCTCTGCTTCTCGCCCTCTGTTTCAGCCCCTCTGTTTCAGCCCCTCTGTTTCAGCCCCTCTGTTTCTCGCCCTCTGTTTCTCGCCCTCTGTTTCTCGCCCTCTTTTTCAGCCCCTCTGTTTCAGACCCTCTGTTTCAGCCCCTCTGTTGCAGCCTCTCTGTTTCTCGCCCTCTGTTTCAGCCCCTCTGTTTCAGCTCCTCTGTTTCAGACCCTCTGTTTCTCGCTCTCTGTTTCTCGCCCTCTGTTTCTCGCCCTCTGTTTCTCGCCCTCTGTTTCAGCCCCTCTGTTTCAGCCCCTCTGTTTCTCGCCCTCTGTTTTTCGCCCTCTGTTTCTCGCCCTCTGTTTCAGCCCCTCTGTTTCAGCCCCTCTGTTTCAGCCCCTCTGTTTCAGCCTCTCTGTTTCTCGCCCACTGTTTCAGCCCCTCTGTTTCAGCCCCTCTGTTTCAGCCCCTCTGTTTCAGCCCCTCTGTTTCTCGCCCTCTGTTTCAGCCCCTCTGTTTCAGCCCCTCTGTTTCAGCCCCTCTGTTTCAGCTCCTCTGTTTCTCGCCCTCTGTTTCTCGCCCTCTGTTTCAGCCCCTCTGTTTCTCGCCCTCTGTTTCAGCACGTCTGTTTCTCGCCCTCAGTTTCAGCCCCTCTGTTTCAGCCCCTCTGTTTCAGACCCTCTGTTTCTCGCCCTCTGTTTCAGCCACTCTGTTTCAGCCCCTCTGTTTCTCGCCCTCTGTTTCAGCCCCTCTGTTTCAGCCCCTCTGTATCAGCCCCTCTGTTTCAGCCCCTCTGTTTCTCGCCCGCTGTTTCTCGCCCTCTGTTTCAAACCCTCTGTTTCAGCCCCTCTGTTTCAGCCCCTCTGTTTCAGCCCCTCTGTTTCAGCCCCTCTGTTTCTCGCCCTCTGTTTCTAGCCCTCTGTTTCTCGCTCTCTGTTTCTCGCCCTCTGTTTCTCGCCCTGTGTTTCAGCCCCTCTGTTTCAGCCCCTCTGGCTCATCCCCTCTGTTTCAGCCCCTCTGTTAAAGCCCGTCTGTTTCTCGCCCTCTGTTTCTCGACCTCTGTTTCAGCCCCTCTGTTTCAGCCCGTCTCTTTCAGCCCCTCTGTTTCAGCCCCTCTGTTTCAGCCCCTTTGTTTCAGCCCCTCTGTTTCTCGCCCTCTGTTTCAGCCCCTCTGTTTCAGCCCCTCTGTATCAGCCCCTCTGTTTCAGCCCCACTGTTTCTCGCCCTCTGTTTCTCGCTCTCTGTTTCTCGCCCTCTGTTTCTGGCCCTCTGTTTCAGCCCCTCTGTTTCAGCCCCTCTGTTTCAGCCCCTCTGTTTTTAGCCCCTCTGTTTCTCGCCCTCTGTTTCAGCCCCTCTGTTTCTCGCCCTCAGTTTCAGCCGCTCTGTTTCAGCCCCTCTGTATCAGCCCCTCTGTTTCAGCCCCTCTGTTTCTCGCCCTCTGTTTCAGCCCCTCTGTTTCAGCCCCTCTGTTTCAGCCCCTCTGTTTCAGCCCCTCTGATTCTCGCTCTCTGTTTCTCGCCCTCTGTTTCTCGCCCTCTGTTTCTCGCCCTCTGTTTCTCGCCCTCTGTTTCTCGCCCTCTGTTTCAAACCCTCTGTTTCAGCCCCTCTGTTTCAGCCCCTCTGTTTTTCGCCCTCTGTTTCAGCCCCTCTGTTTCAGCCCCTCTGTTTCAGCCCCTCTGTATCTCGCCCTCTGTTTCAGCCCCTCTGTTTCAGCCCCTCTGTTTCTCGCCCTCTGTTTCTCGCCCTCTCTTTCAGCCCCTCTGTTTCAGCCCCTCTGTTTCAGCCCCTCTGTTTCAGCCTCTCTGTTTCTCGCCCTCGGTTTCAGCCCCTCTGTTTCAGCCGCTCTGTTTCAGCCCCTCTGTTTCAGCCCCTCTGTTTCTCGCTCCCTGTTTCTCGCCCTCTGTTTCTCGCCCTCTGTTTCTCGCCCTCTGTTTCTCGCCCTCTGTTTCTCGCCCTCTGTTTCAGCCCCTCTGTTTCAGCCCCTCTGTTTCTCGCCCTCTGTTTCTCGCCCTCTGTTTCAGCCCCTCTGTTTCAGCCCCTCTGTTTCAGCCCCTCTGTATCAGCCCCTCTGTTTCAGCCCCTCTGTTTCTCGCCCTCTGTTTCAGCCCCTCTGCTTCAGCCCCTCTGTTTCATCCCCTCTGTTTCAGCTCCTCTGTTTCTCGCCCTCTGTTTCTCGCCCTCTGTTTCAGCCCCTCTGTTTCTCGCCCTCTGTTTCAGCCCCTCTGTTTCTGGCCCTCTGTTTCAGCCCCTCTGTTTCAGCCCCTCTGTTTCAGCCCCTCTGTTTCTCGCCCTCTGTTTCTGCCCCTCTGTTTCAGCCCCTCTGTTTCTCGCCCTCTGTTTCTGCCCCTCTGTTTCAGCCCCTCTGTATCTGCCCCTCTGTTTCAGCCCCTCTGTTTCTCGCCCTCTGTTTCTCGCCCTCTGTTTCAGCCCCTCTGTTTCTCGCCCTCTGTTTCAGACCCTCTGTTTCTCGCCCTCTGTTTCAGCCCCTCTGTTTCAGCCCCTCTGTTTCAGCCCCTCTGTTTCTCGCCCTCTGTTTCAGCTCCTCTGTTTCACCCCCTCTGTTTCTCGCCCTCTGTTTCAGCCCCTCTGTTTCTCGCCCTCTGTTTCAGCCCCTCTGTTTCAGCCCCTCTGTATCAGCCCCTCTGTTTCAGCCCCTCTGTTTCAGCCCCTCTGTTTCAGCCCCTCTGTTTCTCGCCCTCTGTTTCTCACCCTCTGTTTCTCGCCCTCTGTTTCAGCCCCTCTGTTTCAGCCCCTCTGTTTCAGCCCCTCTGTTTCAGCCCCTCTGTTTCTCGCCCTCTGTTTCAGCCCCTCTGTTTCAGCCTCTCTGTTTCAGCCCCTCTGTTTAAGCCCCTCTGTTTCAGCCCCTCTGATTCTCCCCCTCTGTTTCTCGCCATCTGTTTCTCGCCCTCTGTTTCTCGCCCTCTGTTTCTCGCCCTCTGTTTCTGCCCCTCTGTTTCAACCCCTCTGTTTCTCGCCCTCTGTTTCTGCCCCTCTGTTTCAGCCCCTCTGTATCTGCCCCTCTGTTTAAGCCCCTCTGTTTCTCGCCCTCTGTTTCTCGCCCTCTGTTTCAGCCCCTCTGCTTCAGCCCCTCTGGTTCAGCCCCTCTGTTTCAGCCCCTCTGTTAAAGCCCGTCTGTTTCTCGCCCTCTGTTTCTCGACCTCTGTTTCAGCCCCTCTGTTTCAGCCCGTCTCTTTCAGCCCCTCTGTTTCAGCCCCTCTGTTTCAGCCCCTCTGTTTCAGCCCCTCTGTTTCTCGCCCTCTGTTTCAGCCCCTCTGTTTCAGCCCCTCTGTAGCAGCCCCTCTGTTTCAGCCCCACTGTTTCTCGCCCTCTGTTTCTCGCTCTCTGTTTCTCGCCCTCTGTTTCTGGCCCTCTGTTTCAGCCCCTCTGTTTCAGCCCCTCTGTTTCAGCCCCTCTGTTTTTAGCCCCTCTGTTTCTCGCCCTCAGTTTCAGCCGCTCTGTTTCAGCCCCTCTGTATCAGCCCCTCTGTTTCAGCCCCTCTGTTTCTCGCCCTCTGTTTCTCGCCCTCTGTTTCAGCCCCTCTGTTTCAGCCCGTCTCTTTCAGCCCCTCTGTTTAAGCCCCTCTGTTTCTCGCCCTCTGTTTCTCGCCCTCTGTTTCTCGCCTACTGTTTCTCGCCCTCTGTTTCAGCCCCTCTGTTTCAGCCCCTCTGTTTCAGCCCCTCTGTTTCTCGCCCTCTGTTTCAGCCCCTCTGTTTCAGCCCCTCTGTTTCAGCCCCTCTGTTTCAGCCCCTCTGTTTCTCGGCCTCTGTTTCAGCCCCTCTGTTTCAGCCCCTCTGTTTCAGCCCCTCTGTTTCTCGCCCTCTGTTTCTCGCCCTCTGTTTCTCGCCCTCTGTTTCTCGCCCTCTGTTTCAGCCCCTCTGTTTCAGCCCCTCTGTTTCTCGCCCTCTGTTTCAGCCCCTCTGTTTCAGCCCCTCTGTTTCAGCCCCTCTGTTTCAGCCCCTCTGTTTCTCGCCCTCTGTTTCAGCCCCTCTGTTTCAGCCCCTCTGTTTCAGCCCCTCTGTTTCTCGCCCTCTGTTTCAGCCCCTCTGTTTCAGCCCCTCTGTTTCAGCCCCTCTGTTTCAGCCCCTCTGTTTCTCGCCCTCTGTTTCAGCCCCTCTGTTTCTCGCCCTCTGTTTCAGCCCCTCTGTTTCAGCCCCTCTGTTTCAGCCCCTCTGTTTCTCGCTCTCTGTTTCTCGCCCTCTGTTTCTCGCCCTCTGTTTCTCGCCCTCTGTTTCTCGCCCTCTGTTTCTCGCCCTCTGTTTCAAACCCTCTGTTTCAGCCCCTCTGTTTCAGCCCCTCTGTTTTTTGCCCTCTGTTTCAGCCCCTCTGTTTCAGTCCCTCTGTTTCAGCCCCTCTGTTTCAGCCCCTCTGTTTCTCGCCCTCTGTTTCAGCCCCTCTGTTTCAGCCCCTCTGTTTCAGCCCCTCTGTTTCTCGCCCTCTGTTTCTCGCCCTCTGTTTCAGCCCCTCTGTTTCTCGCCCTCTGTTTCAGCCCCTCTGTTTTAGCCCCTCTGTATCAGCCCCTCTGTTTCAGCCCCTCTGTTTCTCGCCCTCTGTTTCTAGCCCTCTGTTTCAGCCCCTCTGTTTCAGCCCCTCTCTTTCAGCCCCTCTGTTTCAGCCCCTCTGTTTCTCGCACTCTGTTTCTCGCCCTCTGTTTCAGCCCCTCTGTTTCAGCCCGTCTCTTTCAGCCCCTCTGTTTCAGCCCCTCTGTTTCAGCCCCTCTGTTTCTCGCCCTCTGTTTCTGCCCCTCTGTTTCAGCCACTCTGTTTCTCGCCCTCTCTTTCAGCCCCTATGTTTCAGCCCCTCTGTATCAGCCCCTCTGTTTCAGCTCCACTGTTTCTCGCCCTCTGTTTCTCGCTCTCTGTTTCTCGCCCTCTGTTTCAGGCCCTCTGTTTCAGCCCCTCTGATCAGCCCCTCAGTTTCAGCCCCTCTGTTTTTAGCCCCTCTGTTTCTCGCCCTCTGTTTCAGCCCCTCTGTTTCTCGCCCTCTGTTTCAGCCCCTCTGTTTCAGCCCCTCTGTATCAGACCCTCTGTTTCAGCCCCTCTGATTCTCGCCCTCTGTTTCTCGCGCTCTGTTTCAGCCCCTCTGTTTCAGCCCGTCTCTTTCAGCCCCTCTGTTTCAGCCCCTCTGTTTCTCGCCCTCTGTTTCTCGCCCTCTGTTTCTCGCCATCTGTTTCTTGCCCTCTGTTTCAGCCCCTCTGTTTCAGCCCCTCTGTTTCAGCCCCTCTGTTTCTCGCCCTCTGTTTCAGCCCCTCTGTTTCAGCCCCTCTGTTTCAGACACTCTGTTTCAGCCCCTCTGTTTCTCGCCCTCTGTTTCAGCCCCTCTGTTTCAGCCCCTCTGTTTCAGCCCCTCTGTTTCAGCCCCTCTGATTCTCGCCCTCTGTTTCAGCCCCTCTGTTTCAGCCCCTCTGTTTCAGCCCCTCTGTTTCTCGCCCTCTGTTTCTCGCCCTCTGTTTCTCGCCCTCTTTTTCAGCCCCTCTGTTTCAGCCCCTCTGTTTCAGCCCCTCTGTTTCAGCCTCTCTGTTTCTCGCCCTCTGTTTCAGCCCCTCTGTTTCAGCTCCTCTGTTTCAGACCCTCTGTTTCTCGCTCTCTGTTTCTCGCCCTCTGTTTCTCGCCCTCTGTTTCTCGCCCTCTGTTTCAGCCCCTCTGTTTCAGCCCCTCTGTTTCTCGCCCTCTGTTTCTCGCCCTCTGTTTCTCGCCCTCTGTTTCAGCCCCTCTGTTTCAGCCCCTCTGTTTCAGCCCCTCTGTTTCAGCCCCTCTGTTTCTCGCCCTCTGTTTCAGCCCCTCTGTTTCAGCCCCTCTGTTTCAGCCCCTCTGTTTCAGCCCCTCAGTTTCTCGCCCTCTGTTTCAGCCCCTCTGTTTCAGCCCCTCTGTTTCAGCCCCTCTGTTTCAGCTCCTCTGTTTCTCGCCCTCTGTTGCAGCCCCTCTGTTTCAGCCCCTCTGTTTCTCGCCCTCTGTTTCAGCCCCTCTGTTTCTCGCCCTCAGTTTCAGCCCCTCTGTTTCAGCCCCTCTGTTTCAGCCCCTCTGTTTCTCGCCCTCTGTTTCAGCCACTCTGTTTCAGCCCCTCTGTTTCTCGCCCTCTGTTTCAGCCCCTCTGTTTCAGCCCCTCTGTATCAGCCCCTCTGTTTCAGCCCCTCTGTTTCTCGCCCGCTGTTTCTCGCCCTCTGTTTCAAACCCTCTGTTTCAGCCCCTCTGTTTCAGCCCCTCTGTTTCAGCCCCTCTGTTTCTGCCCCTCTGTTTCTCGCCCTCTGTTTCTAGCCCTCTGTTTCTCGCTCTCTGTTTCTCGCCCTCTGTTTCTCGCCCTGTGTTTCAGCCCCTCTGTTTCAGCCCCTCTGGTTCAGCCCCTCTGTTTCAGCCCCTCTGTTAAAGCCCGTCTGTTTCTCGCCCTCTGTTTCTCGACCTCTGTTTCAGCCCGTCTCTTTCAGCCCGTCTCTTTCAGCTCCTCTGTTTCAGACCCTCTGTTTCTCGCTCTCTGTTTCTCGCCCTCTGTTTCTCGCCCTCTGTTTCTCGCCCTCTGTTTCAGCCCCTCTGTTTCAGCCCCTCTGTTTCTCGCCCTCTGTTTCTCGCCCTCTGTTTCTCGCCCTCTGTTTCAGCCCCTCTGTTTCAGCCCCTCTGTTTCAGCCCCTCTGTTTCAGCCCCTCTGTTTCTCGCCCTCTGTTTCAGCCCCTCTGTTTCAGCCCCTCTGTTTCAGCCCCTCTGTTTCAGCCCCTCAGTTTCTCGCCCTCTGTTTCAGCCCCTCTGTTTCAGCCCCTCTGTTTCAGCCCCTCTGTTTCAGCTCCTCTGTTTCTCGCCCTCTGTTGCAGCCCCTCTGTTTCAGCCCCTCTGTTTCTCGCCCTCTGTTTCAGCCCCTCTGTTTCTCGCCCTCAGTTTCAGCCCCTCTGTTTCAGCCCCTCTGTTTCAGCCCCTCTGTTTCTCGCCCTCTGTTTCAGCCACTCTGTTTCAGCCCCTCTGTTTCTCGCCCTCTGTTTCAGCCCCTCTGTTTCAGCCCCTCTGTATCAGCCCCTCTGTTTCAGCCCCTCTGTTTCTCGCCCGCTGTTTCTCGCCCTCTGTTTCAAACCCTCTGTTTCAGCCCCTCTGTTTCAGCCCCTCTGTTTCAGCCCCTCTGTTTCTGCCCCTCTGTTTCTCGCCCTCTGTTTCTAGCCCTCTGTTTCTCGCTCTCTGTTTCTCGCCCTCTGTTTCTCGCCCTGTGTTTCAGCCCCTCTGTTTCAGCCCCTCTGGTTCAGCCCCTCTGTTTCAGCCCCTCTGTTAAAGCCCGTCTGTTTCTCGCCCTCTGTTTCTCGACCTCTGTTTCAGCCCGTCTCTTTCAGCCCGTCTCTTTCAGCCCCTCTGTTTCAGCCCCTCTGTTTCAGCCCCTCTGTTTCAGCCCCTCTGTTTCTCGCCCTCTGTTTCAGCCCCTCGGTTTCAGCCCCTCTGTATCAGCCCCTCAGTTTCAGCCCCACTGTTTCTCGCCCTGTGTTTCTCGCTCTCTGTTTCTCGCCCTCTGTTTCTGGCCCTCTGTTTCAGCCCCTCTGTTTCAGCCCCTCTGTTTCAGCCCCTCTGTTTTTAGCCCCTCTGTTTCTCGCCCTCTGTTTCAGCCCCTCTGTTTCTCGCCCTCAGTTTCAGCCGCTCTGTTTCAGCCCCTCTGTATCAGCCCCTCTGTTTCAGCCCCTCTGTTTCTCGCCCTCTGTTTCTCGCGCTCTGTTTCAGCCCCTCTGTTTCAGCCCGTCTCTTTCAGCCCCTCTGTTTAAGCCCCTCTGTTTCTCGCCCTCTGTTTCTCGCCCTCTGTTTCTCGCCCTCTGTTTCTCGCCCTCTGTTTCAGCCCCTCTGTTTCAGCCCCTCTGTTTCAGCCCCTCTGTTTCTCGCCCTCTGTTTCAGCCCCTCTGTTTCAGCCCCTCTGTTTCAGCCCCTCTGTTTCAGCCCCTCTGTTTCTCGCCCTCTGTTTCAGCCCCTCTGTTTCAGCCCCTCTGTTTCAGCCCCTCTGTTTCTCGCCCTCTGTTTCTCGCCCTCTGTTTCTCGGCCTCTGTTTCTCGCCCTCTGTTTCAGCCCCTCTGTTTCAGCCCCTCTGTTTCTCGCCCTCTGTTTCAGCCCCTCTGTTTCAGCCCCTCTGTTTCAGCCCCTCTGTTTCAGCCCCTCTGTTTCTCGCCCTCTGTTTCAGCCCCTCTGTTTCAGCTCCTCTGTTTCAGCCCCTCTGTTTCTCGCCCTCTGTTTCAGCCCCTCTGTTTCAGCCCCTCTGTTTCAGCCCCTCTGTTTCAGCCCCTCTGTTTCAGCCCCTCTGTTTCTCGCTCTCTGTTTCTCGCCCTCTGTTTCTCGCCCTCTGTTTCTCGCCCTCTGTTTCTCGTCCTCTGTTTCTCGCCCTCTGTTTCAAACCCTCTGTTTCAGCCCCTCTGTTTCAGCCCCTCTGTTTTTCGCCCTCTGTTTCAGCCCCTCTGTTTCAGCCCCTCTGTTTCAGCCCCCTGTTTCAGCCCCTCTGTTTCTCGCCCTCTGTTTCAGCCCCTCTGTTTCAGCCCCTCTGTTTCAGCCCCTCTGTTTCTCGCCCTCTGTTTCTCGCCCTCTCTTTCAGCCCCTCTGTTTCAGCCCCTCTGTTTCAGCCCCTCTGTTTCAGCCTCTCTGTTTCTCGCCCTCTGTTTCAGCCCCTCTGTTTCAGCCGCTCTGTTTCAGCCCCTCTGTTTCAGCCCCTCTGTTTCTCGCTCCCTGTTTCTCGCCCTCTGTTTCTCGCCCTCTGTTTCTCGCCCTCTGTTTCTCGCCCTCTGTTTCTCGCCCTCTGTTTCAGCCCCTCTGTTTCAGCCCCTCTGTTTCTCGCCCTCTGTTTCAGCCCCTCTGTTTCAGCCCCTCTGTTTCAGCCCCTCTGTTTCAGCCCTTCTGTTTCAGCCCCTCTGTATCAGCCCCTCTGTTTCAGCCCCTCTGTTTCTCGCCCTCTGTTTCAGCCCCTCTGCTTCAGCCCCTCTGTTTCATCCCCTCTGTTTCAGCTCCTCTGTTTCTCGCCCTCTGTTTCTCGCCCTCTGTTTCAGCCCCTCTGTTTCTCGCCCTCTGTTTCAGCCCCTCTGTTTCTGGCCCTCTGTTTCAGCCCCTCTGTTTCAGCCCCTCTGTTTCAGCCCCTCTGTTTCTCGCCCTCTGTTTCTGCCCCTCTGTTTCAGCCCCTCTGTTTCTCGCCCTCTGTTTCTGCCCCTCTGTTTCAGCCCCTCTGTATCTGCCCCTCTGTTTCAGCCCCTCTGTTTCTCGCCCTCTGTTTCTCGCCCTCTGTTTCAGCCCCTCTGTTTCTCGCCCTCTGTTTCAGCCCCTCTGTTTCTCGCCCTCTGTTTCAGCCCCTCTGTTTCAGCCCCTCTGTTTCAGCTCCTCTGTTTCTCGCCCTCTGTTTCAGCTCCTCTGTTTCACCCCCTCTGTTTCTCGCCCTCTGTTTCAGCCCCTCTGTTTCTCGCCCTCTGTTAAAGCCCCTCTGTTTCAGCCCCTCTGTATCAGCCCCTCTGTTTCAGCCCCTCTGTTTCAGCCCCTCTGTTTCAGCCCCTCTGTTTCAGCCCCTCTGTTTCAGCCCCTCTGTTTCAGCCCCTCTGTTTCTCGCTCTCTGTTTCTCGCCCTCTGTTTCTCGCCCTCTGTTTCTCGCCCTCTGTTTCTCGTCCTCTGTTTCTCGCCCTCTGTTTCAAACCCTCTGTTTCAGCCCCTCTGTTTCAGGCACTCTGTTTTTCGGCCTCTGTTTCAGCCCCTCTGTTTCAGCCCCTCTGTTTCAGCCCCCTGTTTCAGCCCCTCTGTTTCTCGCCCTCTGTTTCAGCCCCTCTGTTTCAGCCCCTCTGTTTCAGCCCCTCTGTTTCTCGCCCTCTGTTTCTCGCCCTCTCTTTCAGCCCCTCTGTTTCAGCCCCTCTGTTTCAGCCCCTCAGTTTCAGCCTCTCTGTTTCTCGCCCTCTGTTTCAGCCCCTCTGTTTCAGCCGCTCTGTTTCAGCCCCTCTGATTCAGCCCCTCTGTTTCACGCTCCCTGTTTCTCGCCCTCTGTTTCTCGCCCTCTGTTTCTCGCCCTCTGTTTCTCGCCCTCTGTTTCTCGCCCTCTGTTTCAGCCCCTCTGTTTCAGCCCCTCTGTTTCTCGCCCTCTGTTTCAGCCCCTCTGTTTCAGCCCCTCTGTTTCAGCCCCTCTGTTTCAGCCCCTCTGTTTCAGCCCCTCTGTATCAGCCCCTCTGTTTCAGCCCCTCTGTTTCTCGCCCTCTGTTTCAGCCCCTCTGCTTCAGCCCCTCTGTTTCATCCCCTCTGTTTCAGCTCCTCTGTTTCTCGCCCTCTGTTTCTCGCCCTCTGTTTCAGCCCCTCTGTTTCTCGCCCTCTGTTTCAGCCCCTCTGTTTCTGGCCCTCTGTTTCAGCCCCTCTGTTTCAGCCCCTCTGTTTCAGCCCCTCTGTTTCTCGCCCTCTGTTTCTGCCCCTCTGTTTCAGCCCCTCTGTTTCTCGCCCTCTGTTTCTGCCCCTCTGTTTCAGCCCCTCTGTATCTGCCCCTCTGTTTCAGCCCCTCTGTTTCTCGCCCTCTGTTTCTCGCCCTCTGTTTCAGCCCCTCTGTTTCTCGCCCTCTGTTTCAGCCCCTCTGTTTCTCGCCCTCTGTTTCAGCCCCTCTGTTTCAGCCCCTCTGTTTCAGCTCCTCTGTTTCTCGCCCTCTGTTTCAGCTCCTCTGTTTCACCCCCTCTGTTTCTCGCCCTCTGTTTCAGCCCCTCTGTTTCTCGCCCTCTGTTTCAGCCCCTCTGTTTCAGCCCCTCTGTTTCAGCCCCTCTGTTTCAGCCCCACTGTTTCTCGCCCTCTGTTTCAGCCCCTCTGTTTCAGCCTCTCTGTTTCAGCCCCTCTGTTTAAGCCCCTCTGTTTCAGCCCCTCTGTTTCTCCCCCTCTGTTTCTCGCCATCTGTTTCTCGCCCTCTGTTTCTCGCCCTCTGTTTTTCGCCCTCTGTTTCAGCCCCCCTGTTTCTCGCCCTCTGTTTCTCGCCCTCTGTTTCTCGCCCTCTGTTTCTCGCCCTCTGTTTCAGCCCCTCTGTTTCTCGCCCTCTGTTTCAGCTCCTCTGTTTCAGCTCCTCTGTTTCTCGCCCTCTGTTTCAGCCCCTCTGTTTCAGCCCCTCTGTTTCTCGCCCTCTGTTTCTGCAACTCTGTTTCAGCCCCTCTGTATCAGCCACTCTGTTTCAGCTCCTCTGTTTCTCGCCCTCTGTTTCTCGCCCTCTGTTTCAGCCCCTCTGTTTCAGCCCCTCTGTTTCAGCCCCTCTGTTTCAGCCCCTCTGTTTCTCGCCCTCTGTTTCTCGCCCTCTGCTTCTCGCTCTCTGTTTCTCGCCCTCTGTTTCTCGCCTCTGTTTCAGCCCCTCTGTTTCATTCCCTCTGTTTCACCCCCTCTGTTTTTAGCCCCTCTGTTTCTCGCCCTCTGTTTCAGCCCCTCTGTTTCAGCCCCTCTGTATCAGCCCCTCTGTTTCAGCCCCTCTGATTCGCGCCCTCTGTTTCTCGCCCTCTTTTTCAGCCGCTCTGTTTCAGCCCGTCTCTTTCAGCCCCTCTGTTTCAGCCCCTCTGTTTCTCGCCATCTGTTTCTCGCCCTCTGTTTCTCGCCCTCTGTTTCTCGCCCTCTGTTTCAGCCCCTCTGTTTCAGCCCCTCTGTTTCAGCCCCTCTGTTTCTTGCCCTCTGTTTCTCGCCCACTGTTTCTCGCCCTCTGTTTCAGCCCCTCTGTTTCAGCCCCTCTGTTTCAGCCCCTCTGTTTCTCGCCCTCTGTTTCAGCCCCTCTGTTTCAGCCCCTCTGTTTAGGCCCCTCTGTTTCAGCCCCTCTGTTTCTCGCCCTCTATTTCAGCCCTTCTCTTTCAGCCCCTCTGTTTCAGCCCCTCTGTTTCAGCCCCTCAGTTTCACCCCCTCTGTTTTTAGCCCCTCTGTTTCGCGCCCTCTGTTTCAGCCCCTCAGTTTCTCGCCCTCTGTTTCAGCCCCTCTGTTTCAGCCCCTCTGTATCAGCCCCTCTGTTTCAGCCCCTCTGATTCTCGCCCTCTGTTTCTCGCCCTCTGTTTCAGCCCCTCTGTTTCAGCCCGTCTCTTTCAGCCCCTCTGTTTCAGCCTCTCTGTTTCTCGCCCTCTGTTTCTCGCCCTCTGTTTCTCGCCCTCTGATTCTCACCCTCTGTTTCAGCCCCTCTGTTTCAGCCCCTCTGTTTCAGCCCCACTGTTTCTCGCCCTCTGTTTCTCGCCCACTGTTTCTCGCCCTCTGTTTCAGCCCCTCTGTTTCAGCCCCTCTGTTTCAGTCCCTCTGTTTCTCGCCCACTGTTTCAGCACCTCTGTTTCAGCCCCTCTGTTTCAGCCCCTCTGTTTCAGCCCCTCTGTTTCAGCCCCTCTGTTTCAGCCCCTCTGTATCAGCCCCTCTGTTTCAGCCCCTCTGTTTCTCGCCCTCTGTTTCAGCCCCTCTGCTTCAGCCCCTCTGTTTCATCCCCTCTGTTTCAGCTCCTCTGTTTCTCGCCCTCTGTTTCTCGCCCTCTGTTTCAGCCCCTCTGTTTCTCGCCCTCTGTTTCAGCCCCTCTGTTTCTGGCCCTCTGTTTCAGCCCCTCTGTTTCAGCCCCTCTGTTTCAGCCCCTCTGTTTCTCGCCCTCTGTTTCTGCCCCTCTGTTTCAGCCCCTCTGTTTCTCGCCCTCTGTTTCTGCCCCTCTGTTTCAGCCCCTCTGTATCTGCCCCTCTGTTTCAGCCCCTCTGTTTCTCGCCCTCTGTTTCTCGCCCTCTGTTTCAGCCCCTCTGTTTCTCGCCCTCTGTTTCAGCCCCTCTGTTTCTCGCCCTCTGTTTCAGCCCCTCTGTTTCAGCCCCTCTGTTTCAGCTCCTCTGTTTCTCGCCCTCTGTTTCAGCTCCTCTGTTTCACCCCCTCTGTTTCTCGCCCTCTGTTTCAGCCCCTCTGTTTCTCGCCCTCTGTTTCAGCCCCTCTGTTTCAGCCCCTCTGTTTCAGCCCCTCTGTTTCAGCCCCACTGTTTCTCGCCCTCTGTTTCAGCCCCTCTGTTTCAGCCTCTCTGTTTCAGCCCCTCTGTTTAAGCCCCTCTGTTTCAGCCCCTCTGTTTCTCCCCCTCTGTTTCTCGCCATCTGTTTCTCGCCCTCTGTTTCTCGCCCTCTGTTTTTCGCCCTCTGTTTCAGCCCCCCTGTTTCTCGCCCTCTGTTTCTCGCCCTCTGTTTCTCGCCCTCTGTTTCTCGCCCTCTGTTTCAGCCCCTCTGTTTCTCGCCCTCTGTTTCAGCTCCTCTGTTTCAGCTCCTCTGTTTCTCGCCCTCTGTTTCAGCCCCTCTGTTTCAGCCCCTCTGTTTCTCGCCCTCTGTTTCTGCAACTCTGTTTCAGCCCCTCTGTATCAGCCACTCTGTTTCAGCTCCTCTGTTTCTCGCCCTCTGTTTCTCGCCCTCTGTTTCAGCCCCTCTGTTTCAGCCCCTCTGTTTCAGCCCCTCTGTTTCAGCCCCTCTGTTTCTCGCCCTCTGTTTCTCGCCCTCTGCTTCTCGCTCTCTGTTTCTCGCCCTCTGTTTCTCGCCTCTGTTTCAGCCCCTCTGTTTCATTCCCTCTGTTTCACCCCCTCTGTTTTTAGCCCCTCTGTTTCTCGCCCTCTGTTTCAGCCCCTCTGTTTCAGCCCCTCTGTATCAGCCCCTCTGTTTCAGCCCCTCTGATTCGCGCCCTCTGTTTCTCGACCTCTTTTTCAGCCGCTCTGTTTCAGCCCGTCTCTTTCAGCCCCTCTGTTTCAGCCCCTCTGTTTCTCGCCATCTGTTTCTCGCCCTCTGTTTCTCGCCCTCTGTTTCTCGCCCTCTGTTTCAGCCCCTCTGTTTCAGCCCCTCTGTTTCAGCCCCTCTGTTTCTTGCCCTCTGTTTCTCGCCCACTGTTTCTCGCCCTCTGTTTCAGCCCCTCTGTTTCAGCCCCTCTGTTTCAGCCCCTCTGTTTCTCGCCCTCTGTTTCAGCCCCTCTGTTTCAGCCCCTCTGTTTAGGCCCCTCTGTTTCAGCCCCTCTGTTTCTCGCCCTCTATTTCAGCCCTTCTCTTTCAGCCCCTCTGTTTCAGCCCCTCTGTATCAGCCCCTCTGTTTCAGCCCCTCTGTTTCTCGCCCGCTGTTTCTCGCCCTCTGTTTCAAACCCTCTGTTTCAGCCCCTCTGTTTCAGCCCCTCTGTTTCAGCCCCTCTGTTTCTGCCCCTCTGTTTCTCGCCCTCTGTTTCTAGCCCTCTGTTTCTCGCTCTCTGTTTCTCGCCCTCTGTTTCTCGCCCTGTGTTTCAGCCCCTCTGTTTCAGCCCCTCTGGTTCAGCCCCTCTGTTTCAGCCCCTCTGTTAAAGCCCGTCTGTTTCTCGCCCTCTGTTTCTCGACCTCTGTTTCAGCCCGTCTCTTTCAGCCCGTCTCTTTCAGCTCCTCTGTTTCAGACCCTCTGTTTCTCGCTCTCTGTTTCTCGCCCTCTGTTTCTCGCCCTCTGTTTCTCGCCCTCTGTTTCAGCCCCTCTGTTTCAGCCCCTCTGTTTCTCGCCCTCTGTTTCTCGCCCTCTGTTTCTCGCCCTCTGTTTCAGCCCCTCTGTTTCAGCCCCTCTGTTTCAGCCCCTCTGTTTCAGCCCCTCTGTTTCTCGCCCTCTGTTTCAGCCCCTCTGTTTCAGCCCCTCTGTTTCAGCCCCTCTGTTTCAGCCCCTCAGTTTCTCGCCCTCTGTTTCAGCCCCTCTGTTTCAGCCCCTCTGTTTCAGCCCCTCTGTTTCAGCTCCTCTGTTTCTCGCCCTCTGTTGCAGCCCCTCTGTTTCAGCCCCTCTGTTTCTCGCCCTCTGTTTCAGCCCCTCTGTTTCTCGCCCTCAGTTTCAGCCCCTCTGTTTCAGCCCCTCTGTTTCAGCCCCTCTGTTTCTCGCCCTCTGTTTCAGCCACTCTGTTTCAGCCCCTCTGTTTCTCGCCCTCTGTTTCAGCCCCTCTGTTTCAGCCCCTCTGTATCAGCCCCTCTGTTTCAGCCCCTCTGTTTCTCGCCCGCTGTTTCTCGCCCTCTGTTTCAAACCCTCTGTTTCAGCCCCTCTGTTTCAGCCCCTCTGTTTCAGCCCCTCTGTTTCTGCCCCTCTGTTTCTCGCCCTCTGTTTCTAGCCCTCTGTTTCTCGCTCTCTGTTTCTCGCCCTCTGTTTCTCGCCCTGTGTTTCAGCCCCTCTGTTTCAGCCCCTCTGGTTCAGCCCCTCTGTTTCAGCCCCTCTGTTAAAGCCCGTCTGTTTCTCGCCCTCTGTTTCTCGACCTCTGTTTCAGCCCGTCTCTTTCAGCCCGTCTCTTTCAGCCCCTCTGTTTCAGCCCCTCTGTTTCAGCCCCTCTGTTTCAGCCCCTCTGTTTCTCGCCCTCTGTTTCAGCCCCTCGGTTTCAGCCCCTCTGTATCAGCCCCTCAGTTTCAGCCCCACTGTTTCTCGCCCTGTGTTTCTCGCTCTCTGTTTCTCGCCCTCTGTTTCTGGCCCTCTGTTTCAGCCCCTCTGTTTCAGCCCCTCTGTTTCAGCCCCTCTGTTTTTAGCCCCTCTGTTTCTCGCCCTCTGTTTCAGCCCCTCTGTTTCTCGCCCTCAGTTTCAGCCGCTCTGTTTCAGCCCCTCTGTATCAGCCCCTCTGTTTCAGCCCCTCTGTTTCTCGCCCTCTGTTTCTCGCGCTCTGTTTCAGCCCCTCTGTTTCAGCCCGTCTCTTTCAGCCCCTCTGTTTAAGCCCCTCTGTTTCTCGCCCTCTGTTTCTCGCCCTCTGTTTCTCGCCCTCTGTTTCTCGCCCTCTGTTTCAGCCCCTCTGTTTCAGCCCCTCTGTTTCAGCCCCTCTGTTTCTCGCCCTCTGTTTCAGCCCCTCTGTTTCAGCCCCTCTGTTTCAGCCCCTCTGTTTCAGCCCCTCTGTTTCTCGCCCTCTGTTTCAGCCCCTCTGTTTCAGCCCCTCTGTTTCAGCCCCTCTGTTTCTCGCCCTCTGTTTCTCGCCCTCTGTTTCTCGGCCTCTGTTTCTCGCCCTCTGTTTCAGCCCCTCTGTTTCAGCCCCTCTGTTTCTCGCCCTCTGTTTCAGCCCCTCTGTTTCAGCCCCTCTGTTTCAGCCCCTCTGTTTCAGCCCCTCTGTTTCTCGCCCTCTGTTTCAGCCCCTCTGTTTCAGCTCCTCTGTTTCAGCCCCTCTGTTTCTCGCCCTCTGTTTCAGCCCCTCTGTTTCAGCCCCTCTGTTTCAGCCCCTCTGTTTCAGCCCCTCTGTTTCAGCCCCTCTGTTTCTCGCTCTCTGTTTCTCGCCCTCTGTTTCTCGCCCTCTGTTTCTCGCCCTCTGTTTCTCGTCCTCTGTTTCTCGCCCTCTGTTTCAAACCCTCTGTTTCAGCCCCTCTGTTTCAGCCCCTCTGTTTTTCGCCCTCTGTTTCAGCCCCTCTGTTTCAGCCCCTCTGTTTCAGCCCCCTGTTTCAGCCCCTCTGTTTCTCGCCCTCTGTTTCAGCCCCTCTGTTTCAGCCCCTCTGTTTCAGCCCCTCTGTTTCTCGCCCTCTGTTTCTCGCCCTCTCTTTCAGCCCCTCTGTTTCAGCCCCTCTGTTTCAGCCCCTCTGTTTCAGCCTCTCTGTTTCTCGCCCTCTGTTTCAGCCCCTCTGTTTCAGCCGCTCTGTTTCAGCCCCTCTGTTTCAGCCCCTCTGTTTCTCGCTCCCTGTTTCTCGCCCTCTGTTTCTCGCCCTCTGTTTCTCGCCCTCTGTTTCTCGCCCTCTGTTTCTCGCCCTCTGTTTCAGCCCCTCTGTTTCAGCCCCTCTGTTTCTCGCCCTCTGTTTCAGCCCCTCTGTTTCAGCCCCTCTGTTTCAGCCCCTCTGTTTCAGCCCTTCTGTTTCAGCCCCTCTGTATCAGCCCCTCTGTTTCAGCCCCTCTGTTTCTCGCCCTCTGTTTCAGCCCCTCTGCTTCAGCCCCTCTGTTTCATCCCCTCTGTTTCAGCTCCTCTGTTTCTCGCCCTCTGTTTCTCGCCCTCTGTTTCAGCCCCTCTGTTTCTCGCCCTCTGTTTCAGCCCCTCTGTTTCTGGCCCTCTGTTTCAGCCCCTCTGTTTCAGCCCCTCTGTTTCAGCCCCTCTGTTTCTCGCCCTCTGTTTCTGCCCCTCTGTTTCAGCCCCTCTGTTTCTCGCCCTCTGTTTCTGCCCCTCTGTTTCAGCCCCTCTGTATCTGCCCCTCTGTTTCAGCCCCTCTGTTTCTCGCCCTCTGTTTCTCGCCCTCTGTTTCAGCCCCTCTGTTTCTCGCCCTCTGTTTCAGCCCCTCTGTTTCTCGCCCTCTGTTTCAGCCCCTCTGTTTCAGCCCCTCTGTTTCAGCTCCTCTGTTTCTCGCCCTCTGTTTCAGCTCCTCTGTTTCACCCCCTCTGTTTCTCGCCCTCTGTTTCAGCCCCTCTGTTTCTCGCCCTCTGTTAAAGCCCCTCTGTTTCAGCCCCTCTGTATCAGCCCCTCTGTTTCAGCCCCTCTGTTTCAGCCCCTCTGTTTCAGCCCCTCTGTTTCAGCCCCTCTGTTTCAGCCCCTCTGTTTCAGCCCCTCTGTTTCTCGCTCTCTGTTTCTCGCCCTCTGTTTCTCGCCCTCTGTTTCTCGCCCTCTGTTTCTCGTCCTCTGTTTCTCGCCCTCTGTTTCAAACCCTCTGTTTCAGCCCCTCTGTTTCAGGCACTCTGTTTTTCGGCCTCTGTTTCAGCCCCTCTGTTTCAGCCCCTCTGTTTCAGCCCCCTGTTTCAGCCCCTCTGTTTCTCGCCCTCTGTTTCAGCCCCTCTGTTTCAGCCCCTCTGTTTCAGCCCCTCTGTTTCTCGCCCTCTGTTTCTCGCCCTCTCTTTCAGCCCCTCTGTTTCAGCCCCTCTGTTTCAGCCCCTCAGTTTCAGCCTCTCTGTTTCTCGCCCTCTGTTTCAGCCCCTCTGTTTCAGCCGCTCTGTTTCAGCCCCTCTGATTCAGCCCCTCTGTTTCACGCTCCCTGTTTCTCGCCCTCTGTTTCTCGCCCTCTGTTTCTCGCCCTCTGTTTCTCGCCCTCTGTTTCTCGCCCTCTGTTTCAGCCCCTCTGTTTCAGCCCCTCTGTTTCTCGCCCTCTGTTTCAGCCCCTCTGTTTCAGCCCCTCTGTTTCAGCCCCTCTGTTTCAGCCCCTCTGTTTCAGCCCCTCTGTATCAGCCCCTCTGTTTCAGCCCCTCTGTTTCTCGCCCTCTGTTTCAGCCCCTCTGCTTCAGCCCCTCTGTTTCATCCCCTCTGTTTCAGCTCCTCTGTTTCTCGCCCTCTGTTTCTCGCCCTCTGTTTCAGCCCCTCTGTTTCTCGCCCTCTGTTTCAGCCCCTCTGTTTCTGGCCCTCTGTTTCAGCCCCTCTGTTTCAGCCCCTCTGTTTCAGCCCCTCTGTTTCTCGCCCTCTGTTTCTGCCCCTCTGTTTCAGCCCCTCTGTTTCTCGCCCTCTGTTTCTGCCCCTCTGTTTCAGCCCCTCTGTATCTGCCCCTCTGTTTCAGCCCCTCTGTTTCTCGCCCTCTGTTTCTCGCCCTCTGTTTCAGCCCCTCTGTTTCTCGCCCTCTGTTTCAGCCCCTCTGTTTCTCGCCCTCTGTTTCAGCCCCTCTGTTTCAGCCCCTCTGTTTCAGCTCCTCTGTTTCTCGCCCTCTGTTTCAGCTCCTCTGTTTCACCCCCTCTGTTTCTCGCCCTCTGTTTCAGCCCCTCTGTTTCTCGCCCTCTGTTTCAGCCCCTCTGTTTCAGCCCCTCTGTTTCAGCCCCTCTGTTTCAGCCCCACTGTTTCTCGCCCTCTGTTTCAGCCCCTCTGTTTCAGCCTCTCTGTTTCAGCCCCTCTGTTTAAGCCCCTCTGTTTCAGCCCCTCTGTTTCTCCCCCTCTGTTTCTCGCCATCTGTTTCTCGCCCTCTGTTTCTCGCCCTCTGTTTTTCGCCCTCTGTTTCAGCCCCCCTGTTTCTCGCCCTCTGTTTCTCGCCCTCTGTTTCTCGCCCTCTGTTTCTCGCCCTCTGTTTCAGCCCCTCTGTTTCTCGCCCTCTGTTTCAGCTCCTCTGTTTCAGCTCCTCTGTTTCTCGCCCTCTGTTTCAGCCCCTCTGTTTCAGCCCCTCTGTTTCTCGCCCTCTGTTTCTGCAACTCTGTTTCAGCCCCTCTGTATCAGCCACTCTGTTTCAGCTCCTCTGTTTCTCGCCCTCTGTTTCTCGCCCTCTGTTTCAGCCCCTCTGTTTCAGCCCCTCTGTTTCAGCCCCTCTGTTTCAGCCCCTCTGTTTCTCGCCCTCTGTTTCTCGCCCTCTGCTTCTCGCTCTCTGTTTCTCGCCCTCTGTTTCTCGCCTCTGTTTCAGCCCCTCTGTTTCATTCCCTCTGTTTCACCCCCTCTGTTTTTAGCCCCTCTGTTTCTCGCCCTCTGTTTCAGCCCCTCTGTTTCAGCCCCTCTGTATCAGCCCCTCTGTTTCAGCCCCTCTGATTCGCGCCCTCTGTTTCTCGCCCTCTTTTTCAGCCGCTCTGTTTCAGCCCGTCTCTTTCAGCCCCTCTGTTTCAGCCCCTCTGTTTCTCGCCATCTGTTTCTCGCCCTCTGTTTCTCGCCCTCTGTTTCTCGCCCTCTGTTTCAGCCCCTCTGTTTCAGCCCCTCTGTTTCAGCCCCTCTGTTTCTTGCCCTCTGTTTCTCGCCCACTGTTTCTCGCCCTCTGTTTCAGCCCCTCTGTTTCAGCCCCTCTGTTTCAGCCCCTCTGTTTCTCGCCCTCTGTTTCAGCCCCTCTGTTTCAGCCCCTCTGTTTAGGCCCCTCTGTTTCAGCCCCTCTGTTTCTCGCCCTCTATTTCAGCCCTTCTCTTTCAGCCCCTCTGTTTCAGCCCCTCTGTTTCAGCCCCTCAGTTTCACCCCCTCTGTTTTTAGCCCCTCTGTTTCGCGCCCTCTGTTTCAGCCCCTCAGTTTCTCGCCCTCTGTTTCAGCCCCTCTGTTTCAGCCCCTCTGTATCAGCCCCTCTGTTTCAGCCCCTCTGATTCTCGCCCTCTGTTTCTCGCCCTCTGTTTCAGCCCCTCTGTTTCAGCCCGTCTCTTTCAGCCCCTCTGTTTCAGCCTCTCTGTTTCTCGCCCTCTGTTTCTCGCCCTCTGTTTCTCGCCCTCTGATTCTCACCCTCTGTTTCAGCCCCTCTGTTTCAGCCCCTCTGTTTCAGCCCCACTGTTTCTCGCCCTCTGTTTCTCGCCCACTGTTTCTCGCCCTCTGTTTCAGCCCCTCTGTTTCAGCCCCTCTGTTTCAGTCCCTCTGTTTCTCGCCCACTGTTTCAGCACCTCTGTTTCAGCCCCTCTGTTTCAGCCCCTCTGTTTCAGCCCCTCTGTTTCAGCCCCTCTGTTTCAGCCCCTCTGTATCAGCCCCTCTGTTTCAGCCCCTCTGTTTCTCGCCCTCTGTTTCAGCCCCTCTGCTTCAGCCCCTCTGTTTCATCCCCTCTGTTTCAGCTCCTCTGTTTCTCGCCCTCTGTTTCTCGCCCTCTGTTTCAGCCCCTCTGTTTCTCGCCCTCTGTTTCAGCCCCTCTGTTTCTGGCCCTCTGTTTCAGCCCCTCTGTTTCAGCCCCTCTGTTTCAGCCCCTCTGTTTCTCGCCCTCTGTTTCTGCCCCTCTGTTTCAGCCCCTCTGTTTCTCGCCCTCTGTTTCTGCCCCTCTGTTTCAGCCCCTCTGTATCTGCCCCTCTGTTTCAGCCCCTCTGTTTCTCGCCCTCTGTTTCTCGCCCTCTGTTTCAGCCCCTCTGTTTCTCGCCCTCTGTTTCAGCCCCTCTGTTTCTCGCCCTCTGTTTCAGCCCCTCTGTTTCAGCCCCTCTGTTTCAGCTCCTCTGTTTCTCGCCCTCTGTTTCAGCTCCTCTGTTTCACCCCCTCTGTTTCTCGCCCTCTGTTTCAGCCCCTCTGTTTCTCGCCCTCTGTTTCAGCCCCTCTGTTTCAGCCCCTCTGTTTCAGCCCCTCTGTTTCAGCCCCACTGTTTCTCGCCCTCTGTTTCAGCCCCTCTGTTTCAGCCTCTCTGTTTCAGCCCCTCTGTTTAAGCCCCTCTGTTTCAGCCCCTCTGTTTCTCCCCCTCTGTTTCTCGCCATCTGTTTCTCGCCCTCTGTTTCTCGCCCTCTGTTTTTCGCCCTCTGTTTCAGCCCCCCTGTTTCTCGCCCTCTGTTTCTCGCCCTCTGTTTCTCGCCCTCTGTTTCTCGCCCTCTGTTTCAGCCCCTCTGTTTCTCGCCCTCTGTTTCAGCTCCTCTGTTTCAGCTCCTCTGTTTCTCGCCCTCTGTTTCAGCCCCTCTGTTTCAGCCCCTCTGTTTCTCGCCCTCTGTTTCTGCAACTCTGTTTCAGCCCCTCTGTATCAGCCACTCTGTTTCAGCTCCTCTGTTTCTCGCCCTCTGTTTCTCGCCCTCTGTTTCAGCCCCTCTGTTTCAGCCCCTCTGTTTCAGCCCCTCTGTTTCAGCCCCTCTGTTTCTCGCCCTCTGTTTCTCGCCCTCTGCTTCTCGCTCTCTGTTTCTCGCCCTCTGTTTCTCGCCTCTGTTTCAGCCCCTCTGTTTCATTCCCTCTGTTTCACCCCCTCTGTTTTTAGCCCCTCTGTTTCTCGCCCTCTGTTTCAGCCCCTCTGTTTCAGCCCCTCTGTATCAGCCCCTCTGTTTCAGCCCCTCTGATTCGCGCCCTCTGTTTCTCGACCTCTTTTTCAGCCGCTCTGTTTCAGCCCGTCTCTTTCAGCCCCTCTGTTTCAGCCCCTCTGTTTCTCGCCATCTGTTTCTCGCCCTCTGTTTCTCGCCCTCTGTTTCTCGCCCTCTGTTTCAGCCCCTCTGTTTCAGCCCCTCTGTTTCAGCCCCTCTGTTTCTTGCCCTCTGTTTCTCGCCCACTGTTTCTCGCCCTCTGTTTCAGCCCCTCTGTTTCAGCCCCTCTGTTTCAGCCCCTCTGTTTCTCGCCCTCTGTTTCAGCCCCTCTGTTTCAGCCCCTCTGTTTAGGCCCCTCTGTTTCAGCCCCTCTGTTTCTCGCCCTCTATTTCAGCCCTTCTCTTTCAGCCCCTCTGTTTCAGCCCCTCTGTTTCAGCCCCTCAGTTTCACCCCCTCTGTTTTTAGCCCCTCTGTTTCGCGCCCTCTGTTTCAGCCCCTCAGTTTCTCGCCCTCTGTTTCAGCCCCTCTGTTTCAGCCCCTCTGTATCAGCCCCTCTGTTTCAGCCCCTCTGATTCTCGCCCTCTGTTTCTCGCCCTCTGTTTCAGCCCCTCTGTTTCAGCCCGTCTCTTTCAGCCCCTCTGTTTCAGCCTCTCTGTTTCTCGCCCTCTGTTTCTCGCCCTCTGTTTCTCGCCCTCTGATTCTCACCCTCTGTTTCAGCCCCTCTGTTTCAGCCCCTCTGTTTCAGCCCCACTGTTTCTCGCCCTCTGTTTCTCGCCCACTGTTTCTCGCCCTCTGTTTCAGCCCCTCTGTTTCAGCCCCTCTGTTTCAGTCCCTCTGTTTCTCGCCCTCTGTTTCAGCACCTCTGTTTCAGCCCCTCTGTTTTAGCCCCTCTGTTTCAGCCCCTCTGTTTCTCGCCCTCTGTATCAGCCCTTCTCTTAAAGCCCCTCTGTTTCAGCCCCTCTGTTTCAGCCCCTCTGTTTCTCGCCCTCTGTTTCTCGCCCTCTGTTTCAGCCCCTCTGTTTCAGCCCCTCTGTTTCAGCCTCTCTGTTTCTCGCCCTCTGTTTCAGCCCCTATGTTTCAGCCACTCTGTTTCAGCCCCTCTGTTTCAGCCCCTCTGTTTCTCGCTCTCTGTTTCTCGCCCTCTGTTTCTCGCCCTCTGTTTCTCGCCCTCTGTTTCTCGCCCTCTGTTTCAGCCGCTCTGTTTCAGCCCCTCTGTTTCGCGGCCTCTGTTTCTCGCCCTCTGTTTCTCGCCCTCTGTTTCAGCCCCTCTGTATCAGCCCCTCTGTTTCAGCCTCTCTGTTTCTCGCCCTCTGTTTCAGCCCCTCTGTTTCAGCTCCTCTGTTTCAGCCCCTCTGTTTCAGCTCCTCTGTTTCTCGCCCTCTGTTTCTCGCCCTCTGTTTCAGCCCATCTGTTTCTCGCCCTCTGTTTCAGCCCCTCTGTTTCTCGCCCTCTGTTTCAGCCCCTCTGTTTCAGCCCCTCTGTATCAGCCCCTCTGTTTCTCGCCCTCTGTTTCAGCCCCTCTGTTTCAGCCACTCTGTTTCTCGCCCTCTGTTTCAGCCCCTCTGTTTCAGCCCCTCTGTATCAGCCCCTCAGTTTCAGCCTCTCTGTTTCTCGCCCTCTGTTTCTCGCACTCTGTTTCAGCCCCTCTGTTTCAGCCCCTCTGTTTCAGCCCCTCTGTTTCAGCCCCTCTGTTTCTCGCCCTCTGTTTCTAGCCCTCTGTTTCTCGCTCTCTGTTTCTCGCCCTCTGTTTCTCGCCCTGAGTTTCATCCCCTCTGTTTCAGCCCCTCTGGTTCAGCCCCTCTGTTTCAGCCCCTCTGTTTCTCGCCCTCTGTTTCAGCCCCTCTGTTTCTCGCCCTCTGTTTCAGCCCCTCTGTTTCAGCCCCTCTGTATCAGCCCCTCTGTTTCAGCCCCTCTGTTTCTCGCCCTCTGTTTCTAGCCCTCTGTTTCAGCCCCTCTGTTTCAGCCCCTCTCTTTCAGCCCCTCTGTTTCAGCCCCTCTGTTTCTCGCCCTCTGTTTCTCGCCCTCTGTTTCAGCCCCTCTGTTTCAGCCCGTCTCTTTCAGCCCCTCTGTTTCAGCCCCTCTGTTTCAGCCCCTCTGTTTCAGCCCCTCTGTTTCTCGCCCTCTGTTTCTGCCCCTCTGTTTCAGCCACTCTGTTTCTCGCCCTCTGTTTCAGCCCCTATGTTTCAGCCCCTCTGTATCAGCCCCTCTGTTTCAGCCCCACTGTTTCTCGCCCTCTGTTTCTCGCTCTCTGTTTCTCGCCCTCTGTTTCAGGCCCTCTGTTTCAGCCCATCTGTTTCAGCCCCTCTGTTTCAGCCCCTCTGTTTTTAGCCCCTCTGTTTCTCGCCCTCTGTTTCAGCCCCTCTGTTTCTCGCCCTCTGTTTCAGCCCCTCTGTTTCAGCCCATCTGTATCAGCCCCTCTGTTTCAGCCCTTCTGATTCTCGCCCTCTGTTTCTCGCCCTCTGTTTCAGCCCCTCTGTTTCAGCCCGTCTCTTTCAGCCCCTCTGTTTCAGCCCCTCTGTTTCTCGCCCTCTGTTTCTCGCCCTCTGTTTCTCGCCATCTGTTTCTTGCCCTCTGTTTCAGCCCCTCTGTTTCAGCCCCTCTGTTTCAGCCCCTCTGTTTCTCGCCCTCTGTTTCAGCCCCTCTGTTTCAGCCCCTCTGTTTCAGACACTCTGTTTCAGCCCCTCTGTTTCTCGCCCTCTGTTTCTCGCTCTCTGTTTCTCGCCCTATGTTTCTCTCCCTCTGTTTCAGCCCCTCTGTTAGAGCCCCTCTGTTTCAGGCCCTCTGTTTCTCGCCCTCTCTTTCAGCCCCTCTGTTTCAGCCCCTCTGTTTCAGCCCCTCTGTTTCAGCCTCTCTGTTTCTCGCCCTCTGTTTCAGCCCCTCTGTTTTAGCCGCTCTGTTTCAGCCCCTCTGTTTCAGCCCCTCTGTTTCTCGCTCCCTGTTTCTCGCCCTCTGTTTCTCGCCCTCTGTTTCTCGCCCTCTGTTTCTCGCCCTCTGTTTCTCGCCCTCTGTTTCAGCCCCTCTGTTTCAGCCCCTCTGTTTCTCGCCCTCTGTTTCAGCCCCTCTGTTTCAGCCCCTCTGTTTCAGCCCCTCTGTTTCAGCCCTTCTGTTTCAGCCCCTCTGTATCAGCCCCTCTGTTTCAGCCCCTCTGTTTCTCGCCCTCTGTTTCAGCCCCTCTGCTTCAGCCCCTCTGTTTCATCCCCTCTGTTTCAGCTCCTCTGTTTCTCGCCCTCTGTTTCTCGCCCTCTGTTTCAGCCCCTCTGTTTCTCGCCCTCTGTTTCAGCCCCTCTGTTTCTGGCCCTCTGTTTCAGCCCCTCTGTTTCAGCCCCTCTGTTTCAGCCCCTCTGTTTCTCGCCCTCTGTTTCTGCCCCTCTGTTTCAGCCCCTCTGTTTCTCGCCCTCTGTTTCTGCCCCTCTGTTTCAGCCCCTCTGTATCTGCCCCTCTGTTTCAGCCCCTCTGTTTCTCGCCCTCTGTTTCTCGCCCTCTGTTTCAGCCCCTCTGTTTCTCGCCCTCTGTTTCAGCCCCTCTGTTTCTCGCCCTCTGTTTCAGCCCCTCTGTTTCAGCCCCTCTGTTTCAGCTCCTCTGTTTCTCGCCCTCTGTTTCAGCTCCTCTGTTTCACCCCCTCTGTTTCTCGCCCTCTGTTTCAGCCCCTCTGTTTCTCGCCCTCTGTTTCAGCCCCTCTGTTTCAGCCCCTCTGTATCAGCCCCTCTGTTTCAGCCCCTCTGTTTCAGCCCCTCTGTTTCAGCCCCTCTGTTTCAGCCCCTCTGTTTCAGCCCCTCTGTTTCAGCCCCTCTGTTTCTCGCTCTCTGTTTCTCGCCCTCTGTTTCTCGCCCTCTGTTTCTCGCCCTCTGTTTCTCGTCCTCTGTTTCTCGCCCTCTGTTTCAAACCCTCTGTTTCAGCCCCTCTGTTTCAGGCACTCTGTTTTTCGGCCTCTGTTTCAGCCCCTCTGTTTCAGCCCCTCTGTTTCAGCCCCCTGTTTCAGCCCCTCTGTTTCTCGCCCTCTGTTTCAGCCCCTCTGTTTCAGCCCCTCTGTTTCAGCCCCTCTGTTTCTCGCCCTCTGTTTCTCGCCCTCTCTTTCAGCCCCTCTGTTTCAGCCCCTCTGTTTCAGCCCCTCTGTTTCAGCCTCTCTGTTTCTCGCCCTCTGTTTCAGCCCCTCTGTTTCAGCCGCTCTGTTTCAGCCCCTCTGTTTCAGCCCCTCTGTTTCACGCTCCCTGTTTCTCGCCCTCTGTTTATCGCCCTCTGTTTCTCGCCCTCTGTTTCTCGCCCTCTGTTTCTCGCCCTCTGTTTCAGCCCCTCTGTTTCAGCCCCTCTGTTTCTCGCCCTCTGTTTCAGCCCCTCTGTTTCAGCCCCTCTGTTTCAGCCCCTCTGTTTCAGCCCCTCTGTTTCAGCCCCTCTGTATCAGCCCCTCTGTTTCAGCCCCTCTGTTTCTCGCCCTCTGTTTCAGCCCCTCTGCTTCAGCCCCTCTGTTTCATCCCCTCTGTTTCAGCTCCTCTGTTTCTCGCCCTCTGTTTCTCGCCCTCTGTTTCAGCCCCTCTGTTTCTCGCCCTCTGTTTCAGCCCCTCTGTTTCTGGCCCTCTGTTTCAGCCCCTCTGTTTCAGCCCCTCTGTTTCAGCCCCTCTGTTTCTCGCCCTCTGTTTCTGCCCCTCTGTTTCAGCCCCTCTGTTTCTCGCCCTCTGTTTCTGCCCCTCTGTTTCAGCCCCTCTGTATCTGCCCCTCTGTTTCAGCCCCTCTGTTTCTCGCCCTCTGTTTCTCGCCCTCTGTTTCAGCCCCTCTGTTTCTCGCCCTCTGTTTCAGCCCCTCTGTTTCTCGCCCTCTGTTTCAGCCCCTCTGTTTCAGCCCCTCTGTTTCAGCTCCTCTGTTTCTCGTCCTCTGTTTCAGCTCCTCTGTTTCACCCCCTCTGTTTCTCGCCCTCTGTTTCAGCCCCTCTGTTTCTCGCCCTCTGTTTCAGCCCCTCTGTTTCAGCCCCTCTGTTTCAGCCCCTCTGTTTCAGCCCCACTGTTTCTCGCCCTCTGTTTCAGCCCCTCTGTTTCAGCCTCTCTGTTTCAGCCCCTCTGTTTAAGCCCCTCTGTTTCAGCCCCTCTGTTTCTCCCCCTCTGTTTCTCGCCATCTGTTTCTCGCCCTCTGTTTCTCGCCCTCTGTTTTTCGCCCTCTGTTTCAGCCCCCCTGTTTCTCGCCCTCTGTTTCTCGCCCTCTGTTTCTCGCCCTCTGTTTCTCGCCCTCTGTTTCAGCCCCTCTGTTTCTCGCCCTCTGTTTCAGCTCCTCTGTTTCAGCTCCTCTGTTTCTCGCCCTCTGTTTCAGCCCCTCTGTTTCAGCCCCTCTGTTTCTCGCCCTCTGTTTCTGCAACTCTGTTTCAGCCCCTCTGTATCAGCCACTCTGTTTCAGCTCCTCTGTTTCTCGCCCTCTGTTTCTCGCCCTCTGTTTCAGCCCCTCTGTTTCAGCCCCTCTGTTTCAGCCCCTCTGTTTCAGCCCCTCTGTTTCTCGCCCTCTGTTTCTCGCCCTCTGCTTCTCGCTCTCTGTTTCTCGCCCTCTGTTTCTCGCCTCTGTTTCAGCCCCTCTGTTTCATTCCCTCTGTTTCACCCCCTCTGTTTTTAGCCCCTCTGTTTCTCGCCCTCTGTTTCAGCCCCTCTGTTTCAGCCCCTCTGTATCAGCCCCTCTGTTTCAGCCCCTCTGATTCGCGCCCTCTGTTTCTCGCCCTCTTTTTCAGCCGCTCTGTTTCAGCCCGTCTCTTTCAGCCCCTCTGTTTCAGCCCCTCTGTTTCTCGCCATCTGTTTCTCGCCCTCTGTTTCTCGCCCTCTGTTTCTCGCCCTCTGTTTCAGCCCCTCTGTTTCAGCCCCTCTGTTTCAGCCCCTCTGTTTCTTGCCCTCTGTTTCTCGCCCACTGTTTCTCGCCCTCTGTTTCAGCCCCTCTGTTTCAGCCCCTCTGTTTCAGCCCCTCTGTTTCTCGCCCTCTGTTTCAGCCCCTCTGTTTCAGCCCCTCTGTTTAGGCCCCTCTGTTTCAGCCCCTCTGTTTCTCGCCCTCTATTTCAGCCCTTCTCTTTCAGCCCCTCTGTTTCAGCCCCTCTGTTTCAGCCCCTCAGTTTCACCCCCTCTGTTTTTAGCCCCTCTGTTTCGCGCCCTCTGTTTCAGCCCCTCAGTTTCTCGCCCTCTGTTTCAGCCCCTCTGTTTCAGCCCCTCTGTATCAGCCCCTCTGTTTCAGCCCCTCTGATTCTCGCCCTCTGTTTCTCGCCCTCTGTTTCAGCCCCTCTGTTTCAGCCCGTCTCTTTCAGCCCCTCTGTTTCAGCCTCTCTGTTTCTCGCCCTCTGTTTCTCGCCCTCTGTTTCTCGCCCTCTGATTCTCACCCTCTGTTTCAGCCCCTCTGTTTCAGCCCCTCTGTTTCAGCCCCACTGTTTCTCGCCCTCTGTTTCTCGCCCACTGTTTCTCGCCCTCTGTTTCAGCCCCTCTGTTTCAGCCCCTCTGTTTCAGTCCCTCTGTTTCTCGCCCTCTGTTTCAGCACCTCTGTTTCAGCCCCTCTGTTTTAGCCCCTCTGTTTCAGCCCCTCTGTTTCTCGCCCTCTGTATCAGCCCTTCTCTTAAAGCCCCTCTGTTTCAGCCCCTCTGTTTCAGCCCCTCTGTTTCTCGCCCTCTGTTTCTCGCCCTCTGTTTCAGCCCCTCTGTTTCAGCCCCTCTGTTTCAGCCTCTCTGTTTCTCGCCCTCTGTTTCAGCCCCTATGTTTCAGCCACTCTGTTTCAGCCCCTCTGTTTCAGCCCCTCTGTTTCTCGCTCTCTGTTTCTCGCCCTCTGTTTCTCGCCCTCTGTTTCTCGCCCTCTGTTTCTCGCCCTCTGTTTCAGCCGCTCTGTTTCAGCCCCTCTGTTTCGCGGCCTCTGTTTCTCGCCCTCTGTTTCTCGCCCTCTGTTTCAGCCCCTCTGTATCAGCCCCTCTGTTTCAGCCTCTCTGTTTCTCGCCCTCTGTTTCAGCCCCTCTGTTTCAGCTCCTCTGTTTCAGCCCCTCTGTTTCAGCTCCTCTGTTTCTCGCCCTCTGTTTCTCGCCCTCTGTTTCAGCCCATCTGTTTCTCGCCCTCTGTTTCAGCCCCTCTGTTTCTCGCCCTCTGTTTCAGCCCCTCTGTTTCAGCCCCTCTGTATCAGCCCCTCTGTTTCTCGCCCTCTGTTTCAGCCCCTCTGTTTCAGCCACTCTGTTTCTCGCCCTCTGTTTCAGCCCCTCTGTTTCAGCCCCTCTGTATCAGCCCCTCAGTTTCAGCCTCTCTGTTTCTCGCCCTCTGTTTCTCGCACTCTGTTTCAGCCCCTCTGTTTCAGCCCCTCTGTTTCAGCCCCTCTGTTTCAGCCCCTCTGTTTCTCGCCCTCTGTTTCTAGCCCTCTGTTTCTCGCTCTCTGTTTCTCGCCCTCTGTTTCTCGCCCTGAGTTTCATCCCCTCTGTTTCAGCCCCTCTGGTTCAGCCCCTCTGTTTCAGCCCCTCTGTTTCTCGCCCTCTGTTTCAGCCCCTCTGTTTCTCGCCCTCTGTTTCAGCCCCTCTGTTTCAGCCCCTCTGTATCAGCCCCTCTGTTTCAGCCCCTCTGTTTCTCGCCCTCTGTTTCTAGCCCTCTGTTTCAGCCCCTCTGTTTCAGCCCCTCTCTTTCAGCCCCTCTGTTTCAGCCCCTCTGTTTCTCGCCCTCTGTTTCTCGCCCTCTGTTTCAGCCCCTCTGTTTCAGCCCGTCTCTTTCAGCCCCTCTGTTTCAGCCCCTCTGTTTCAGCCCCTCTGTTTCAGCCCCTCTGTTTCTCGCCCTCTGTTTCTGCCCCTCTGTTTCAGCCACTCTGTTTCTCGCCCTCTGTTTCAGCCCCTATGTTTCAGCCCCTCTGTATCAGCCCCTCTGTTTCAGCCCCACTGTTTCTCGCCCTCTGTTTCTCGCTCTCTGTTTCTCGCCCTCTGTTTCAGGCCCTCTGTTTCAGCCCATCTGTTTCAGCCCCTCTGTTTCAGCCCCTCTGTTTTTAGCCCCTCTGTTTCTCGCCCTCTGTTTCAGCCCCTCTGTTTCTCGCCCTCTGTTTCAGGCCCTCTGTTTCAGCCCCTCTGTATCAGCCCCTCTGTTTCAGCCCTTCTGATTCTCGCCCTCTGTTTCTCGCCCTCTGTTTCAGCCCCTCTGTTTCAGCCCGTCTCTTTCAGCCCCTCTGTTTCAGCCCCTCTGTTTCTCGCCCTCTGTTTCTCGCCCTCTGTTTCTCGCCATCTGTTTCTTGCCCTCTGTTTCAGCCCCTCTGTTTCAGCCCCTCTGTTTCAGCCCCTCTGTTTCTCGCCCTCTGTTTCAGCCCCTCTGTTTCAGCCCCTCTGTTTCAGACACTCTGTTTCAGCCCCTCTGTTTCTCGCCCTCTGTTTCAGCCCCTCTGTTTCAGCCCCTCTGTTTCAGCCCCTCTGTTTCTCGCCCTCTGTTTCTCGCCCTCTGTTTCTCGCCATCTTTTTCAGCCCCTCTGTTTCAGCCCCTCTGTTTCAGCCCCTCTGTTTCAGCCTCTCTGTTTCTCGCCCTCTGTTTCAGCCCCTCTGTTTCAGCTCCTCTGTTTCAGACCCTCTGTTTCTCGCTCTCTGTTTCTCGCCCTCTGTTTCTCGCCCTCTGTTTCTCGCACTCTGTTTCAGCCCCTCTGTTTCAGCCCCTCTGTTTCTCTCCCTCTGTTTCTCGCCCATTGTTTCTCGCCCTCTGTTTCAGCCCCTCTGTTTCTCGACTTCTGTTTCCGCCCCTCTGTTTCTCGCCCTCTGTTTCAGCCCCTCTGTTTCAGCCCCTCTGTTTCAGCCCCTCTGTATCAGCCCCTCAGTTTCAGCCCCACTGTTTCTCGCCCTCTGTTTCTCGCTCTCTGTTTCTCGCCCTCTGTTTCTGGCCCTCTGTTTCAGCCCCTCTGTTTCAGCCCCTCTGTTTCAGCCTCTCTGTTTTTAGCCCCTCTGTTTCTCGCCCTCTGTTTCAGCCCCTCTGTTTCTCGCCCTCAGTTTCAGCCGCTCTGTTTCAGCCCCTCTGTATCAGCCCCTCTGTTTCAGCCCCTCTGTTTCTCGCCCTCTGTTTCTCGCGCTCTGTTTCAGCCCCTCTGTTTCAGCCCGTCTCTTTCAGCCCCTCTGTTTAAGCCCCTCTGTTTCTTGCCCTCTGTTTCTCGCCCTCTGTTTCTCGCCCTCTGTTTCTCGCCCTCTGTTTCAGCCCCTCTGTTTCAGCCCCTCTGTTTCAGCCCCTCTGTTTCTCGCCCTCTGTTTCAGCCCCTCTGTTTCAGACCCTCTGTTTCAGCCCCTCTGTTTCAGCCCCTCTGTTTCTCGCCCTCTGTTTCAGCCCCTCTGTTTCAGCCCCTCTGTTTCAGCCCCTCTGTTTCTCGCCCTCTGTTTCTCGCCCTCTGTTTCTCGGCCTCTGTTTCTCGCCCTCTGTTTCAGCCCCTCTGTTTCAGCCCCTCTGTTTCTCGCCCTCTGTTTCAGCCCCTCTGTTTCAGCCCCTCTGTTTCAGCCCCTCTGTTTCAGCCCCTCTGTTTCTCGCCCTCTGTTTCAGCCCCTCTGTTTCAGCTCCTCTGTTTCAGCCCCTCTGTTTCTCGCCCTCTGTTTCAGCCCCTCTGTTTCAGCCCCTCTGTTTCAGCCCCTCTGTTTCAGCCCCTCTGTTTCAGCCCCTCTGTTTCTCGCTCTCTGTTTCTCGCCCTCTGTTTCTCGCCCTCTGTTTCTCGCCCTCTGTTTCTCGTCCTCTGTTTCTCGCCCTCTGTTTCAAACCCTCTGTTTCAGCCCCTCTGTTTCAGCCCCTCTGTTTTTCGCCCTCTGTTTCAGCCCCTCTGTTTCAGCCCCTCTGTTTCAGCCCCCTGTTTCAGCCCCTCTGTTTCTCGCCCTCTGTTTCAGCCCCTCTGTTTCAGCCCCTCTGTTTCAGCCCCTCTGTTTCTCGCCCTCTGTTTCTCGCCCTCTCTTTCAGCCCCTCTGTTTCAGCCCCTCTGTTTCAGCCCCACTGTTTCAGCCTCTCTGTTTCTCGCCCTCTGTTTCAGCCCCTCTGTTTCAGCCGCTCTGTTTCAGCCCCTCTGTTTCAGCCCCTCTGTTTCTCGCTCCCTGTTTCTCGCCCTCTGTTTCTCGCCCTCTGTTTCTCGCCCTCTGTTTCTCGCCCTCTGTTTCTCGCCCTCTGTTTCAGCCCCTCTGTTTCAGCCCCTCTGTTTCTCGCCCTCTGTTTCAGCCCCTCTGTTTCAGCCCCTCTGTTTCAGCCCCTCTGTTTCAGCCCCTCTGTTTCAGCCCCTCTGTTTCAGCCTCTCTGTTTCTCGCCCTCTGTTTCAGCCCCTCTGTTTCAGCTCCTCTGTTTCAGACCCTCTGTTTCTCGCCCTCTGTTTCTCGCCATCTTTTTCAGCCCCTCTGTTTCAGCCCCTCTGTTTCAGCCCCTCTGTTTCAGCCTCTCTGTTTCTCGCCCTCTGTTTCAGCCCCTCTGTTTCAGCTCCTCTGTTTCAGACCCTCTGTTTCTCGCTCTCTGTTTCTCGCCCTCTGTTTCTCGCCCTCTGTTTCTCGCACTCTGTTTCAGCCCCTCTGTTTCAGCCCCTCTGTTTCTCTCCCTCTGTTTCTCGCCCATTGTTTCTCGCCCTCTGTTTCAGCCCCTCTGTTTCTCGACTTCTGTTTCCGCCCCTCTGTTTCTCGCCCTCTGTTTCAGCCCCTCTGTTTCAGCCCCTCTGTTTCAGCCCCTCTGTATCAGCCCCTCAGTTTCAGCCCCACTGTTTCTCGCCCTCTGTTTCTCGCTCTCTGTTTCTCGCCCTCTGTTTCTGGCCCTCTGTTTCAGCCCCTCTGTTTCAGCCCCTCTGTTTCAGCCTCTCTGTTTTTAGCCCCTCTGTTTCTCGCCCTCTGTTTCAGCCCCTCTGTTTCTCGCCCTCAGTTTCAGCCGCTCTGTTTCAGCCCCTCTGTATCAGCCCCTCTGTTTCAGCCCCTCTGTTTCTCGCCCTCTGTTTCTCGCGCTCTGTTTCAGCCCCTCTGTTTCAGCCCGTCTCTTTCAGCCCCTCTGTTTAAGCCCCTCTGTTTCTTGCCCTCTGTTTCTCGCCCTCTGTTTCTCGCCCTCTGTTTCTCGCCCTCTGTTTCAGCCCCTCTGTTTCAGCCCCTCTGTTTCAGCCCCTCTGTTTCTCGCCCTCTGTTTCAGCCCCTCTGTTTCAGCCCCTCTGTTTCAGCCCCTCTGTTTCAGCCCCTCTGTTTCTCGCCCTCTGTTTCAGCCCCTCTGTTTCAGCCCCTCTGTTTCAGCCCCTCTGTTTCTCGCCCTCTGTTTCTCGCCCTCTGTTTCTCGGCCTCTGTTTCTCGCCCTCTGTTTCAGCCCCTCTGTTTCAGCCCCTCTGTTTCTCGCCCTCTGTTTCAGCCCCTCTGTTTCAGCCCCTCTGTTTCAGCCCCTCTGTTTCAGCCCCTCTGTTTCTCGCCCTCTGTTTCAGCCCCTCTGTTTCAGCTCCTCTGTTTCAGCCCCTCTGTTTCTCGCCCTCTGTTTCAGCCCCTCTGTTTCAGCCCCTCTGTTTCAGCCCCTCTGTTTCAGCCCCTCTGTTTCAGCCCCTCTGTTTCTCGCTCTCTGTTTCTCGCCCTCTGTTTCTCGCCCTCTGTTTCTCGCCCTCTGTTTCTCGTCCTCTGTTTCTCGCCCTCTGTTTCAAACCCTCTGTTTCAGCCCCTCTGTTTCAGCCCCTCTGTTTTGCGCCCTCTGTTTCAGCCCCTCTGTTTCAGCCCCTCTGTTTCAGCCCCCTGTTTCAGCCCCTCTGTTTCTCGCCCTCTGTTTCAGCCCCTCTGTTTCAGCCCCTCTGTTTCAGCCCCTCTGTTTCTCGCCCTCTGTTTCTCGCCCTCTCTTTCAGCCCCTCTGTTTCAGCCCCTCTGTTTCAGCCCCTCTGTTTCAGCCTCTCTGTTTCTCGCCCTCTGTTTCAGCCCCTCTGTTTCAGCCGCTCTGTTTCAGCCCCTCTGTTTCAGCCCCTCTGTTTCTCGCTCCCTGTTTCTCGCCCTCTGTTTCTCGCCCTCTGTTTCTCGCCCTCTGTTTCTCGCCCTCTGTTTCTCGCCCTCTGTTTCAGCCCCTCTGTTTCAGCCCCTCTGTTTCTCGCCCTCTGTTTCAGCCCCTCTGTTTCAGCCCCTCTGTTTCAGCCCCTCTGTTTCAGCCCCTCTGTTTCAGCCCCTCTGTATCAGCCCCTCTGTTTCAGCCCCTCTGTTTCTCGCCCTCTGTTTCAGCCCCTCTGCTTCAGCCCCTCTGTTTCATCCCCTCTGTTTCAGCTCCTCTGTTTCTCGCCCTCTGTTTCTCGCCCTCTGTTTCAGCCCCTCTGTTTCTCGCCCTCTGTTTCAGCCCCTCTGTTTCTGGCCCTCTGTTTCAGCCCCTCTGTTTCAGCCCCTCTGTTTCAGCCCCTCTGTTTCTCGCCCTCTGTTTCTGCCCCTCTGTTTCAGCCCCTCTGTTTCTCACCCTCTGTTTCTGCCCCTCTGTTTCAGCCCCTCTGTATCTGCCCCTCTGTTTCAGCCCCTCTGTTTCTCGCCCTCTGTTTCTCGCCCTCTGTTTCAGCCCCTCTGTTTCTCGCCCTCTGTTTCAGCCCCTCTGTTTCTCGCCCTCTGTTTCAGCCCCTCTGTTTCAGCCCCTCTGTTTCAGCCCCTCTGTTTCTCGCCCTCTGTTTCAGCTCCTCTGTTTCACCCCCTCTGTTTCTCGCCCTCTGTTTCAGCCCCTCTGTTTCTCGCCCTCTGTTTCAGCCCCTCTGTTTCAGCCCCTCTGTATCAGCCCCTCTGTTTCAGCCCCTCTGTTTCAGCCGCTCTGTTTCAGCCCCTCTGTTTCTCGCCCTCTGTTTCTCACCCTCTGTTTCTCGCCCTCTGTTTCAGCCCCTCTGTTTCAGCCCCTCTGTTTCAGCCCCTCTGTTTCAGCCCCACTGTTTCTCGCCCTCTGTTTCAGCCCCTCTGTTTCAGCCTCTCTGTTTCAGCCCCTCTGTTTAAGCCCCTCTGTTTCAGCCCCTCTGTTTCTCCCCCTCTGTTTCTCGCCATCTGTTTCTCGCCCTCTGTTTCTCGCCCTCTGTTTTTCGCCCTCTGTTTCAGCCCCCCTGTTTCTCGCCCTCTGTTTCTCGCCCTCTGTTTCTCGCCCTCTGTTTCTCGCCCTCTGTTTCAGCCCCTCTGTTTCTCGCCCTCTGTTTCAGCTCCTCTGTTTCAGCTCCTCTGTTTCTCGCCCTCTGTTTCAGCCCCTCTGTTTCAGCCCCTCTGTTTCTCGCCCTCTGTTTCTGCCCCTCTGTTTCAGCCCCTCTGTGTCAGCCCCTCTGTTTCAGCTCCTCTGTTTCTCGCCCTCTGTTTCTCGCCCTCTGTTTCAGCCCCTCTGTTTCAGCCCCTCTGTTTCAGCCCCTCTGTTTCAGCCCCTCTGTTTCTCGCCCTCTGTTTCTCGCCCTCTGCTTCTCGCTCTCTGTTTCTCGCCCTCTGTTTCTCGCCTCTGTTTCAGCCCCTCTGTTTCATTCACTCTGTTTCACCCCCTCTGTTTTTAGCCCCTCTGTTTCTCGCCCTCTGTTTCAGCCCCTCTGTTTCAGCCCCTCTGTATCAGCCCCTCTGTTTCAGCCCCTCTGATTCGCGCCCTCTGTTTCTCGCCCTCTGTTTCAGCCGCTCTGTTTCAGCCCGTCTCTTTCAGCCCCTCTGTTTCAGCAACTCTGTTTCTCGCCATCTGTTTCTCGCCCTCTGTTTCTCGCCCTCTGTTTCTCGCCCTCTGTTTCAGCCCCTCTGTTTCACCCCCTCTGTTTCAGCCCCTCTGTTTCTTGCCCTCTGTTTCTCGCCCACTGTTTCTCGCCCTCTGTTTCAGCCCCTCTGTTTCAGCCCCTCTGTTTCAGCCCCTCTGTTTCTCGCCCTCTGTTTCAGCCCCTCTGTTTCAGCCCCTCTGTTTAGGCCCCTCTGTTTCAGCCCCTCTGTTTCTCGCCCTCTATTTCAGCCCTTCTCTTTCAGCCCCTCTGTTTCAGCCCCTCTGTTTCAGCCCCTCAGTTTCACCCCCTCTGTTTTTAGCCCCTCTGTTTCGCGCCCTCTGTTTCAGCCCCTCTGTTTCTCGCCCTCTGTTTCAGCCCCTCTGTTTCAGCCCCTCTGTATCAGCCCCTCTGTTTCAGCCCCTCTGATTCTCGCCCTCTGTTTCTCGCCCTCTGTTTCAGCCCCTCTGTTTCAGCCCGTCTCTTTCAGCCCCTCTGTTTCAGCCTCTCTGTTTCTCGCCCTCTGTTTCTCGCCCTCTGTTTCTCGCCCTCTGATTCTCACCCTCTGTTTCAGCCCCTCTGTTTCAGCCCCTCTGTTTCAGCCCCTCTGTTTCTCGCCCTCTGTTTCTCGCCCACTGTTTCTCGCCCTCTGTTTCAGCCCCTCTGTTTCAGCCCCTCTGTTTCAGTCCCTCTGTTTCTCGCCCTCTGTTTCAGCACCTCTGTTTCAGCCCCTCTGTTTTAGCCCCTCTGTTTCAGCCCCTCTGTTTCTCGCCCTCTGTATCAGCCCTTCTCTTTCAGCCCCTCTGTTTCAGCACCTCTGTTTCAGCCCCTCTGTTTCTCGCCCTCTGTTTCTCGCCCTCTGTTTCAGCCCCTCTGTTTCAGCCCCTCTGTTTCAGCCTCTCTGTTTCTCGCCCTCTGTTTCAGCCCCTATGTTTCAGCCACTCTGTTTCAGCCCCTCTGTTTCAGCCCCTCTGTTTCTCGCTCTCTGTTTCTCGCCCTCTGTTTCTCGCCCTCTGTTTCTCGCCCTCTGTTTCTCGCCCTCTGTTTCAGCCGCTCTGTTTCAGCCCCTCTGTTTCGCGGCCTCTGTTTCTCGCCCTCTGTTTCTCGCCCTCTGTTTCAGCCCCTCTGTATCAGCCCCTCTGTTTCAGCCTCTCTGTTTCTCGCCCTCTGTTTCAGCCCCTCTGTTTCAGCTCCTCTGTTTCAGCCCCTCTGTTTCAGCTCCTCTGTTTCTCGCCCTCTGTTTCTCGCCCTATGTTTCAGCCCATCTGTTTCTCGCCCTCTGTTTCAGCCCCTCTGTTTCTCGCCCTCTGTTTCAGCCCCTCTGTTTCAGCCCCTCTGTATCAGCCCCTCTGTTTCTCGCCCTCTGTTTCAGCCCCTCTGTTTCAGCCACTCTGTTTCTCGCCCTCTGTTTCAGCCCCTCTGTTTCAGCCCCTCTGTATCAGCCCCTCAGTTTCAGCCTCTCTGTTTCTCGCCCTCTGTTTCTCGCACTCTGTTTCAGCCCCTCTGTTTCAGCCCCTCTGTTTCAGCCCCTCTGTTTCAGCCCCTCTGTTTCAGCCCCTCTGTTTCTCGCCCTCTGTTTCTAGCTCTCTGTTTCTCGCTCTCTGTTTCTCGCCCTCTGTTTCTCGCCCTGAGTTTCATCCCCTCTGTTTCAGCCCCTCTGGTTCAGCCCCTCTGTTTCAGCCCCTCTGTTTCTCGCCCTCTGTTTCAGCCCCTCTGTTTCTCGCCCTCTGTTTCAGCCCCTCTGTTTCAGCCCCTCTGTATCAGCCCCTCTGTTTCAGCCCCTCTGTTTCTCGCCCTCTGTTTCTAGCCCTCTGTTTCAGCCCCTCTGTTTCAGCCCCTCTCTTTCAGCCCCTCTGTTTCAGCCCCTCTGTTTCTCGCCCTCTGTTTCTCGCCCTCTGTTTCAGCCCCTCTGTTTCAGCCCGTCTCTTTCAGCCCCTCTGTTTCAGCCCCTCTGTTTCAGCCCCTCTGTTTCAGCCCCTCTGTTTCTCGCCCTCTGTTTCTGCCCCTCTGTTTCAGCCACTCTGTTTCTCGCCCTCTGTTTCAGCCCCTATGTTTCAGCCCCTCTGTATCAGCCCCTCTGTTTCAGCCCCACTGTTTCTCGCCCTCTGTTTCTCGCTCTCTGTTTCTCGCCCTCTGTTTCAGGCCCTCTGTTTCAGCCCATCTGTTTCAGCCCCTATGTTTCAGCCCCTCTGTATCAGCCCCTCTGTTTCAGCCCCACTGTTTCTCGCCCTCTGTTTCTCGCTCTCTGTTTCTCGCCCTCTGTTTCAGCCCCTCTGTTTCTCGCCCTCTGTTTCAGCCCCTCTGTTTCAGCCCCTCTGTATCAGCCCCTCTGTTTCAGCCCTTCTGATTCTCGCCCTCTGTTTCTCGCCCTCTGTTTCAGCCCCTCTGTTTCAGCCCGTCTCTTTCAGCCCCTCTGTTTCAGCCCCTCTGTTTCTCGCCCTCTGTTTCTCGCCCTCTGTTTCTCGCCATCTGTTTCTTGCCCTCTGTTTCAGCCCCTCTGTTTCAGCCCCTCTGTTTCAGCCCCTCTGTTTCTCGCCCTCTGTTTCAGCCCCTCTGTTTCAGCCCCTCTGTTTCAGACACTCTGTTTCAGCCCCTCTGTTTCTCGCCCTCTGTTTCAGCCCCTCTGTTTCAGCCCCTCTGTTTCAGCCCCTCTGTTTCTCGCCCTCTGTTTCTCGCCCTCTGTTTCTCGCCATCTTTTTCAGCCCCTCTGTTTCAGCCCCTCTGTTTCAGCCCCTCTGTTTCAGCCTCTCTGTTTCTCGCCCTCTGTTTCAGCCCCTCTGTTTCAGCTCCTCTGTTTCAGACCCTCTGTTTCTCGCTCTCTGTTTCTCGCCCTCTGTTTCTCGCCCTCTGTTTCTCGCACTCTGTTTCAGCCCCTCTGTTTCAGCCCCTCTGTTTCTCTCCCTCTGTTTCTCGCCCATTGTTTCTCGCCCTCTGTTTCAGCCCCTCTGTTTCTCGACTTCTGTTTCCGCCCCTCTGTTTCTCGCCCTCTGTTTCAGCCCCTCTGTTTCAGCCCCTCTGTTTCAGCCCCTCTGTTGCAGCCCCTCTGTTTCTCGCCCTCTGTTTCAGCCCCTCTGTTTCAGCCCCTCTGTTTTCGCCCCACTGTTTCAGCCCCTCTGTTTCTCGCGCTCTGTTTCAGCCCCTCTGTTTCTCGCCCTCTGATTCAGCCTCTCTGTTTCTCGCCCTCTGTTGCAGCCCCTCTGTTTCAGCCCCTCTGTTTCAGCCCCTCTGTTTCAGCCCCTCTGTTTCAGCCCCTCTGTTTCTCGCCCTCTGTTTCAGCCCCTCTGTTTCAGCCCCTCTGTTTCAGCCCCTCTTTTTCAGCCCCTCTGTTTCTCGCCCTCTGTTTCAGCCCCGCTGTTTCTCGCCCTCTGTTTCAGCTCCTCTGTTTCTCGCCCTCTGTTGCAGCCCCTCTGTTTCAGCCCCTCTGTTTCAGCCCCTCTGTTTCAGCCCCTCTGTTTCAGCCCCTCTGTTTCTCGCCCTCTGTTTCTCGCCCTCTGTTTCAGCCCCTCTGTTTCAACCCCTCTGTTTCAGCCCCTCTGTTTCTCGCCCTCTGTTTCAGCCCCTCTGTTTCAGCCCCTCTGTTTCAGCCCCTCTGTTTCAGCCCCTCTGTTTCTCGCCCTCTGTTTCTCGCCCTCGGTTTCAGCCCCTCTGTTTCTCGCCCTCTGTTTCAGCCCCTCTGTTTCTCGCCCTCTGTTTCAGCCCCTCTGTTTCAGCCCCTCTGTTTCAGCCCCTCTGTTTCAGCCCTTCTGTTTCAGCCCCTCTGTTTCAGCCCCTCTGTTTCAGCCCCTCTGTTTCTCGCCCTCTGTTTCTCGCTCTCTGTTTCTCGCCCTCTATTTCTCGCCCACTGTTTCAGCCCCTCTGTTTCAGCCCCTCTGTTTCAGCCCATCTGTTTCAGCCCCTCTGTTTCAGCCCCTCTGTTTCCTGCCCTCTGTTTCTCGCCCACGGTTTCAGCCCCTCTGTTTCTCGCCCTCTGTTTCAGCCCCTCTGTTTCTCGCCCTCTGTTTCAGCCCCTCTGTTTCAGCCCCTCTGTTTCAGCCCCTCTGTTTCAGCCCTTCTGTTTCAGCCCCTCTGTTTCAGCCCCTCTGTTTCTCGCCCTCTGTTTCAGCCCCTGTGTTTCTCGACCTCTGTTTAAGCCCCTCTGTATCAGCCCCTCCGTTTCAGCCCCTCTGTTTCTCGCCCTCTGTTTCTCGCTCTCTGTTTCTCGCCCTTTATTTCTCGCCCACTGTTTCAGCCCCTCTGTTTCAGCCCCTCTGTTTCAGCCCATCTGTTTCAGCTATTCTGTTTCAGCCCCTCTGTTTCAGCCCCTCTGTTTCAGCCCCTCTGTTTCTCGCCCTCTGTTTCAGCCCCTCTGTTTCAGCCCCTCTGTTTCACCCCCTCTGTTTCAGCCCCACTGTTTCTCGCCCTCTGTTTCTCGCCCTCTGTTTCAGCCCCTCTGTTTCAGCCCCTCTGTTTCAGCCCCTCTGTTTCAGCCCCTCTGTTGCAGCCCCTCTGTTTCTCGCCCTCTGTTTCAGCCCCTCTGTTTCAGCCCATCTGTTTTCGCCCCATTGTTTCAGCCCCTCTGTTTCTCGCCCTCTGTTTCAGCCCCTCTGTTTCTCGCCCTCTGAATCAGCCTCTCTTTTTCTCGCCCTCTGTTGCAGCCCCTCTGTTTCAGCCCCTCTGTTTCAGCCCCTCTGTTTCAGCCCCTCTGTTTCTCGCCCTCTGTTTCCGGCCCTCTGTTTCAGCCCCTCTGTTTCAGCCCCTCTGTTTCAGCCCCTCTGTTTCTCGCCCTCTGTTTCAGCCCCGCTGTTTCTCGCCCTCTGTTTCAGCTCCTCTGTTTCTCGCCCTCTGTTGCAGCCCCTCTGTTTCAGCCCCTCTGCTTCAACCCCTCTGTTTCAGCCCCTCTGTTTCAGCCCCTCTGTTTCTCGCCCTCTTTTTCTCGCCCTCTGTTTCTCGCCCTCTGTTTCTCGCCCTCTGTTTCTCGCCCTCTGTTAAAGCCCCTCTGTTTCAGCCTCTCTGTTTCTCGCCCACATTCAGCCCCTCTGTTTCAGCCCCTCTGTTTCTCGCCCTCTGTTTCAGCCCCTCTGTTTCAGCCCCTCTGTTTCTCGCCATCTGTTTCAGCCCCTCTGATTCACCTCCTCTGTTTCAGCCCCTCTGTTTCAGCCCCTCTGTTTCTGCCCCTCTTTTTCTCGCCCTCTGTTTCAGCTCCTCTGTTTCTCGCCCTCTGTTTCAGCCCCTCTGCTTCAACCCCTCTGTTTCAGCCCCTCTGTTTCAGCCCCTCTGTTTCTCGCCCTCTTTTTCACGCCCTCTGTTTCTCGCCCTCTGTTTCTCGCCCTCTGTTTCTCGCCCTCTGATTCAGCCCCTCTGTTTCAGCCCCTCTGTTTCAGCCCCTCTGTTTCAGCCCCTCAGTTTCAGCCCATCTGTTTCAGACCCTCTGTTTCAACCCCTCTGTTTCAGCCCCTCTGTTTCTCGCCCTCTGTTTCAGCCCCTCTGTTTCAGCCCCTCTGTTTCAGCCCCTCTGCTTCAGCCCCTCTGTTTCTCGACCTCTGTTTCAGCCCTTCTGTTTCTCGCCCGCTGTTTCAGCCCCTCTGTTTCAGCCCCTCTGTTTAAGCCCCTCTGTTTCTCGCCCTCTGTTTCAGCCCCTCTGTTTCAGTCCATCTGTTTCTCGCCCTCTGTTTCAGCCCCTCTGTTTCTTGCCATCTGTTTCAGCCCCTCTGTTTCTCGCCCTCTGTTGCAGCCCCTCTGTTTCAGCCCCTCTGTTTCAGCCCCTCTGTTTCAGCCCCTCTGTTTCAGCCCCTCTGTTTCTCGCCCTCTGTTTCTCGCCCTCTGTTTCAGCCCCTCTGTTTCAACCCCTCTGTTTCAGCCCCACTGTTTCTCGCCCTCTGTTTCAGCCCCTCTGTTTCAGCCCCTCTGTTTCAGTCCCTCTGTTTCAGCCTCTCTGTTTCTCGCCCTCTGTTTCTCGCCCTCTGTTTCAGCCCCTCTGTTTCTCGCCCTCTGTTTCAGCCCCTCTGTTTCTCGCTCTCTGTTTCTCGCCCTCTGTTTCTCGCCCTCTGTTTCTCGCCCTCTGTTTCTCGCCCTCTGTTTCTCGCCCTCTGTTTCAAACCCTCTGTTTCAGCCCCTCTGTTTCAGCCCCTCTGTTTTTCGCCCTCTGCTTCAGCCCCTCTGTTTCAGCCCCTCTGCTTCCGCACCTCTGTTTCTCGCCCTCTGTTTCTAACCCACTGTTTCTCGCCCTCTGTTTCAGCCCCTCTGCTTCAGCCCCTCTGTTTCAGACCCTCTGTTTCAGCCCCTCTGTTTCTCGCCCTCTGCTTCAGCCCCTCTGTTTCAGCCCCTCTGTTTCAGCCCATCTGTTTCAGCCCCTTTGTTTCTCGCCCTCTGTTTCAGCCCCTCTGTTTCAGCCCCTCTGTTTCAGCCCCTCTGTTTCAGCCCCTCTGTTTCTCGCCCTCTGTTTCTCGCCCTCTTTTCCAGCCCCTCAGTTTCAGCCCCTCTGTTTCAGCCCCTCTGTTTCTCGCCCTCTGTTTCTCGCCCTCTGTTTCAGCCCCTGTGTTTCAGCCCCTCTGTTTCAGCCCCTCTGTTATCTCGCTCTCTGTTTCTCGCCCTCTGTTTCTCGCCCTCTGTTTCTCGCCCTCTGTTTCAGCCCCTCTGTTTCAGCCCCTCTGTTTCTCGCCGTCTGTTTCTCGCCCTCTGTTTCTCGCCCTCTGTTTCAGCCCCTCTGTATCAGCCCCTCTGTTTCAGCCCCTCTGTTTCTCGCCCTCTATTTCAGCCCCTCTGTATCAGCCCCTCTGTTTCAGCCCCTCTGTTTCTCGCCCTCTGTTTCAGCGCCTCTGTTAAAGCCCCTCTGTTTCAGCCCCTCTGTTTCAGCTCCTCTGTTTCTCGCCATCTGTTTCAGCCCCTCTGTTTCTCGCCCTCTGTTTCAGCCCCTCTGTTTCTCGCCCTCTGTATCAGCCCCTCTGTTTCAGCCCCTCTGTTTCTCGCCCTCTGTTTCTCGCCCTCTTTTTCAAACCCTCTGTTTCAGCCCCTCTGTTTCAGCCCCTCTGTTTCAGCCCCTCTGTTTCAGCCCCTCTGTTTCTCGCCCTCTGTTTCTAGCCCTCTGTTTCTCGCTCTCTGTTTCTCGCCCTCTGTTTCTCGCCCTGTGTTTCAGCCCCTCTGTTTCAGCCCCTCTGGTTCAGCCCCTCTGTTTCAGCCCCTCTGTTTCAGCCCCTCTGTTTCTCGCCCTCTGTTTCTCGTCCTCTGTATCAGCCCCTCTGTTTCTCGCCCTCTGTTTCAGCCCCTCTGTTTCAGCCCCTCTGTATCAGCCCCTCTGTTTCAGCCCCACTGTTTCTCGCCCTCTGTTTCTCGCTCTCTGTTTCTCGCCCTCTGTTTCCGGCCCTCTGTTTCAGCCCCTCTGTTTCAGCCCCTCTGTTTCAGCCCCTCTGTTTTTAGCCCATCTGTTTCTCGCACTCTGTTTCAGCCCCTCTGTTTCTCGCCCTCTTTTTCACGCCCTCTGTTTCTCGCCCTCTGTTTCTCGCCCTCTGTTTCTCGCCCTCTGATTCAGCCCCTCTGTTTCAGCCCCTCTGTTTCAGCCCCTCTGTTTCAGCCCCTCAGTTTCAGCCCATCTGTTTCAGACCCTCTGTTTCAACCCCTCTGTTTCAGCCCCTCTGTTTCTCGCCCTCTGTTTCAGCCCCTCTGTTTCAGCCCCTCTGTTTCAGCCCCTCTGCTTCAGCCCCTCTGTTTCTCGACCTCTGTTTCAGCCCTTCTGTTTCTCGCCCGCTGTTTCAGCCCCTCTGTTTCAGCCCCTCTGTTTAAGCCCCTCTGTTTCTCGCCCTCTGTTTCAGCCCCTCTGTTTCAGTCCATCTGTTTCTCGCCCTCTGTTTCAGCCCCTCTGTTTCTTGCCATCTGTTTCAGCCCCTCTGTTTCTCGCCCTCTGTTGCAGCCCCTCTGTTTCAGCCCCTCTGTTTCAGCCCCTCTGTTTCAGCCCCTCTGTTTCAGCCCCTCTGTTTCTCGCCCTCTGTTTCTCGCCCTCTGTTTCAGCCCCTCTGTTTCAACCCCTCTGTTTCAGCCCCACTGTTTCTCGCCCTCTGTTTCAGCCCCTCTGTTTCAGCCCCTCTGTTTCAGTCCCTCTGTTTCAGCCTCTCTGTTTCTCGCGCTCTGTTTCTCGCCCTCTGTTTCAGCCCCTCTGTTTCTCGCCCTCTGTTTCAGCCCCTCTGTTTCTCGCTCTCTGTTTCTCGCCCTCTGTTTCTCGCCCTCTGTTTCTCGCCCTCTGTTTCTCGCCCTCTGTTTCTCGCCCTCTGTTTCAAACCCTCTGTTTCAGCCCCTCTGTTTCAGCCCCTCTGTTTTTCGCCCTCTGCTTCAGCCCCTCTGTTTCAGCCCCTCTGTTTCCGCACCTCTGTTTCTCGCCCTCTGTTTCTAACCCACTGTTTCTCGCCCTCTGTTTCAGCCCCTCTGCTTCAGCCCCTCTGTTTCAGACCCTCTGTTTCAGCCCCTCTGTTTCTCGCCCTCTGCTTCAGCCCCTCTGTTTCAGCCCCTCTGTTTCAGCCCATCTGTTTCAGCCCCTTTGTTTCTCGCCCTCTGTTTCAGCCCCTCTGTTTCAGCCCCTCTGTTTCAGCCCCTCTGTTTCAGCCCCTCTGTTTCTCGCCCTCTGTTTCTCGCCCTCTTTTCCAGTCCCTCAGTTTCAGCCCCTCTGTTTCAGCCCCTCTGTTTCTCGCCCTCTGTTTCTCGCCCTCTGTTTCAGCCCCTGTGTTTCAGCCCCTCTGTTTCAGCCCCTCTGTTATCTCGCTCTCTGTTTCTCGCCCTCTGTTTCTCGCCCTCTGTTTCTCGCCCTCTGTTTCAGCCCCTCTGTTTCAGCCCCTCTGTTTCTCGCCGTCTGTTTCTCGCCCTCTGTTTCTCGCCCTCTGTTTCAGCCCCTCTGTATCAGCCCCTCTGTTTCAGCCCCTCTGTTTCTCGCCCTCTATTTCAGCCCATCTGTATCAGCCCCTCTGTTTCAGCCCCTCTGTTTCTCGCCCTCTGTTTCAGCGCCTCTGTTAAAGCCCCTCTGTTTCAGCCCCTCTGTTTCAGCTCCTCTGTTTCTCGCCCTCTGTTTCAGCCCCTCTGTTTCTCGCCCTCTGTTTCAGCCCCTCTGTTTCTCGCCCTCTGTATCAGCCCCTCTGTTTCAGCCCCTCTGTTTCTCGCCCTCTGTTTCTCGCCCTCTTTTTCAAACCCTCTGTTTCAGCCCCTCTGTTTCAGCCCCTCTGTTTCAGCCCCTCTGTTTCAGCCCCTCTGTTTCTCGCCCTCTGTTTCTAGCCCTCTGTTTCTCGCTCTCTGTTTCTCGCCCTCTGTTTCTCGCCCTGTGTTTCAGCCCCTCTGTTTCAGCCCCTCTGGTTCAGCCCCTCTGTTTCAGCCCCTCTGTTTCAGCCCCTCTGTTTCTCGCCCTCTGTTTCTCGTCCTCTGTATCAGCCCCTCTGTTTCTCGCCCTCTGTTTCAGCCCCTCTGTTTCAGCCCCTCTGTATCAGCCCCTCTGTTTCAGCCCCACTGTTTCTCGCCCTCTGTTTCTCGCTCTCTGTTTCTCGCCCTCTGTTTCCGGCCCTCTGTTTCAGCCCCTCTGTTTCAGCCCCTCTGTTTCAGCCCCTCTGTTTTTAGCCCATCTGTTTCTCGCACTCTGTTTCAGCCCCTCTGTTTCTCGCCCTCTGTTTCAGCCCCTCTGTTTCAGCCCCTCTGTATCAGCCCCTCTGTTTCAGCCCCTCTGTTTCTCGCCCTCTGTTTCTCGCCCTCTGTTTCAGCCCCTCTGTTTCAGCCCGTTCTCTTTCAGCCCCTCTGTTTAAGCCCCTCTGTTTCTCGCCCTCTGTTTCTCGCCCTCTGTTTCTCGCCCTCTGTTTCTTTCCTCTGTTTCAGCCCCTCTGTTTCAGCCCCTCTGTTTCAGCCCCTCTGTTTCTCGCCCTCTGTTTCAGCCCCTCTGTTTCAGCCCCTCTGTTTCAGACCCTCTGTTTCAGCCCCTCTGTTTCTCGCCCTCTGTTTCAGCCCCTCTGTTTCAGCCCCTCTGTTTCAGCCCCTCTGTTTCAGCCCCTCTGTTTCTCGCCCTCTGTTTCAGCCCCTCTGTTTCAGCCCCTCTGTTTCAGCCCCTCTGTTTCTAGCCCTCTGTTTCTCGCCCTCTTTTTCAGCCCCTCTGTTTCAGCCCCTCTGTTTCAGCCCCTCTGTTTCAGCCTCTCTGTTTCTCGCCCTCTGTTTCAGCCCCTCTGTTTCAGCCCCTCTGTTTCAGCCCCTCTGTTTCTCGCTCTCTGTTTCTCGCCCTCTGTTTCTCGCCCTCTGTTTCTCGCCCTCTGTTTCTCGCCCACTGTTTCTCGCCCTCTGTTTCAGCCCCTCTGTTTCAGCCCATTTGTTTCTCGCCCTCTGTTTCTCGCCCTCTGTTTCTCGCCCTCTGTTTCAGCCCCTCTGTATCAGCCCCTCTGTTTCAGCCCCTCTGTTTCTCTCCCTCTGTTTCAGCCCCTCTGTTTCAGCCCCTCTGTTGAAGCCCCTCTGTTTCAGCCCCTCTGTTTCAGCTCCTCTGTCTCTCGCCCTCTGTTTCTCGCCCTCTGTTTCAGCCCCTCTGTTTCTCGCCCTCTGTTTCAGCCCCTGTATCAGCCCCTCTGTATCAGCCCCTCTGTTTCAGCCCCTCTGTTTCTCGCCCTCTGTTTCTCACCTTCTGTTTCAGCCCCTCTGTTTCAGCCCCTCTGTTTCAGCCCCTGTGTTTCAGCGCCTCTGTTTCTCGCCCTCTGTTTCTCGCCCTCTGTTTCTCGCTCTCTGTTTCTCGCCCTCTGTTTCTCGCCTCTGTTTCAGCCCCTCTGTTTCAGCCCCTCTGTTTCAGCCCCTTGGTTTTTAGCCCCTCGGTTTCTCGCCCTCTGTTTCAGCCCCTCTGTTTCTCGCCCTCTGTTTCAGCCCCTCTGTTTCAGCCCCTCTGTATCAGCCCCTCTGTTTCAGCCCCTCTGTTTCTCGCCCTCTGTTTCTCGCCCTCTGTTTCAGCCCCTCTGTTTCAGCCCGTCACTTTCAGCCCCTCTGTTTCAGCCCCTCTGTTTCTTGCCCTCTGTTTCTCGCCCTCTGTTTCTCGCCCTCTGTTTCAGCCCCTCTGTTTCAGCCCCTCTGTTTCAGCCCCTCTGTTTCTCGCCCTCTGTTTCAGCCCCTCTGTTTCTCGCCCTCTGATTCTCGCCCTCTGTTTCAGCCCCTCTGTTTCAGCCCCTCTGTATCAGCCCCTCTGTTTCAGCCCCTCTGTTTCTCGCCCTCTGTTTCTCGCCCTCTGTTTCAAACCCTCTGTTTCAGCCCCTCTGTTTCAGCCCCTCTGTTTCAGCCCCTCTGTTTCAGCCCCTCTGTTTCTCGCTCTCTGTTTCTCGCCCTCTGTTTCTCGCCCTGTGTTTCAGCACGTCTGTTTCAGCCCCTCTGGTTCAGCCCCTCTGTTTCAGCCCCTCTGTTTCAGCCCCTCTGTTTCTCGCCCTCTGTTTCTCGACCTCTGTTTCAGCCCCTCTGTTTCTCGCCCACTGTTTCAGCCCCTCTGTTTCAGCCCCTCTGTATCAGCCCCCCTGTTTCAGCCCCACTGTTTCTCGCCCTCTGTTTCTCGCTCTCTGTTTCTCGCCCTCTGTTTCCGGCCCTCTGTTTCAGCCCCTCTGTTTCAGCCCCTCTGTTTCAGCCCCTCTGTTTTTAGCCCCTCTGTTTCTCGCCCTCTGTTTCAGCCCCTCTGTTTCTCGCCCTCTGTTTCAGCCCCTCTGTTTCAGCCCCTCTGTATCAGCCCCTCTGTTTCAGCCCCTCTGTTTCTCGCCCTCTGTTTCTCGCCCTCTGTTTCAGCCCCTCTGTTTCAGCCCGTCTCTTTCAGACCCTCTGTTTAAGCCCCTCTGTTTCTCGCCCTCTGTTTCTCGCCCTCTGTTTCTCGCCCTATGTTTCAGCCCCTCTGTTTCAGCCCCTCTGTTTCAGCCCCTCTGTTTCTCGCCCTCTGTTTCTAACCCACTGTTTCTCGCCCTCTGTTTCAGCCCCTCTGCTTCAGCCCCTCTGTTTCAGACCCTCTGTTTCAGCCCCTCTGTTTCTCGCCCTCTGCTTCAGCCCCTCTGTTTCAGCCCCACTGTTTCAGCCCCTCTGTTTCAGCCCCTCTGTTTCTCGCCCTCTGTTTCACCCCCTCTGTTTCAGCCCCTCTGTTTCAGCCCCTCTGTTTCAGCTCCTCTGTTTCTCGCCCTCTGTTTCTCGCCCTCTTTTTCAGCCCCTCTGTTTCAGCCCCTCTGTTTCAGCCCCTCTGTTTCTCGCCCTCTGTTTCTCGCCCTCTGTTTCAGCCCCTGTGTTTCAGCCCCTCTGTTTCAGCCCCTCTGTTTCTCGCCCTCTGTTTCAGCCCCTCTGTTTCAGCCCCTCTGTTTCAGCCCCTCTGTTTCAGCCCTTCTGTTTCTCGCCCTCTGTTTCTCGCCCTCTTTTTCAGCCCCTCTGTTTCAGCCCCTCTGTTTCAGCCCCTCTGTTTCAGCCTCTCTGTTTCTCGCCCTCTGTTTCAGCCCCTCTGTTTCAGCCCCTCTGTTTCAGCCCCTCTGTTTCTCGCTCTCTGTTTCTCGCCCTCTGTTTCTCGCCCTCTGTTTCTCGCCCTCTGTTTCTCGCCCTCTGTTTCTCGCCCTCTGTTTCAGCCCCTCTGTTTCAGCCCATTTGTTTCTCGCCCTCTGTTTCTCGCCCTCTGTTTCTCGCCCTCTGTTTCAGCCCCTCTGTATCAGCCCCTCTGTTTCAGCCCCTCTGTTTCTCGCCCTCTGTTTCAGCCCCTCTGTTTCAGCCCCTCTGTTGAAGCCCCTCTGTTTCAGCCCCTCTGTTTCAGCTCCTCTGTCTCTCGCCCTCTGTTTCTCGCCCTCTGTTTCAGCCCCTCTGTTTCTCGCCCTCTGTTTCAGCCCCTGTATCAGCCCCTCTGTATCAGCCCCTCTGTTTCAGCCCCTCTGTTTCTCGCCCTCTGTTTCTCACCTTCTGTTTCAGCCCCTCTGTTTCAGCCCCTCTGTTTCAGCCCCTGTGTTTCAGCGCCTCTGTTTCTCGCCCTCTGTTTCTCGCCCTCTGTTTCTCGCTCTCTGTTTCTCGCCCTCTGTTTCTCGCCTCTGTTTCAGCCCCTCTGTTTCAGCCCCTCTGTTTCAGCCCCTTGGTTTTTAGCCCCTCGGTTTCTCGCCGTCTGTTTCAGCCCCTCTGTTTCTCGCCCTCTGTTTCAGCCCCTCTGTTTCCGCCCCTCTGTATCAGCCCCTCTGTTTCAGCCCCTCTGTTTCTCGCCCTCTGTTTCTCGCCCTCTGTTTCAGCCCCTCTGTTTCAGCCCGTCACTTTCAACCCCTCTGTTTCAGCCCCTCTGTTTCTTGCCCTCTGTTTCTCGCCCTCTGTTTCACGCCCTCTGTTTCAGCCCCTCTGTTTCAGCCCCTCTGTTTCAGCCCCTCTGTTTCTCGCCCTCTGTTTCAGCCCCTCTGTTTCTCGCCCTCTGTTTCAGCCCCTCTGTTTCAGCCCCTCTGTTTCAGCCCCTCTGTTTCTCGCCCTCTGTTTCAGCCACTCTGTTTCAGCCCCTCTGATTCTCGCCCTCTGTTTCAGCCCCTCTGTTTCAGCCCCTCTGTATCAGCCCCTCTGTTTCAGCCCCTCTGTTTCTCGCCCTCTGTTTCTCGCCCTCTGTTTCAAACCCTCTGTTTCAGCCCCTCTGTTTCAGCCCCTCTGTTTCAGCCCCTCTGTTTCAGCCCCTCTGTTTCTCGCTCTCTGTTTCTCGCCCTCTGTTTCTCGCCCTGTGTTTCAGCACGTCTGTTTCAGCCCCTCTGGTTCAGCCCCTCTGTTTCAGCCCCTCTGTTTCAGCCCCTCTGTTTCTCGCCCTCTGTTTCTCGACCTCTGTTTCAGCCCCTCTGTTTCTCGCCCACTGTTTAAGCCCCTCTCTTTCAGCCCCTCTGTATCAGCCCCCCTGTTTCAGCCCCACTGTTTCTCGCCCTCTGTTTCTCGCTCTCTGTTTCTCGCCCTCTGTTTCCGGCCCTCTGTTTCAGCCCCTCTGTTTCAGCCCCTCTGTTTCAGCCCATCTGTTTTTAGCCCCTCTGTTTCTCGCCCTCTGTTTCAGCCCCTCTGTTTCTCGCCCTCTGTTTCAGCCCCTCTGTTTCAGCCCCTCTGTATCAGCCCCTCTGTTTCAGCCCCTCTGTTTCTCGCCCTCTGTTTCTCGCCCTCTGTTTCAGCCCCTCTGTTTCAGCCCGTCTCTTTCAGACCCTCTGTTTAAGCCCCTCTGTTTCTCGCCCTCTGTTTCTCGCCCTCTGTTTCTCGCCCTATGTTTCAGCCCCTCTGTTTCAGCCCCTCTGTTTCAGCCCCTCTGTTTCTCGCCCTCTGTTTCTAACCCACTGTTTCTCGCCCTCTGTTTCAGCCCCTCTGCTTCAGCCCCTCTGTTTCAGACCCTCTGTTTCAGCCCCTCTGTTTCTCGCCCTCTGCTTCAGCCCCTCTGTTTCAGCCCCTCTGTTTCAGCCCCTCTGTTTCAGCCCCTCTGTTTCTCGCCCTCTGTTTCACCCCCTCTGTTTCAGCCCCTCTGTTTCAGCCCCTCTGTTTCAGCCCCTCTGTTTCTCGCCCTCTGTTTCTCGCCCTCTTTTTCAGCCCCTCTGTTTCAGCCCCTCTGTTTCAGCCCCTCTGTTTCTCGCCCTCTGTTTCTCGCCCTCTGTTTCAGCCCCTGTGTTTCAGCCCCTCTGTTTCAGCCCCTCTGTTTCTCGCTCTCTGTTTCTCGCCCTCTGTTTCTCGCCCTCTGTTTCTCGCCCTCTGTTTTTCGCCCTCTGTTTCAGCCCCTCTGTTTCAGCCCCTCTGTTTCTCGCCGTCTGTTGACCGCCCTCTGTTTCTCGCCCTCTGTTTCAGCCCCTCTGTATCAGCCCCTCTGTTTCAGCCCCTCTGATTCTCGCCCTCTATTTCAGCCCCTCTGTATCAGCCCCTCTGTTTCAGCCCCTCTGTTTCTCGCCCTCTGTTTCAGCGCCTCTGTTTCAGCCCCTCTGTTTCAGCCCCTCTGTTTCAGCTCCTCTGTTTCTCGCCCTCTGTTTCAGCCCCTCTGTTTCTCGCCCTCTGTTTCAGCCCCTCTGTTTCTCGCCCTCTGTATCAGCCCCTCTGTTTCAGCCCCTCTGTTTCTCGCCCTCTGTTTCTCGCCCTCTTTTTCAAACCCTCTGTTTCAGCCCCTCTGTTTCAGCCCCTCTTTTCAGCCCCTCTGTTTCAGCCCCTCTGTTTCTCGCCCTCTGTTTCTAGCCCTCTGTTTCTCGCTCTCTGTTTCTCGCCCTCTGTTTCTCGCCCTGTGTTTCAGCCCCTCTGTTTCAGCCCCTCTGGTTCAGCCCCTCTGTTTCAGCCCCTCTGTTTCAGCTCCTCTGTTTCTCGCCCTCTGTTTCTCGTCCTCTGTTTCAGCCCCTCTGTTTCTCGCCTCTGTTTCAGCCCCTCTGTTTCAGCTCCTCTGTATCAGCCCCTCTGTTTCAGCCCCACTGTTTCTCGCCCTCTGTTTCTCTCTCTCTGTTTCTCGCCCTCTGTTTCCGGCCCTCTGTTTCAGCCCCTCTGTTTCAGCCCCTCTGTTTCAGCCCCTCTGTTTTTAGCCCATCTGTTTCTCGCCCTCTGTTTCAGCCCCTCTGTTTCTCGCCCTCTGTTTCAGCCCCTCTGTTTCAGCCCCTCTGTATCAGCCCCTCTGTTTCAGCCCCTCTGTTTCTCGCCCTCTGTTTCTCGCCCTCTGTTTCAGCCCCTCTGTTTCAGCCCGTTCTCTTTCAGCCCCTCTGTTTAAGCCCCTCTGTTTCTCGCCCACTGTTTCTCGCCCTCTGTTTCTCGCCCTCTGTTTCTTTCATCTGTTTCAGCCCCTCTGTTTCAGCCCCTCTGTTTCTCGCCCTCTGTTTCAGCCCCTCTGTTTCAGCCCCTCTCTTTCAGACCCTCTGTTTCAGCCCCTCTGTTTCTCGCCCTCTGTTTCAGCCCCTCTGTTTCAGCCCCTCTATTTCAGCCCCTCTGTTTCAGCCCCTCTGTTTCTCGCCCTCTGTTTCAGCCCCTCTGTTTCAGCCCCTCTGTTTCAGCCCCTCTGTTTCAGCCCCTCTGTTTCTCGCCCTCTGTTTCTCGCCCTCTGTTTCTCGCCCTCTTTTTCAGCCCCTCTGTTTCAGCCCCTCTGTTTCAGCCCCTCTGTTTCAGCCTCTCTGTTTCTCGCCCTCTGTTTCAGCCCCTCTGTTTCAGCCCCTCTGTTTGAGCCCCTCTGTTTCTCGCTCTCTGTTTCTCGCCCTCTGTTTCTCGCCCTCTGTTTCTCGCCCTCTGTTTCTCGCCCTCTGTTTCTCGCCCTCTGTTTCAGCCCCTCTGTTTCAGCCCATTTGTTTCTCGCCCTCTGTTTCTCGCCCTCTGTTTCTCGCCCTCTGTTTCAGCCCCTCTGTATCAGCCCCTCTGTTTCAGCCCCTCTGTTTCTCGCCCTCTGTTTCAGCCCCTCTGTTTCAGCCCCTCTGTTTAAGCCCCTCTGTTTCAGCCCCTCTGTTTCAGCTCCTCTGTCTCTCGCCCTCTGTTTCTCGCCCTCTGTTTCAGCCCCACTGTTTCTCGCCCTCTGTTTCAGCCCCTCTGTTTCAGCCCCTCTGTATCAGCCCCTCTGTTTCAGCCCCTCTGTTTCTCGCCCTCTGTTTCTCACCCTCTGTTTCAGCCCCTCTGTTTAAGCCCCTCTGTTTCAGCCCCTGTGTTTCAGCGCCTCTGTTTCTCGCCCTCTGTTTCTCGCCCTCTGTTTCTCGCTCTCTGTTTCTCGCCCTCTGTTTCTCGCCTCTGTTTCAGCCCCTCTGTTTCAGCCCCTCTGTTTCAGCCCCTCTGTTTTTAGCCCCTCTGTTTCTCGCCCTCTGTTTCAGCCCCTCTGTTTCTCGCCCTCTGTTTCAGCCCCTCTGTTTCAGCCCCTCTGTATCAGCCCCTCTGTTTCAGCCCCTCTGTTTCTCGCCCTCTGTTTCTCGCCGTCTGTTTCAGCCCCTCAGTTTCAGCCCGTCACTTTCAGCCCCTCTGTTTCAGCCCCTCTGTTTCTCGCCCTCTGTTTCTCGCCCTCTGTTTCTCGCCCTCTGTTTCAGCCCCTCTGTTTCAGCCCCTCTGTTTCAGCCCCTCTGTTTCTCGCCCTCTGTTTCTCGCCCACTGTTTCTCGCCCTCTGTTTCAGCCCCTCTGTTTCAGCCCCTCTGTTTCAGCCCCTCTGTTTCAGCCCCTCTGTTTCTCGCCCTCTGTTTCTCACCCTCTGTTTCAGCCCCTCTGTTTAAGCCCCTCTGTTTCAGCCCCTGTGTTTCAGCGCCTCTGTTTCTCGCCCTCTGTTTCTCGCCCTCTGTTTCTCGCTCTCTGTTTCTCGCCCTCTGTTTCTCGCCTCTGTTTCAGCCCCTCTGTTTCAGCCCCTCTGTTTCAGCCCCTCTGTTTTTAGCCCCTCTGTTTCTCGCCCTCTGTTTCAGCCCCTCTGTTTCTCGCCCTCTGTTTCAGCCCCTCTGTTTCAGCCCCTCTGTATCAGCCCCTCTGTTTCAGCCCCTCTGTTTCTCGCCCTCTGTTTCTCGCCGTCTGTTTCAGCCCCTCAGTTTCAGCCCGTCACTTTCAGCCCCTCTGTTTCAGCCCCTCTGTTTCTCGCCCTCTGTTTCTCGCCCTCTGTTTCTCGCCCTCTGTTTCAGCCCCTCTGTTTCAGCCCCTCTGTTTCAGCGCCTCTGTTTCTCGCCCTCTGTTTCTCGCCCTCTGTTTCTCGCCCTCTTTTTCAGCCCCTCTGTTTCAGCCCCTCTGTTTCAGCCCCTCTGTTTCAGCCTCTCTGTTTCTCGCCCTCTGTTTCAGCCCCTCTGTTTCAGCCCCTCTGTTTGAGCCCCTCTGTTTCTCGCTCTCTGTTTCTCGCCCTCTGTTTCTCGCCCTCTGTTTCTCGCCCTCTGTTTCTCGCCCTCTGTTTCTCGCCCTCTGTTTCAGCCCCTCTGTTTCAGCCCATTTGTTTCTCGCCCTCTGTTTCACGCCCTCTGTTTCTCGCCCTCTGTTTCAGCCCCTCTGTATCAGCCCCTCTGTTTCAGCCCCTCTGTTTCTCGCCCTCTGTTTCAGCCCCTCTGTTTCAGCCCCTCTGATAAGCCCCTCTGTTTCAGCCCCTCTGTTTCAGCTCCTCTGTCTCTCGCCCTCTGTTTCTCGCCCTCTGTTTCAGCCCCTCTGTTTCTCGCCCTCTGTTTCAGCCCCTCTGTTTCAGCCCCTCTGTATCAGCCCCTCTGTTTCAGCCCCTCTGTTTCTCGCCCTCTGTTTCTCACCCTCTGTTTCAGCCCCTCTGTTTAAGCCCCTCTGTTTCAGCCCCTGTGTTTCAGCGCCTCTGTTTCTCGCCCTCTGTTTCTCGCCCTCTGTTTCTCGCTCTCTGTTTCTCGCCCTCTGTTTCTCGCCTCTGTTTCAGCCCCTCTGTTTCAGCCCCTCTGTTTCAGCCCCTCTGTTTTTAGCCCCTCTGTTTCTCGCCCTCTGTTTCAGCCCCTCTGTTTCTCGCCCTCTGTTTCAGCCCCTCTGTTTCAGCCCCTCTGTATCAGCCCCTCTGTTTCAGCCCCTCTGTTTCTCGCCCTCTGTTTCTCGCCGTCTGTTTCAGCCCCTCAGTTTCAGCCCGTCACTTTCAGCCCCTCTGTTTCAGCCCCTCTGTTTCTCGCCCTCTGTTTCTCGCCCTCTGTTTCTCGCCCTCTGTTTCAGCCCCTCTGTTTCAGCCCCTCTGTTTCAGCCCCTCTGTTTCTCGCCCTCTGTTTCTCGCCCACTGTTTCTCGCCCTCTGTTTCAGCCCCTCTGTTTCAGCCCCTCTGTTTCAGCCCCTCTGTTTCAGCCCCTCTGTTTCTCGCCCTCTGTTTCAGCCCCTCTGTTTCAGCCCCTCTGTTTCAGCTCCTCTGTTTTAGACCCTCTGTTTCTCGCCCTCTGTTTCAGCCCCTCTGTTTCAGCCCCTCTGTTTCAGCCCCTCTGTTTCTCGCCCTCTGTTTTCGCCCTCTGTTTCAGCCCCTCTGTTTCAGCGCCTCTGTTTCAGCCTCTCTGTTTCTCGCCCTCTGTTTCAGCCCCTCTGTTTCAGCCCCTCTGTTTCAGCCCCTCTGTTTCAGCCCCTCTGTTTCTCGCTCTCTGTTTCTCGCCCTCTGTTTCTCGCCCTCTGTTTCTCGCCCTCTGTTTCTCGCCCTCTGTTTCAGCCCCTCTGTTTCAGCCCCTCTGTTTCTCGCCCTCTGTTTCTCGCCATCTGTTTCTCGCCCTCTGTTTCAGCCCCTCTGTATCAGCCCCTCTGTTTCAGCCCCTCTGTTTCTCGCCCTCTGTTTCAGCCCCTCTGTTTCAGCCCCTCTGTTTCAGCCCCTCTGTTTCAGCTCCTCTGTTTCTCGCCCTCTGTTTCAGCCCCTCTGTTTCTCGCCCTCTGTTTCAGCCCATCTGTTTCTCGCCCTCTGTTTCAGCCCCTCTGTTTCAGCCCCTCTGTTTCAGCCCCTCTGTTTCTCGCCCTCTGTTTCAGCCCCTCTGTTTCAGCCCCTCTGTATCTGCCCCTCTGTTTCAGCCCCTCTGTTTCTCGCCCTCTGTTTCAGCCCCTCTGTTTCAGCCCCTCTGTATCAGCCCCTCTGTTTCAGCCCCTCTGTTTCTCGCCCTCTGTTGCAGCCCCTCTGTTTCAGTCCCTCTGGTTCAGCCCCTCTGTTTCAGCCCCTCTGTTTCTCGCCCTCTGTTTCTCGCACTCTGTTTCACGCTCACTGTTTCTCGCCCTCTGTTTCTCGCCCTCTGTTTCAGCCCCTCTGTTTCAGCCCCTCTGTTTCAGCCCCTCTGTTTTCAGACCCTCTGTTTCTCGCCCTCTGTTTCAGCCCCTCTGTTTCTCGCCCTCTGTTTCAGCACGTCTGTTTCAGCCCCTCTGTATCAGCCCCTCTGTTTCAGCCCCTCTGTTTCTCTCCCTCTTTTTCTCGCCCTCTGTTTCAGCCCCTCTGTTTCAGCCCGTCTCTTTCAGCCTCTCTGTTTCAGCCCCTCTGTTTCTCGCACTCTGTTTCTCGCCCTCTGTTTCTCGCACTCTGTTTCTCGCCCTCTGTTTCTCGCCTCTGTTTCAGCCCCTCTGTTTCAGCCCCTCTGTTTCAGCCCCTCTGTTTTTAGCCCCTCTGTTTCTCGCCCTCTGTTTCAGCCCCTCTCTTTCTCGCCCTCTGTTTCAGCCCATCTGTTTCAGCCCCTCTGTATCAGCCCCTCTGTTTCAACCGCTCTGTTTCTCGCCCTCTGTTTCTCGCCCTCTGTTTCAGCCCCTCTGTTTCAGCCCGTCTCTTTCAGACCCTCTGTTTCAGCCCCTCTGTTTCTCGCCCATTGTTTCTCGCCCTCTGTTTCAGCACCTCTGTTTCTCGCCCTCTGTTTCAGCCCCTCTGTTTCAGCCCCTCTGTTTCAGCCCCTCTGTTTCTCGCCCTCTGTTTCTCGCCCACTATTTCTCGCCCTCTGTTTCAGCCCCTCTGTTTCAGCCCCTCTGTTTCAGCCGCTCTGTTTCAGCCCCTCTGTTTCTCGCCCTCTGTTTCAGCCCCTCTGTTTCAGCCCCTCTGTTTCAGCCCCTCTGTTTCAGCCCCTCTGTTTCTCGCCCTCTGTTTCAGCCCCACTGTTTCAGACCCTCTGTTTCAGCCCCTCTGTTTCAGCCCCTCTGTTTCTCGCCCTCTGTTTCTCGCACTCTGTTTCTCGGCCTCTGTTTCAGCCCCTCTGTTTCAGCCCCTCTGTTTCAGCCCCTCTGTTTCAGCGTCTCTGTTTCTCGCCCTCTGTTTCAGCCCCTCTGTTTCAGCCCCTCTGTTTCAGCCCCTCTGTTTCTCGCTCTCTGTTTCTCGCCCTCTGTTTCTCGCCCTCTGTTTCTCGCCCTCTGTTTCTCGCCCTCTGTTTCAGCACCTGTGTTTCAGCCCCTCTGTTTCTCGCCCTCTGTTTCGCGCCCTCTGTTTCTCGCCCTCTGTTTCAGCCCCTCTGTATCAGCCCCTCTGTTTCAGCCCCTCTGTTTCTCGCCCTCTGTTTCAACCCCTCTGTTTCAGCCCCTCTGTTTCAGCCCCTCTGTTTCAGCTCCTCTGTTTCTCGCCCTCTGTTTCCCGCCCTCTTTTTCAGCCCCTCTGTTTCTCGCCCTCTGTTTCAGCCCCTCTGTTTCTCGCCCTCTGTTTCAGCAACTCTGTTTCAACCCCTCTGTTTCAGCCCCTCTGTTTCTCGCCCTCTGTTTCAGCCCCTCTGTTTCAGCCCCTCTGTTACTCGCCCTCTGTTTCAGCCCCTCTGTTTCAGCCCCTCTGTATCAGCCCCTCTGTTTCAGCCCATCTGATTCTCGCCCTCTGTTTCTCGCCCACTGTTTCAAACCCTCTGTTTCAGCCCCTCTGTTTCAGCCCCTCTGTTTCAGACCCTCTGTTAGAGCCCCTCTGTTTCTCGCCCTCTGTTTCTAGCCCTCTGTTTCTCGCTCTCTGTTTCTCGCCCTCTCTTTCTCGCCCTGTGTTTCAGCCCCTCTGTTTCAGCCCCTCTGGTTCCGCCCCTCTGTTTCACCCCCTCTGTTTCTCGCCCTCTGATTCAGCCCCTCTGTTTCTCGCCCTCTGTTTCAGCCCCTCTGATTCAGCCCCACTGTATCAGCCCCTCTGTTTCAGCCCCTCTGTTTCAGCCCCTCTGTTTCTCGCCCTCTGTTTCAGCCCCTCTGTTTCAGCCCCTCTGTTTCAGCCCCTCTGTTTTAGCCCCTCTGTTTCTCGCCCTCTGTTTCAGCCCCTCTGTTTCAGCCCCTCTGTTTCAGCCCCTCTGTTTCTCGCCCTCTGTTTTCGCCCTCTGTTTCAGCCCCTCTGTTTCAGCCCCTCTGTTTCAGCCTCTCTGTTTCTCGCCCTCTGTTTCAGCCCCTCTGTTTCAGCCCCTCTGTTTCAGCCCCTCTGTTTCTCGCTCTCTGTTTCTCGCCCTCTGTTTCTCGTCCTCTGTTTCTCGCCCTCTGTTTCTCGCCCTCTGTTTCAGCCCCTCTGTTTCAGCCCCTCTGTTTCTCGCCCTCTGTTTCTCGCCATCTGTTTCTCGCCCTCTGTTTCAGCCCCTCTGTATCAGCCCCTCTGTTTCAGCCCCTCTGTTTCTCGCCCTCTGTTTCAGCCCCTCTGTTTCAGCCCCTCTGTTTCAGCCCCTCTGTTTCAGCTCCTCTGTTTCTCGCCCTCTGTTTCAGCCCCTCTGTTTCTCGCCCTCTGTTTCAGCCCATCTGTTTCTCGCCCTCTGTTTCAGCCCCTCTGTTTCAGCCCCTCTGTTTCAGCCCCTCTGTTTCTCGCCCTCTGTTTCAGCCCCTCTGTTTCAGCCCCTCTGTATCTGCCCCTCTGTTTCAGCCCCTCTGTTTCTCGCCCTCTGTTTCAGCCCCTCTGTTTCAGCCCCTCTGTATCAGCCCCTCTGTTTCAGCCCCTCTGTTTCTCGCCACCTGTTGCAGCCCCTCTGTTTCAGCCCCTCTGGTTCAGCCCCTCTGTTTCAGCCCCTCTGTTTCTCGCCCTCTGTTTCTCGCACTCTGTTTCTCGCTCTCTGTTTCTCGCCCTCTGTTTCTCGCCCTCTGTTTCAGCCCCTCTGTTTCAGCCCCTCTGTTTCAGCCCCTCTGTTTTTAGACCCTCTGTTTCTCGCCCTCTGTTTCAGCCCCTCTGTTTCTCGCCCTCTGTTTCAGCACGTCTGTTTCAGCCCCTCTGTATCAGCCCCTCTGTTTCAGCCCCTCTGTTTCTCTCCCTCTGTTTCTCGCCCTCTGTTTCAGCCCCTCTGTTTCAGCCCGTCTCTTTCAGCCCCTCTGTTTCAGCCCCTCTGTTTCTCGCACTCTGTTTCTCGCCCTCTGTTTCTCGCTCTCTGTTTCTCGCCCTCTGTTTCTCGCCTCTGTTTCAGCCCCTCTGTTTCAGCCCCTCTGTTTCAGCCCCTCTGTTTTTAGCCCCTCTGTTTCTCGCCCTCTGTTTCAGCCCCTCTGTTTCTCGCCCTCTGTTTCAGCCCCTCTGTTTCAGCCCCTCTGTATCAGCCCCTCTGTTTCAACCCTTCTGTTTCTCGCGATCTGTTTCTCGCCCTCTGTTTCAGCCCCTCTGTTTCAGCCCGTCTCTTTCAGCCCCTCTGTTTCAGCCCCTCTGTTTCTCGCCCATTGTTTCTCGCCCTCTGTTTCTCGCCCTCTGTTTCTCGCCCTCTGTTTCAGCCCCTCTGTTTCAGCCCCTCTGTTTCAGCCCCTCTGTTTCTCGCCCTCTGTTTCTCGCCCACTATTTCTCGCCCTCTGTTTCAGCCCCTCTGTTTCAGCCCCTCTGTTTCAGCCGCTCTGTTTCAGCCCCTCTGTTTCTCGCCCTCTGTTTCAGCCCCTCTGTTTCAGCCCCTCTGTTTCAGCCCCTCTGTTTCAGCCCCTCTGTTTCAGCCCCTCTGTTTCTCGCCCTCTGTTTCTCGCCCTCTGTTTCTCGCCCTCTGTTTCAGCCCCTCTGTTTCAGCCCCTCTGTTTCAGCCCGTCTGTTTCAGCGTCTCTGTTTCTCGCCCTCTGTTTCAGCCCCTCTGTTTCAGCCCCTCTGTTTCTCGCTCTCTGTTTCTCGCCCTCTGTTTCTCGCCCTCTGTTTCTCGCCCTCTGTTTCAGCCCCTCTGTTTCAGCCCCTCTGTTTCTCGCCCTCTGTTTCGCGCCCTCTGTTTCTCGCCCTCTGTTTCAGCCCCTCTGTTTCAGCCCCTCTGTTTCAGCCCCTCTGTTTCTCGCCATCTGTTTCAGTCCCTGTGTTTCAGCCCCTCTGTTTCAGCCCCTCTGTTTCAGCTCCTCTGTTTCTCGCCCTCTGTTACCCGCCCTCTTTTTCAGCCCCTCTGTTTCTCGCCCTCTGTTTCAGCCCCTCTGTTTCTCGCCCTCTGTTTCAGCCACTCTGTTTCAACCCCTCGGTTTCAGCCCCTCTGTTTCTCGCCCTCTGTTTCAGCCCCTCTGTTTCAGCCCCTCTGTTTCTCGCCCTCTGTTTCAGCCCCTCTGTTTTAGCCCCTCTGTATCAGCCCCTCTGTTTCAGCCCCTCTGATTCTCGCCCTCTGTTTCTCGCCCACTGTTTCAAACCCTCTGTTTCAGCCCCTCTGTTTCAGCCCCTCTGTTTCAGACCCTCTGTTTCAGCCCCTCTGTTTCTAGCCCTCTGTTTCTAGCCCTCTGTTTCTCGCTCTCTGTTTCTCGCCCTCTGTTTCTCGCCCTGTGTTTCAGCCCCTCTGTTTCAGCCCCTCTGGTTCCGCCCCTCTGTTTCACCCCCTCTGTTTCTCGCCCTCTGTTTCAGCCCCTCTGTTTCTCGCCCTCTGTTTCAGCCCCTCTGTTTCAGCCCCTCTGTATCAGCCCCTCTGTTTCAGCCCCTCTGTTTCAGCCCCTCTGTTTCAGCCCCTCTGTTTCTCGCCCTCTGTTTCTCGCCCTCTGTTTCTCGCCCTCTGTTTCAGCCCCTCTGTTTCAGCCCCTCTGTTTCAGCCCCTCTGTTTCAGCCCCTCTGTTTCTCGCCCTCTGTTTCAACCCCTCTGTTTCAGCCCCTCTGTTTCAGCCCCTCTGTTTCAACCCCTCTGTTTCAGCCCCTCTGTTTCTCGCCATCTGTTTCTCGCCCTCTGTTTCTCGCCCTCTGTTTCTCGCTCTCTGTTTCTCGCCCTCTGTTTCAGCCCCTCTGTTTCAGCCCCTCTGTTTCAGCCACTCTGTTTCTCGCCCTCTGTTTCAGCCCCTCTGTTTCAGCCCCTCTGTTTCAGCCCCTCTGTATCAGCTCCTCTGTTTCTCGCCCTCTGTTTCTCGCCCACTGTTTCAGCCCCTCTGTTTCTCGCCCTCTGTTTCAGCCCCTCTGTTTCTCGCCCTCTGTTTCAGCCCCTCTGTTTCAGCCCCTCTGTTTCAGCCCCTCTGTTTCTCGACCTCTGTTTCAGCTCCTCTGTTTCAGCCCCTCTGTTTCTCGCCCTCTGTTTCAGCCACTCTGTTTCAGCCCCTCTGTATCAGCCCCTCTGTTTCAACCCCTCTGTTTCTTGCCCTCTGTTTCACGCCCTCTGTATCAGCCCGTCTGTTTCAGCCCCTCTGTTTCAGCCCCTCTGTTTCAGCCCCTCTGTTTCTCGCCCTCTGTTTCTCGCCCTCTGTTTCTCGCTCTCTGTTTCTCGCCCTCTGTTTCTCGCCTCTGTTTCAGCCCCTCTGTTTCAGCCCCTCTGTTTCAGCCCCTCTGTTTTTAGCCCCTCTGTTTCTCGCCCTCTGTTTCAGCCCCTCTGTTTCTCGCCCTCTGTTTCAGCCCCTCTGTTTCAGCCCCACTGTATCAGCCCCTCTGTTTCAGCCCCTCTGTTTCTCGCCCTCTGTTTCTCGCCCTCTGTTTCAGCCCCTCTGTATCAGCCCCTCTGTTTCAGCCCCTCTGTATCTCGCCCTCTGTTTCAGCCCCTCTGTTTCAGCCCCTCTGTTTCAGCCCCTCTGTTTCAGCCCCTCTGTTTCTCGCCCTCTGTTTCAGCCCCTCTGTTTCAGCCCCTCTGTTTCTCGCCCTCTGTTTCTCGACGTCTGTTTCAGCCCCTCTGTTTCTCGCCCACTGTTTCAGCCCCTCTGTTTCAGCCCCTCTGTATCAGCCCCTCAGTTTCAGCCCCACTGTTTCTCGCCCTCTGTTTCTCGCTCTCTGTTTCTCGCCCTCTGTTTCCGGCCCTCTGTTTCAGCCCCTCTGTATCAGCCCCTCTGTTTCAGCCCCTCTGTTTCTCGCCCCCTGTTTCAGCCCCTCTGTTTCAGCCCCTCTGTTTCAGCCCCTCTGTTTCAGCTCCTCTGTTTCTCGCCCTCTGTTTCAGCCCCTCTGTTTCTCGCCCTCTGTTTCAGCCCAACTGTTTCTCGCCCTCTGTTTCAGCCCCTCTGTTTCAGCCCCTCTGTTTCAGCCCCTCTGTTTCTCGCCCTCTGTTTCAGCCCCTCTGTTTCAGCCCCTCTGTATCTGCCCCTTTGTTTCAGCCCCTCTGTTTCTCGCCCTCTGTTTCAGCCCCTCTGTTTCAGCCCCTCTGTATCAGCCCCTCTGTTTCAGCCCCTCTGTTTCTCGCCCTCTGTTGCAGCCCCTCTGTTTCAGCCCCTCTGGTTCAGCCCCTCTGTTTCAGCCCCTCTGTTTCTCGCCCTCTGTTTCTCGCACTCTGTTTCTCGCTCTCTGTTTCTCGCCCTCTGTTTCTCGCCCTCTGTTTCAGCCCCTCTGTTTCAGCCCCTCTGTTTCTCGCCCTCTGTTTCAGCCCCTCTGTTTCAGCCCCTCTGTTTCAGCCCCTCTGTTTCAGCCCCTCTGTTTTCAGACCCTCTGTTTCTCGCCCTCTGTTTCAGCCCCTCTGTTTCTCGCCCTCTGTTTCAGCACGTCTGTTTCAGCACCTCTGTATCAGCCCCTCTGTTTCATCCACTCTGTTTCTCTCCCTCTGTTTCTCGCCTCTGTTTCAGCCCCTCTGTTTCAGCCCGTCTCTTTCAGCCCCTCTGTTTCAGTCCCTCTGTTTCTCGCACTCTGTTTCCGGCCTCTGTTTCTCGCTCTCTGTTTCTCGCCCTCTGTTTCTCGCCTCTGTTTCAGCCCCTCTGTTTCAGCCCCTCTGTTTCAGCCCCTCTGTTTTTAGCCCCTCTGTTTCTCGCCCTCTGTTTCAGCCCCTCTGTTTCTTGCCCTCTGTTTCAGCCCCTCTGTTTCAGCCCCTCTGTATCAGCCCCTCTGTTTCAACCCCTCTGTTTCTCGCCCTCTGTTTCTCGCCCTCTGTTTCAGCTCCTCTGTTTCAGCCCGTCTCTTTCAGCCCCTCTGTTTCAGCCCCTCTGTTTCTCGCCCATTGTTTCTCGCCCTCTGTTTCTCGCCCTCTGTTTCTCGCCCTCTGTTTCAGCCCCTCTGTTTCAGCCCCTCTGTTTCAGCCCCTCTGTTTCTCGCCCTCTGTTTCTCGCCCACTATTTCTCGCCCTCTGTTTCAGCCCCTCTGTTTCAGCCCCTCTGTTTCAGCCGCTCTGTTTCAGCCCCTCTGTTTCTCGCCCTCTGTTTCAGCCCCTCTGTTTCAGCCCCTCTGTTTCAGCCCCTCTGTTTCAGCCCCTCTGTTTCTCGCCCTCTGTTTCAGCCCCTCTGTTTCAGCCCCTCTGTTTCAGCCCCTCTGTTTCAGCCCCTCTGTTTATCGCCCTCTGTTTCTCGCCCTCTGTTTCTCGCCCTCTGTTTCAGCCCCTCTGTTTCAGCCCCTCTGTTTCAGCCCGTCTGTTTCAGCGTCTCTGTTTCTCGCCCTCTGTTTCAGCCCCTCTGTTTCAGCCCCTCTGTTTCAGCCCCTCTGTTTCTCGCTCTCTGTTTCTCGCCCTCTGTTTCTCGCCCTCTGTTTCTCGCCCTCTGTTTCTCGCCCTCTGTTTCAGCCCCTCTGTTTCAGCCCCTCTGTTTCTCGCCCTCTGTTTCGCGCCCTCTGTTTCTCGCCCTCTGTTTCAGCCCCTCTGTATCAGCCCCTCTGTTTCACCCCCTCTGTTTCTCGCCCTCTGTTTCAGCCCCTCTGTTTCAGCCCCTCTGTTTCAGCCCCTCTGTTTCAGCTCCTCTGTTTCTCGCCCTCTGTTTCCCGCCCTCTTTTTCAGCCCCTCCGTTTCTCGCCCTCTGTTTCAGCCCCTCTGTTTCTCGCCCTCTGTTTCAGCCACTCTGTTTCAACCCCTCTGTTTCAGCCCCTCTGTTTCTCGCCCTCTGTTTCAGCCCCTCTGTTTCAGCCCCTCTGTTTCTCGCCCTCTGTTTCAGCCCCTCTGTTTCAGCCCCTCTGTATCAGCCCCTCTGTTTCAGCCCCTCTGATTCTCGCCCTCTGTTACTCGCCCACTGTTTCAAACCCTCTGTTTCAGCCCCTCTGTTTCAGCCCCTCTGTTTCAGACCCTCTGTTTCATCCCCTCTGTTTCTCGCCCTCTGTTTCTAGCCCTCTGTTTCTCGCTCTCTGTTTCTCGCCCTCTCTTTCTCGCCCTGTGTTTCAGCCCCTCTGTTTCAGCCCCTCTGGTTCCGCCCCTCTGTTTCACCCCCTCTGTTTCTCGCCCTCTGTTTCAGCCCCTCTGTTTCTCGCCCTCTGTTTCAGCCCCTCTGTTTCAGCCCCTCTGTATCAGCCCCTCTGTTTCAGCCCCTCTGTTTCAGCCCCTCTGTTTCTCGCCCTCTGTTTCAGCCCCTCTGTTTCAGCCCCTCTGTTTCAGCCCCTCTGTTTTAGCCCCTCTGTTTCTCGCCCTCTGTTTCAGCCCCTCTGTTTCAGCCCCTCTGTTTCAGCCCCTCTGTTTCTCGCCCTCTGTTTTCGCCCTCTGTTTCAGCCCCTCTGTTAGACCCCTCTGTTTCAGCCTCTCTGTTTCTCGCCCTCTTTTTCAGCCCCTCTGTTTCAGCCCCTCTGTTTCAGCCCCTCTGTTTCAGCCTCTCTGTTTCTCGCCCTCTGTTTCAGCCCCTCTGTTTCAGCCCCTCTGTTTGAGCCCATTTGTTTCTCGCCCTCTGTTTCTCGCCCTCTGTTTCTCGCCCTCTGTTTCTCGCCCTCTGTTTCTCGCCTTCTGTTTCTCGCCCTCTGTTTCAGCCCCTCTGTTTCAGCCCATTTGTTTCTCGCCCTCTGTTTCTCGCCCTCTGTTTCTCGCCCTCTGTTTCAGCCCCTCTGTATCAGCCCCACTGTTTCAGCCCCTCTGTTTCTCGCCCTCTGTTTCAGCCCCTCTGTTTCAGCCCCTCTGTTTAAGCCCCTCTGTTTCAGCCCCTCTGTTTCAGCTCCTCTGTCTTCGCCCTCTGTTTCTCGCCCTCTGTTTCAGCCCCTCTGTTTCTCGCCCTCTGTTTCAGCCCCTCTGTTTCAGCCCCTCTGTATCAGCCCCTCTGTTTCAGCCCCTCTGTTTCTCGCCCTCTGTTTCTCACCCTCTGTTTCAGCCCCTCTGTTTAAGCCCCTCTGTTTCAGCCCCTGTGTTTCAGCGCCTCTGTTTCTCGCCCTCTGTTTCTCGCCCTCTGTTTCTCGCTCTCTGTTTCTCGCCCTCTGTTTCTCGCCTCTGTTTTAGCCCCTCTGTTTCAGCCTATCTGTTTCAGCCCCTCTGTTTTTAGCCCCTCTGTTTCTCGCCCTCTGTTTCAGCCCCTCTGTTTCTCGCCCTCTGTTTCAGCCCCTCTGTTTCAGCCCCTCTGTATCAGCCCCTCTGTTTCAGCCCCTCTGTTTCTCGCTCTCTGTTTCTCGCCCTCTGTTTCAGCCCCTCTGTTTCAGCCCGTCACTTTCAGCCCCTCTGTTTCAGCCCCTCTGTTTCTCGCCCTCTGTTTCTCGCCCTCTGTTTCTCGCCCTCTGTTTCAGCCCCTCTGTTTCAGCCCCTCTGTTTCAGCCCCTCTGTTTCAGCTCCTCTGTCTTCGCCCTCTGTTTCTCGCCCTCTGTTTCAGCCCCTCTGTTTCTCGCCCTCTGTTTCAGCCCCTCTGTTTCAGCCCCTCTGTATCAGCCCCTCTGTTTCAGCCCCTCTGTTTCTCGCCCTCTGTTTCTCACCCTCTGTTTCAGCCCCTCTGTTTAAGCCCCTCTGTTTCAGCCCCTGTGTTTCAGCGCCTCTGTTTCTCGCCCTCTGTTTCTCGCCCTCTGTTTCTCGCTCTCTGTTTCTCGCCCTCTGTTTCCCGCCCTCTTTTTCAGCCCCTCCGTTTCTCGCCCTCTGTTTCAGCCCCTCTGTTTCTCGCCCTCTCTTTCAGCCACTCTGTTTCAACCCCTCTGTTAATGCCCCTCTGTTTCTCGCCCTCTGTTTCAGCCCCTCTGTTTCAGCCCCTCTGTTTCTCGCCCTCTGTTTCAGCCCCTCTGTTTCAGCCCCTCTGTATCAGCCCCTCTGTTTCAGCCCCTCTGATTCTCGCCCTCTGTTTCTCGCCCACTGTTTCAAACCCTCTGTTTCAGCCCCTCTGTTTCAGCCCCTCTGTTTCAGACCCTCTGTTTCAGCCCCTCTGTTTCTCGCCCTCTGTTTCTAGCCCTCTGTTTCTCGCTCTCTGTTTCTCGCCCTCTCTTTCTCGCCCTGTGTTTCAGCCCCTCTGTTTCAGCCCCTCTGGTTCCGCCCCTCTGTTTCACCCCCTCTGTTTCTCGCCCTCTGTTTCAGCCCCTCTGTTTCTCGCCCTCTGTTTCAGCCCCTCTGTTTCAGCCCCTCTGTTTCTCGCCCTCTGTTTCAGCCCCTCTGTTTCAGCCCCTCTGTATCAGCCCCTCTGTTTCAGCCCCTCTGATTCTCGCCCTCTGTTTCAGCCCCTCTGTTTCAGCCCCTCTGTTTCAGCCCCTCTGTTTTAGCCCCTCTGTTTCTCGCCCTCTGTTTCAGCCCCTCTGTTTCAGCCCCTCTGTTTCAGCCCCTCTGTTTCTCGCCCTCTGTTTTCGCCCTCTGTTTCAGCCCCTCTGTTTCAGCCCCTCTGTTTCAGCCTCTCTGTTTCTCGCCCTCTGTTTCAGCCCCTCTGTTTCAGCCCCTCTGTTTCAGCCCCTCTGTTTCAGCCCCTCTGTTTCTCGCTCTCTGTTTCTCGCCCTCTGTTTCTCGCCCTCTGTTTCTCGCCCTCTGTTTCTCGCCCTCTGTTTCAGCCCCTCTGTTTCAGCCCCTCTGTTTCTCGCCCTCTGTTTCTCGCCCTCTGTTTCTCGCCCTCTGTTTCAGCCCCTCTGTTTCAGCCCCTCTGTTTCTCGCCCTCTGTTTCTCGCCCTCTGTTTCTCGCCCTCTGTTTCTCGCCCTCTGTTTCAGTCCCTCTGTTTCAGCCCCTCTGTTTCTCGCACTCTGTTTCTCGCCCTCTGTTTCTCGCTCTCTGTTTCTCGCCCTCTGTTTCTCGCCTCTGTTTCAGCCCCTCTATTTCAGCCCCTCTGTTTCAGCCCCTCTGTTTTTAGCCCCTCTGTTTCAGCCCCTCTGTTTCAGCCCCTCTGTTTCTCGCCCTCTGTTTCAGCCCCTCTGTTTCAGCCCCTCTGTATCAGCCCCTCTGTTTCAACCCCTCTGTTTCTCGCCCTCTGTTTCTCGCCCTCTGTTTCAGCCCCTCTGCTTCAGCCCGTCTCTTTCAGCCCCTCTGTTTCAGCCCCTCTGTTTCTCGCCCATTGTTTCTCGCCCTCTGTTTCTCGCCCTCTGTTTCTCGCCCTCTGTTTCAGCCCCTCTGTTTCAGCCCCTCTGTTTCAGCCCCTCTGTTTCTCGCCCTCTGTTTCTCGCCCACTATTTCTCGCCCTCTGTTTCAGCCCCTCTGTTTCAGCCCCTCTGTTTCAGCCGCACTGTTTCAGCCCCTCTGTTTCTCGCCCTCTGTTTCAGCCCCTCTGTTTCAGCCCCTCTGTTTCAGCCCCTCTGTTTCAGCCCCTCTGTTTCTCGCCCTCTGTTTCAGCCCCTCTGTTTCAGCCCCTCTGTTTCAGCCCCTCTGTTTCAGCCCCTCTGTTTCTCGCCCTCTGTTTCTCGCCCTCTGTTTCAGCCCCTCTGTTTCAGCCCCTCTGTTTCAGCCCCTCTGTTTCAGCCCGTCTGTTTCAGCGTCTCTGTTTCTCGCCCTCTGTTTCAGCCCCTCTGTTTCAGCCCCTCTGTTTCAGCCCCTCTGTTTCTCGCTCTCTGTTTCTCGCCCTCTGTTTCTCGCCCTCTGTTTCTCGCCCTCTGTTTCTCGCCCTCTGTTTCAGCCCCTCTGTTTCAGCCACTCTGTTTCTCTCCCTCTGTTTCGCGCCCTCTGTTTCTCGCCCTCTGTTTCAGCCCCTCTGTATCAGCCCCTCTGTTTCACCCCCTCTGTTTCTCGCCCTCTGTTTCAGCCCCTCTGTTTCAGCCCCTCTGTTTCAGCCCCTCTGTTTCAGCTCCTCTGTTTCTCGCCCTCTGTTTCCCGCCCTCTTTTTCAGCCCCTCCGTTTCTCGCCCTCTGTTTCAGCCCCTCTGTTTCTCGCCCTCTGTTTCAGCCACTCTGTTTCAACCCCTCTGTTTCAGCCCCTCTGTTTCTCGCCATCTGTTTCAGCCCCTCTGTTTCAGCCCCTCTGTTTCTCGGCCTCTGTTTCAGCCCCTCTGTTTCAGCCCCTCTGTATCAGCCCCTCTGTTTCAGCCCCTCTGATTCTCGCCCTCTGTTTCTCGCCCACTGTTTCAAACCCTCTGTTTCAGCCCCTCTGTTTCAGCCCCTCTGTTTCAGACCCTCTGTTTCAGCCCCTCTGTTTCTCGCCCTCTGTTTCTAGCCCTCTGTTTCTCGCCCTCTCTTTCTCGCCCTGTGTTTCAGTCCCTCTGTTTCAGCCCCTCTGTTTCTCGCCCTCTGTTTTCGCCCTCTGTTTCAGCCCCTCTGTTTCATCCCCTCTGTTTCAGCCTCTCTGTTTCTCGCCCTCTGTTTCAGCCCCTCTGTTTCAGCCCCTCTGTTTCAGCCCCTCTGTTTCAGCCCCTCTGTTTCTCGCTCTCTGTTTCTCGCCCTCTGTTTCTCGCCCTCTGTTTCTCGCCCTCTGTTTCTCGCCCTCTGTTTCAGCCCCTCTGTTTCAGCCCCTCTGTTTCTCGCCCTCTGTTTCTCGCCATCTGTTTCTCGCCCTCTGTTTCAGCCCCTCTGTATCAGCCCCTCTGTTTCAGCCCCTCTGTTTCTCGCCCTCTGTTTCAGCCCCTCTGTTTCAGCCCCTCTGTTTCAGCCCCTCTGTTTCAGCTCCTCTGTTTCTCGCCCTCTGTTTCAGACCCTCTGTTTCAGCCCCTCTGTTTCTCGCCCTCTGTTTCTCGCCCACTATTTCTCGACCTCTGTTTCAGCCTCTCTGTTTCAGCCCCTCTGTTTCAGCCGCTCTGTTTCAGCCCCTCTGTTTCTCGCCCTCTGTTTCAGCCCCTCTGTTTCAGCTCCTCTGTTTCAGCCCCTCTGTTTCAGCCCCTCTGTTTCTCGCCCTCTGTTTCAGCCCCTCTGTTTCAGCCCCTCTGTTTCAGCCCCTCTGTTTCAGCCCCTCTGTTTCTCGCCCTCTGTTTCTCGCCCTCTGTTTCTCGCCATCTGTTTCAGCCACTCTGTTTCAGCCCCTCTGTTTCAGCCCCTCTGTTTCAGCGTCTCTGTTTCTCGCCCTCTGTTTCAGCCCCTCTGTTTCAGCCCCTCTGTTTCAGCCCCTCTGTTTCTCGCTCTCTGTTTCTCGCCCTCTGTTTCTCGCCCTCTGTTTCTCGCCCTCTGTTTCTCGCCCTCTGTTTCAGCCCCTCTGTTTCAGCCCCTCTGTTTCTCGCCCTCTGTTTCGCGCCCTCTGTTTCTCGCCCTCTTTTCAGCCCCTCTGTATCAGCCCCTCTGTTTCAGCCCCTCTGTTTCTCGCCCACTGTTTCAGCCCCTCTGTTTCAGCCCCTCTGTTACAGCCCCTCTGTTTCAGCTCCTCTGTTTCTCGCCCTCTGTTTCCCGCCCTCTTTTTCAGCCCCTCTGTTTCTCGCCCTCTGTTTCAGCCCCTCTGTTTCTCGCCCTCTGTTTCAGCCACACTGTTTTAACCCCTCTGTTTCAGCCCCTCTGTTTCTCGCCCTCTGTTTCAGCCCCTCTGTTTCAGCCCCTCTGTTTCTCGCCCTCTGTTTCAGCCCCTCTGTTTCAGCCCCTCTGTATCAGCCCCTCTGATTCAGCCCATCTGATTCTCGCCCTCTGTTTCTCGCCCACTGTTTCAAACCCTCTGTTTCAGCCCCTCTGTTTCAGCCCCTCTGTTTCAGACCCTCTGTTTCAGCCCCTCTGTTTCTCGCCCTCTGTTTCTAGCCCTCTGTTTCTCGCTCTCTGTTTCTCGCCCTCTCTTTCTCGCCCTGTGTTTCAGCCCCTCTGTTTCAGCCCCTCTGGTTCCGCCCCTCTGTTTCACCCCCTCTGTTTCTCGCCCTCTGATTCAGCCCCTCTGTTTCTCGCCCTCTGTTTCAGCCCCTCTGTTTCAGCCCCTCTGTATCAGCCCCTCTGTTTCAGCCCCTCTGTTTCAGCCCCTCTGGTTCCGCCCCTCTGTTTCACCCCCTCTGTTTCTCGCCCACTGATTCAGCCCCTCTGTTTCTCGCCCTCTGTTTCAGCCCCTCTGTTTCAGCCCCTCTGTATCAGCCCCTCTGTTTCAGCCCCTCTGTTTCAGCCCCTCTGTTTCTCGCCCTCTGTTTCAGCCCCTCTGTTTCAGCCCCTCTGTTTCAGCCCCTCTGTTTTAGCCCCTCTGTTTCTCGCCCTCTGTTTCAGCCCCTCTGTTTCAGCCCCTCTGTTTCAGCCCCTCTGTTTCTCGCCCTCTGTTTTCGCCCTCTGTTTCAGCCCCTCTGTTTCAGCCCCTCTGTTTCAGCCCCTCTGTTTCTCGCCCTCTGTTTCAGCCCCTCTGTTTCTCGCCCTCTGTTTCTCGCCATCTGTTTCTCGCCCTCTGTTTCAACCCCTCTGTTTCAGCCCCTCTGATTCAGCCCCTCTGTTTCTCGCCCTCTGTTTCAGCCCCTCTGTTTCAGCCCCTCTGTTTCAGCCCCTCTGTTTCAGCTCCTCTGTTTCTCGCCCTCTGTTTCAGCCCCTCTGTTTCTCGCCCTCTGTTTCAGCCCATCTGTTTCTCGCCCTCTGTTTCAGCCCCTCTGTTTCAGCCCCTCTGTTTCAGCCCCTCTGCTTCTCGCCCTCTGTTTCAGCCCCTCTGTTTCAGCCCCTCTGTATCTGCCCCTCTGTTTCAGCCCCTCTGTTTCTCGCCCTCTGTTTCAGCCCCTCTGTTTCAGCCCCTCTGTATCAGCCCCTCTGTTTCAGCCCCTCTGTTTCTCGCCCTCTGTTGCAGCCCCTCTGTTTCAGCCCCTCTGGTTCAGCCCCTCTGTTTCAGCCCCTCTGTTTCTCGCCCTCTGTTTCTCGCACTCTGTGTCTCGCTCTCTGTTTCTCGCCCTCTGTTTCTCGCCCTCTGTTTCAGCCCCTCTGTTTCAGCCCCTCTGTTTCAGCCCCTCTGTTTTTAGACCCTCTGTTTCTCGCCCTCTGTTTCAGCCCCTCTGTTTCTCGCCCTCTGTTTCAGCACGTCTGTTTCAGCCCCTCTGTATCAGCCCCTCTGTTTCAGCCCCTCTGTTTCTCTCCCTCTGTTTCTCGCCCTCTGTTTCAACCCCTCTGTTTCAGCCCGTCTCTTTCAGCCCCTCTGTTTCAGCCCCTCTGTTTCTCGCACTCTGTTTCTCGCCCTCTGTTTCTCGCTCTCTGTTTCTCGCCCTCTGTTTCTCGCCTCTGTTTCAGCCCATCTGTTTCAGCCCCTCTGTTTCAGCCCCTCTGTTTTTAGCCCCTCTGTTTCTCGCCCTCTGTTTCAGCCCCTCTGTTTCTCGCCCTCTGTTTCAGCCCCTCTGTTTCAGCCCCTCTGTATCAGCCCCTCTGTTTCAACCCCTCTGTTTCTCGCCCTCTGTTTCTCGCCCTCTGTTTCAGCCCCTCTGTTTCAGCCCGTCACTTTCAGCCCCTCTGTTTCAGCCCCTCTGTTTCTCGCCCATTGTTTCTCGCCTTCTGTTTCTCGCCCTCTGTTTCTCGCCCTCTGTTTCAGCCCCTCTGTTTCAGCCCCTCTGTTTCAGCCCCTCTGTTTCTCGCCCTCTGTTTCTCGCCCACTATTTCTCGCCCTCTGTTTCAGCCCCTCTGTTTCAGCCCCTCTGTTTCTCGCCCTCTGTTTCTCGCCCACTGTTTCTCGCCCTCTGTTTCAGCCCCTCTGTTTCAGCCCCTCTGTTTCAGCCCCTCTGTTTCAGCCCCTCTGTTTCTCGCCCTCTGTTTCAGCCCCTCTGTTTCAGTCCCTCTGTTTCAGCCCCTCTGTTTCAGCCCCTCTGTTTCTCGCCCTCTGTTTCTCGCCCTCTGTTTCTCGCCCTCTGTTTCAGCCCCTCTGTTTCAGCCCCTCTGTTTCAACCCGTCTGTTTCAGCGTCTCTGTTTCTCGCCCTCTGTTTCAGCCCCTCTGTTTCAGCCCCTCTGTTTCAGCCCCTCTGTTTCTCGCTCTCTGTTTCTCGCCCTCTGTTTCTCGCCCTCTGTTTCTCGCCCTCTGTTTCAGCCCCTCTGTTTCAGCCCCTCTGTTTCTCGCCCTCTGTTTCGCGCCCTCTGTTTCTCGCCCTCTGTTTCAGCCCCTCTGTTTCAGCCCCTCTGTTTCAGCCCCTCTGTTTCTCGCCCTCTGTTTCAGCCCCTCTGTTTCAGCCCCTCTGTATCAGCCCCTCTGTTTCAGCCCCTCTGATTCTCGCCCTCTGTTTCTCGCCCACTGTTTCAAACCCTCTGTTTCAGCCCCTCTGTTTCAGCCCCTCTGTTTCAGACCCTCTGTTTCAGCCCCTCTGTTTCTCGCCCTCTGTTTCTAGCCCTCTGTTTCTCGCCCTCTCTTTCTCGCCCTGTGTTTCAGTCCCTCTGTTTCAGCCCCTCTGGTTCCGCCCCTCTGTTTCACCCCCTCTGTTTCTCGCCCTCTGTTTCAGCCCCTCTGTTTCTCGCCCTCTGTTTCAGCCCCTCTGTTTCAGCCCCTCTGTATCAGCCCCTCTGTTTCAGCCCCTCAGTTTCAGCCCCTCTGTTTCTCGCCCTCTGTTTCAGCCCCTCTGTTTCACCCCCTCTGTTTCAGACCCTCTGTTTTAGCCCCTCTGTTTCTCGCCCTCTGTTTCAGCCCCTCTGTTTCAGCCCCTCTGTTTCAGCCCCTCTGTTTCTCGTCCTCTGTTTTCGCCCTCTGTTTCAGCCCCTCTGTTTCAGCCCCTCTGTTTCAGCCTCTCTGTTTCTCGCCCTCTGTTTCAGCCCCTCTGTTTCAGCCCCTCTGTTTCAGCCCCTCTGTTTCAGCCCCTCTGTTTCTCGCTCTCTGTTTCTCGCCCTCTGTTTCTCGCCCTCTGTTTCTCGCCCTCTGTTTCTCGCCCTCTGTTTCAGCCCCTCTGTTTCAGCCCCTCTGTTTCTCGCCCTCTGTTTCTCGCCATCTGTTTCTCGCCCTCTGTTTCAGCCCCTCTGTATCAGCCCCTCTGTTTCAGCCCCTCTGTTTCTCGCCCTCTGTTTCAGCCCCTCTGTTTCAGCCCCTCTGTTTCAGCCCCTCTGTTTCAGCTCCTCTGTTTCTCGCCCTCTGTTTCAGCCCCTCTGTTTCAGCCCCTCTGTTTCTCGCCCTCTGTTTCTCGCCCACTATTTCTCGCCCTCTGTTTCAGCCTCTCTGTTTCAGCCCCTCTGTTTCAGCCGCTCTGTTTCAGCCCCTCTGTTTCTCGCCCTCTGTTTCAGCCCCTCTGTTTCAGCCCCTCTGTTTCAGCCCCTCTGTTTCAGCCCCTCTGTTTCTCGCCCTCTGTTTCAGCCCCTCTGTTTCAGCCCCTCTGTTTCAGCCCCTCTGTTTCAGCCCCTCTGTTTCTCGCCCTCTGTTTCTCGCCCTCTGTTTCTCGCCATCTGTTTCAGCCCCTCTGTTTCAGCCCCTCTGTTTCAGCCCCTCTGTTTCAGCGTCTCTGTTTCTCGCCCTCTGTTTCAGCCCCTCTGTTTCAGCCCCTCTGTTTCAGCCCCTCTGTTTCTCGCTCTCTGTTTCTCGCCCTCTGTTTCTCGCCCTCTGTTTCAGCTCCTCTGTTTCTCGCCCTCTGTTTCAGCCCCTCTGTTTCAGCCCCTCTGTTTCTCGCCCTCTGTTTCGCGCCCTCTGTTTCTCGCCCTCTTTTCAGCCCCTCTGTATCAGCCCCTCTGTTTCAGCCCCTCTGTTTCAGCCCCTCTGTTTCAGCCCCTCTGTTTCAGCCCCTCTGTTACAGCCCCTCTGTTTCAGCTCCTCTGTTTCTCGCCCTCTGTTTCCCGCCCTCTTTTTCAGCCCCTCTGTTTCTCGCCCTCTGTTTCAGCCCCTCTGTTTCTCGCCCTCTGTTTCAGCCACTCTGTTTCAACCCCTCTGTTTCAGCCCCTCTGTTTCTCGCCCTCTGTTTCAGCCCCTCTGTTTCAGCCCCTCTGTTTCTCGCCCTCTGTTTCAGCCCCTCTGTTTCAGCCCATCTGTATCAGCCCCTCTGATTCAGCCCATCTGATTCTCGCCCTCTGTTTCTCGCCCACTGTTTCAAACCCTCTGTTTCAGCCCCTCTGTTTCAGCCCCTCTGTTTCAGACCCTCTGTTTCAGCCCCTCTGTTTCTCGCCCTCTGTTTCTAGCCCTCTGTTTCTCGCTCTCTGTTTCTCGCCCTCTCTTTCTCGCCCTGTGTTTCAGCCCCTCTGTTTCAGCCCCTCTGGTTCCGCCCCTCTGTTTCACCCCCTCTGTTTCTCGCCCTCTGATTCAGCCCCTCTGTTTCTCGCCCTCTGTTTCACCCCCTCTGTTTCTCGCCCACTGATTCAGCCCCTCTGTTTCTCGCCCTCTGTTTCAGCCCCTCTGTTTCAGCCCCTCTGTATCAGCCCCTCTGTTTCAGCCCCTCTGTTTCAGCCCCTCTGTTTCTCGCCCTCTGTTTCAGCCCCTCTGTTTCAGCCCCTCTGTTTCAGCCCCTCTGTTTTAGCCCCTCTGTTTCTCGCCCTCTGTTTCAGCCCCTCTGTTTCAGCCCCTCTGTTTCAGCCCCTCTGTTTCTCGCCCTCTGTTTTCGCCCTCTGTTTCAGCCCCTCTGTTTCAGCCCCTCTGTTTCAGCCTCTCTGTTTCTCGCCCTCTGTTTCAGCCCCTCTGTTTCAGCCCCTCTGTTTCAGCCCCTCTGTTTCAGCCCCTCTGTTTCTCGCTCTCTGTTTCTCGCCCTCTGTTTCTCGCCCTCTGTTTCTCGCCCTCTGTTTCTCGCCCTCTTTTCAGCCCCTCTGTATCAGCCCCTCTGTTTCAGCCCCTCTGTTTCAGCCCCTCTGTTTCAGCCCCTCTGTTTCAGCCCCTCTGTTACAGCCCCTCTGTTTCAGCTCCTCTGTTTCTCGCCCTCTGTTTCCCGCCCTCTTTTTCAGCCCCTCTGTTTCTCGCCCTCTGTTTCAGCCCCTCTGTTTCTCGCCCTCTGTTTCAGCCACTCTGTTTCAACCCCTCTGTTTCAGCCCCTCTGTTTCTCGCCCTCTGTTTCAGCCCCTCTGTTTCAGCCCCTCTGTTTCTCGCCCTCTGTTTCAGCCCCTCTGTTTCAGCCCATCTGTATCAGCCCCTCTGATTCAGCCCATCTGATTCTCGCCCTCTGTTTCTCGCCCACTGTTTCAAACCCTCTGTTTCAGCCCCTCTGTTTCAGCCCCTCTGTTTCAGACCCTCTGTTTCAGCCCCTCTGTTTCTCGCCCTCTGTTTCTAGCCCTCTGTTTCTCGCTCTCTGTTTCTCGCCCTCTCTTTCTCGCCCTGTGTTTCAGCCCCTCTGTTTCAGCCCCTCTGGTTCCGCCCCTCTGTTTCACCCCCTCTGTTTCTCGCCCTCTGATTCAGCCCCTCTGTTTCTCGCCCTCTGTTTCACCCCCTCTGTTTCTCGCCCACTGATTCAGCCCCTCTGTTTCTCGCCCTCTGTTTCAGCCCCTCTGTTTCAGCCCCTCTGTATCAGCCCCTCTGTTTCAGCCCCTCTGTTTCAGCCCCTCTGTTTCTCGCCCTCTGTTTCAGCCCCTCTGTTTCAGCCCCTCTGTTTCAGCCCCTCTGTTTTAGCCCCTCTGTTTCTCGCCCTCTGTTTCAGCCCCTCTGTTTCAGCCCCTCTGTTTCAGCCCCTCTGTTTCTCGCCCTCTGTTTTCGCCCTCTGTTTCAGCCCCTCTGTTTCAGCCCCTCTGTTTCAGCCTCTCTGTTTCTCGCCCTCTGTTTCAGCCCCTCTGTTTCAGCCCCTCTGTTTCAGCCCCTCTGTTTCAGCCCCTCTGTTTCTCGCTCTCTGTTTCTCGCCCTCTGTTTCTCGCCCTCTGTTTCTCGCCCTCTGTTTCTCGCCCTCTGTTTCAGCCCCTCTGTTTCAGCCCCTCTGTTTCTCGCCCTCTGTTTCTCGCCATCTGTTTCTCGCCCTCTGTTTCAACCCCTCTGTTTCAGCCCCTCTGTTTCAGCCCCTCTGTTTCTCGCCCTCTGTTTCAGCCCCTCTGTTTCAGCCCCTCTGTTTCAGCCCCTCTGTTTCAGCTCCTCTGTTTCTCGCCCTCTGTTTCAGCCCCTCTGTTTCTCGCCCTATGTTTCAGCCCATCTGTTTCTCGCCCTCTGTTTCAGCCCCTCTGTTTCAGCCCCTCTGTTTCAGCCCCTCTGCTTCTCGCCCTCTGTTTCAGCCCCTCTGTTTCAGCCCCTCTGTATCTGCCCCTCTGTTTCAGCCCCTCTGTTTCTCGCCCTCTGTTTCAGCCCCTCTGTTTCAGCCCCTCTGTATCAGCCCCTCTGTTTCAGCCCCTCTGTTTCTCGCCCTCTGTTGCAGCCCCTCTGTTTCAGCCCCTCTGGTTCAGCCCCTCTGTTTCAGACCCTCTGTTTCTCGCCCTCTGTTTCTCGCACTCTGTTTCTCGCTCTCTGTTTCTCGCCCTCTGTTTCTCGCCCTCTGTTTCAGCCCCTCTGTTTCAGCCCCTCTGTTTCAGCCCCTCTGTTTTTAGACCCTCTGTTTCTCGCCCTCTGTTTCAGCCCCTCTGTTTCTCGCCCTCTGTTTCAGCACGTCTGTTTCAGCCCCTCTGTATCAGCCCCTCTGTTTCAGCCCCTCTGTTTCTCTCCCTCTGTTTCTCGCCCTCTGTTTCAGCCCCTCTGTTTCAGCCCGTCTCTTTCAGCCCCTCTGTTTCAGCCCCTCTGTTTCTCGCACTCTGTTTCTCGCCCTCTGTTTCTCGCTCTCTGTTTCTCGCCCTCTGTTTCTCGCCTCTGTTTCAGCCCCTCTGTTTCAGCCCCTCTGTTTCAGCCCCTCTGTTTTTAGCCCCTCTGTTTCTCGCCCTCTGTTTCAGCCCCTCTGTTTCTCGCCCTCTGTTTCAGCCCCTCTGTTTCAGCCCCTCTGTATCAGCCCCTCTGTTTCAACCCCTCTGTTTCTCGCCCTCTGTTTCTCGCCCTCTGTTTCAGCCCCTCTGTTTCAGCCCGTCACTTTCAGCCCCTCTGTTTCAGCCCCTCTGTTTCTCGCCCATTGTTTCTCGCCCTCTGTTTCTCGCCCTCTGTTTCTCGCCCTCTGTTTCAGCCCCTCTGTTTCAGCCCCTCTGTTTCAGCCCCTCTGTTTCTCGCCCTCTGTTTCTCGCCCACTATTTCTCGCCCTCTGTTTCAGCCCCTCTGTTTGAGCCCCTCTGTTTCTCGCCCTCTGTTTCTCGCCCACTGTTTCTCGCCCTCTGTTTCAGCCCCTCTGTTTCAGCCCCTCTGTTTCAGCCCCTCTGTTTCAGCCCCTCTGTTTCTCGCCCTCTGTTTCAGCCCCTCTGTTTCAGTCCCTCTGTTTCAGCCCCTCTGTTTCAGCCCCTCTGTTTCTCGCCCTCTGTTTCTCGCCCTCTGTTTCTCGCCCTCTGTTTCAGCCCCTCTGTTTCAGCCCCTCTGTTTCAACCCGTCTGTTTCAGCGTCTCTGTTTCTCGCCCTCTGTTTCAGCCCCTCTGTTTCAGCCCCTCTGTTTCAGCCCCTCTGTTTCTCGCTCTCTGTTTCTCGCCCTCTGTTTCTCGCCCTCTGTTTCTCGCCCTCTGTTTCAGCCCCTCTGTTTCAGCCCCTCTGTTTCTCGCCCTCTGTTTCGCGCCCTCTGTTTCTCGCCCTCTGTTTCAGCCCCTCTGTTTCAGCCCCTCTGTTTCAGCCCCTCTGTTTCTCGCCCTCTGTTTCAGTCCCTCTGTTTCAGCCCCTCTGTTTCAGCCCCTCTGTTTCAGCTCCTCTGTTTCTCGCCCTCTGTTTCCCGCCCTCTTTTTCAGCCCCTCTGTTTCTCGCCCTCTGTTTCAGCCCCTCTGTTTCTCGCCCTCTGTTTCAGCCACTCTGTTTCAACCCCTCGGTTTCAGCCCCTCTGTTTCTCGCCCTCTGTTTCAGCCCCTCTGTTTCAGCCCCTTTGTTTCTCGCCCTCTGTTTCAGCCCCTCTGTTTTAGCCCCTCTGTATTAGCCCCTCTGTTTCAGCCCCTCTGATTCTCGCCCTCTGTTTCTCGCCCACTGTTTCAAACCCTCTGTTTCAGCCCCTCTGTTTCAGCCCATCTGTTTCAGACCCTCTGTTTCAGCCCCTCTGTTTCTAGCCCTCTGTTTCTAGCCCTCTGTTTCTCGCTCTCTGTTTCTCGCCCTCTGTTTCTCGCCCTGTGTTTCACCCCCTCTGTTTCAGCCCCTCTGGTTCCGCCCCTCTGTTTCACCCCCTCTGTTTCTCGCCCTCTGTTTCAGCCCCTCTGTTTCTCGCCCTCTGTTTCAGCCCCTCTGTTTCACCCCCTCTGTATCAGCCCCTCTGTTTCAGCCCCTCTGTTTCAGCCCCTCTGTTTCAGCCCCTCTGTTTCTCGCCCTCTGTTTCTCGCCCTCTGTTTCAGCCCCTCTGTTTCAGCCCCTCTGTTTCAGCCCCTCTGTTTCAGCCCCAATGTTTCTCGCCCTCTGTTTCAGCCCCTCTGTTTCAGCCCCTCTGTTTCAGCCCCTCTGTTTCAACCCCTCTGTTTCAGCCCCTCTGTTTCTCGCCATCTGTTTCTCGCCCTCTGTTTCTCGCCCTCTGTTTCTCGCCCTCTGTTTCAGCCCCTCTGTTTCTCGCCCTCTGTTTCTCGCCCTCTGTTTCTCGCCCTCTGTTTCTCGCCCTCTGTTTCAGCCCCTCTGTTTCAGCCCCTCTGTTTCAGCCACCCTGTTTCTCGCCCTCTGTTTCAGCCCTCTGTTTCAGCCCCTCTGTTTCAGCCCCTCTGTTTCAGCCCCTCTGTATCAGCTCCTCTGTTTCTCGCCCTCTTTTTCTCGCCCACTGTTTCAGCCCCTCTGTTTCTCGCCCTCTGTTTCAGCCCCTCTGTTTCTCGCCCTCTGTTTCAGCCCCTCTGTTTCAGCCCCTCTGTTTCAGCCCCTCTGTTTCTCGCCCTCTGTTTCAGCTCCTCTGTTTCAGCCCCTCTGTTTCTCGCCCTCTGTTTCAGCCCCTCTGTTTCAGCCCCTCTGTATCAGCCCCTCTGTTTCAACCCCTCTGTTTCTTGCCCTCTGTTTCACGCCCTCTGTATCAGCCCCTCTGTTTCAGCCCCTCTGTTTCAGCCCCTCTGTTTCAGCCCCTCTGTTTCTCGCCCTCTGTTTCTCGCCCTCTGTTTCTCGCTCTCTGTTTCTCGCCCTCTGTTTCTCGCCTCTGTTTCAGCCCCTCTGTTTCAGCCCCTCTGTTTCAGCCCCTCTGTTTTTAGCCCCTCTGTTTCTCGCCCTCTGTTTCAGCCCCTCTGTTTCTCGCCCTCTGTTTCAGCCCCTCTGTTTCAGCTCCTCTGTATCAGCCCCTCTGTTTCAGCCCCTCTGTTTCTCGCCCTCTGTTTCTCGCCCTCTGTTTCAGCCCCTCTGTATCAGCCCCTCTGTTTCAGCCCCTCTGTTTCAGCCCCTCTGTTTCAGCCCCTCTGTTTCAGCCCCTCTGTTACAGCCCCTCTGTTTCAGCTCCTCTGTTTCTCGCCCTCTGTTTCCCGCCCTCTTTTTCAGCCCCTCTGTTTCTCGCCCTCTGTTTCAGCCCCTCTGTTTCTCGCCCTCTGTTTCAGCCACTCTGTTTCAACCCCTCTGTTTCAGCCCCTCTGTTTCTCGCCCTCTGTTTCAGCCCCTCTGTTTCAGCCCCTCTGTTTCTCGCCCTCTGTTTCAGCCCCTCTGTTTCAGCCCATCTGTATCAGCCCCTCTGATTCAGCCCATCTGATTCTCGCCCTCTGTTTCTCGCCCACTGTTTCAAACCCTCTGTTTCAGCCCCTCTGTTTCAGCCCCTCTGTTTCAGACCCTCTGTTTCAGCCCCTCTGTTTCTCGCCCTCTGTTTCTAGCCCTCTGTTTCTCGCTCTCTGTTTCTCGCCCTCTCTTTCTCGCCCTGTGTTTCAGCCCCTCTGTTTCAGCCCCTCTGGTTCCGCCCCTCTGTTTCACCCCCTCTGTTTCTCGCCCTCTGATTCAGCCCCTCTGTTTCTCGCCCTCTGTTTCACCCCCTCTGTTTCTCGCCCACTGATTCAGCCCCTCTGTTTCTCGCCCTCTGTTTCAGCCCCTCTGTTTCAGCCCCTCTGTATCAGCCCCTCTGTTTCAGCCCCTCTGTTTCAGCCCCTCTGTTTCTCGCCCTCTGTTTCAGCCCCTCTGTTTCAGCCCCTCTGTTTCAGCCCCTCTGTTTTAGCCCCTCTGTTTCTCGCCCTCTGTTTCAGCCCCTCTGTTTCAGCCCCTCTGTTTCAGCCCCTCTGTTTCTCGCCCTCTGTTTTCGCCCTCTGTTTCAGCCCCTCTGTTTCAGCCCCTCTGTTTCAGCCTCTCTGTTTCTCGCCCTCTGTTTCAGCCCCTCTGTTTCAGCCCCTCTGTTTCAGCCCCTCTGTTTCAGCCCCTCTGTTTCTCGCTCTCTGTTTCTCGCCCTCTGTTTCTCGCCCTCTGTTTCTCGCCCTCTGTTTCTCGCCCTCTTTTCAGCCCCTCTGTATCAGCCCCTCTGTTTCAGCCCCTCTGTTTCAGCCCCTCTGTTTCAGCCCCTCTGTTTCAGCCCCTCTGTTACAGCCCCTCTGTTTCAGCTCCTCTGTTTCTCGCCCTCTGTTTCCCGCCCTCTTTTTCAGCCCCTCTGTTTCTCGCCCTCTGTTTCAGCCCCTCTGTTTCTCGCCCTCTGTTTCAGCCACTCTGTTTCAACCCCTCTGTTTCAGCCCCTCTGTTTCTCGCCCTCTGTTTCAGCCCCTCTGTTTCAGCCCCTCTGTTTCTCGCCCTCTGTTTCAGCCCCTCTGTTTCAGCCCATCTGTATCAGCCCCTCTGATTCAGCCCATCTGATTCTCGCCCTCTGTTTCTCGCCCACTGTTTCAAACCCTCTGTTTCAGCCCCTCTGTTTCAGCCCCTCTGTTTCAGACCCTCTGTTTCAGCCCCTCTGTTTCTCGCCCTCTGTTTCTAGCCCTCTGTTTCTCGCTCTCTGTTTCTCGCCCTCTCTTTCTCGCCCTGTGTTTCAGCCCCTCTGTTTCAGCCCCTCTGGTTCCGCCCCTCTGTTTCACCCCCTCTGTTTCTCGCCCTCTGATTCAGCCCCTCTGTTTCTCGCCCTCTGTTTCACCCCCTCTGTTTCTCGCCCACTGATTCAGCCCCTCTGTTTCTCGCCCTCTGTTTCAGCCCCTCTGTTTCAGCCCCTCTGTATCAGCCCCTCTGTTTCAGCCCCTCTGTTTCAGCCCCTCTGTTTCTCGCCCTCTGTTTCAGCCCCTCTGTTTCAGCCCCTCTGTTTCAGCCCCTCTGTTTTAGCCCCTCTGTTTCTCGCCCTCTGTTTCAGCCCCTCTGTTTCAGCCCCTCTGTTTCAGCCCCTCTGTTTCTCGCCCTCTGTTTTCGCCCTCTGTTTCAGCCCCTCTGTTTCAGCCCCTCTGTTTCAGCCTCTCTGTTTCTCGCCCTCTGTTTCAGCCCCTCTGTTTCAGCCCCTCTGTTTCAGCCCCTCTGTTTCAGCCCCTCTGTTTCTCGCTCTCTGTTTCTCGCCCTCTGTTTCTCGCCCTCTGTTTCTCGCCCTCTGTTTCTCGCCCTCTGTTTCAGCCCCTCTGTTTCAGCCCCTCTGTTTCTCGCCCTCTGTTTCTCGCCATCTGTTTCTCGCCCTCTGTTTCAACCCCTCTGTTTCAGCCCCTCTGTTTCAGCCCCTCTGTTTCTCGCCCTCTGTTTCAGCCCCTCTGTTTCAGCCCCTCTGTTTCAGCCCCTCTGTTTCAGCTCCTCTGTTTCTCGCCCTCTGTTTCAGCCCCTCTGTTTCTCGCCCTATGTTTCAGCCCATCTGTTTCTCGCCCTCTGTTTCAGCCCCTCTGTTTCAGCCCCTCTGTTTCAGCCCCTCTGCTTCTCGCCCTCTGTTTCAGCCCCTCTGTTTCAGCCCCTCTGTATCTGCCCCTCTGTTTCAGCCCCTCTGTTTCTCGCCCTCTGTTTCAGCCCCTCTGTTTCAGCCCCTCTGTATCAGCCCCTCTGTTTCAGCCCCTCTGTTTCTCGCCCTCTGTTGCAGCCCCTCTGTTTCAGCCCCTCTGGTTCAGCCCCTCTGTTTCAGACCCTCTGTTTCTCGCCCTCTGTTTCTCGCACTCTGTTTCTCGCTCTCTGTTTCTCGCCCTCTGTTTCTCGCCCTCTGTTTCAGCCCCTCTGTTTCAGCCCCTCTGTTTCAGCCCCTCTGTTTTTAGACCCTCTGTTTCTCGCCCTCTGTTTCAGCCCCTCTGTTTCTCGCCCTCTGTTTCAGCACGTCTGTTTCAGCCCCTCTGTATCAGCCCCTCTGTTTCAGCCCCTCTGTTTCTCTCCCTCTGTTTCTCGCCCTCTGTTTCAGCCCCTCTGTTTCAGCCCGTCTCTTTCAGCCCCTCTGTTTCAGCCCCTCTGTTTCTCGCACTCTGTTTCTCGCCCTCTGTTTCTCGCTCTCTGTTTCTCGCCCTCTGTTTCTCGCCTCTGTTTCAGCCCCTCTGTTTCAGCCCCTCTGTTTCAGCCCCTCTGTTTTTAGCCCCTCTGTTTCTCGCCCTCTGTTTCAGCCCCTCTGTTTCTCGCCCTCTGTTTCAGCCCCTCTGTTTCAGCCCCTCTGTATCAGCCCCTCTGTTTCAACCCCTCTGTTTCTCGCCCTCTGTTTCTCGCCCTCTGTTTCAGCCCCTCTGTTTCAGCCCGTCACTTTCAGCCCCTCTGTTTCAGCCCCTCTGTTTCTCGCCCATTGTTTCTCGCCCTCTGTTTCTCGCCCTCTGTTTCTCGCCCTCTGTTTCAGCCCCTCTGTTTCAGCCCCTCTGTTTCAGCCCCTCTGTTTCTCGCCCTCTGTTTCTCGCCCACTATTTCTCGCCCTCTGTTTCAGCCCCTCTGTTTGAGCCCCTCTGTTTCTCGCCCTCTGTTTCTCGCCCACTGTTTCTCGCCCTCTGTTTCAGCCCCTCTGTTTCAGCCCCTCTGTTTCAGCCCCTCTGTTTCAGCCCCTCTGTTTCTCGCCCTCTGTTTCAGCCCCTCTGTTTCAGTCCCTCTGTTTCAGCCCCTCTGTTTCAGCCCCTCTGTTTCTCGCCCTCTGTTTCTCGCCCTCTGTTTCTCGCCCTCTGTTTCAGCCCCTCTGTTTCAGCCCCTCTGTTTCAACCCGTCTGTTTCAGCGTCTCTGTTTCTCGCCCTCTGTTTCAGCCCCTCTGTTTCAGCCCCTCTGTTTCAGCCCCTCTGTTTCTCGCTCTCTGTTTCTCGCCCTCTGTTTCTCGCCCTCTGTTTCTCGCCCTCTGTTTCAGCCCCTCTGTTTCAGCCCCTCTGTTTCTCGCCCTCTGTTTCGCGCCCTCTGTTTCTCGCCCTCTGTTTCAGCCCCTCTGTTTCAGCCCCTCTGTTTCAGCCCCTCTGTTTCTCGCCCTCTGTTTCAGTCCCTCTGTTTCAGCCCCTCTGTTTCAGCCCCTCTGTTTCAGCTCCTCTGTTTCTCGCCCTCTGTTTCCCGCCCTCTTTTTCAGCCCCTCTGTTTCTCGCCCTCTGTTTCAGCCCCTCTGTTTCTCGCCCTCTGTTTCAGCCACTCTGTTTCAACCCCTCGGTTTCAGCCCCTCTGTTTCTCGCCCTCTGTTTCAGCCCCTCTGTTTCAGCCCCTTTGTTTCTCGCCCTCTGTTTCAGCCCCTCTGTTTTAGCCCCTCTGTATTAGCCCCTCTGTTTCAGCCCCTCTGATTCTCGCCCTCTGTTTCTCGCCCACTGTTTCAAACCCTCTGTTTCAGCCCCTCTGTTTCAGCCCATCTGTTTCAGACCCTCTGTTTCAGCCCCTCTGTTTCTAGCCCTCTGTTTCTAGCCCTCTGTTTCTCGCTCTCTGTTTCTCGCCCTCTGTTTCTCGCCCTGTGTTTCACCCCCTCTGTTTCAGCCCCTCTGGTTCCGCCCCTCTGTTTCACCCCCTCTGTTTCTCGCCCTCTGTTTCAGCCCCTCTGTTTCTCGCCCTCTGTTTCAGCCCCTCTGTTTCACCCCCTCTGTATCAGCCCCTCTGTTTCAGCCCCTCTGTTTCAGCCCCTCTGTTTCAGCCCCTCTGTTTCTCGCCCTCTGTTTCTCGCCCTCTGTTTCAGCCCCTCTGTTTCAGCCCCTCTGTTTCAGCCCCTCTGTTTCAGCCCCAATGTTTCTCGCCCTCTGTTTCAGCCCCTCTGTTTCAGCCCCTCTGTTTCAGCCCCTCTGTTTCAACCCCTCTGTTTCAGCCCCTCTGTTTCTCGCCATCTGTTTCTCGCCCTCTGTTTCTCGCCCTCTGTTTCTCGCCCTCTGTTTCAGCCCCTCTGTTTCTCGCCCTCTGTTTCTCGCCCTCTGTTTCTCGCCCTCTGTTTCTCGCCCTCTGTTTCAGCCCCTCTGTTTCAGCCCCTCTGTTTCAGCCACCCTGTTTCTCGCCCTCTGTTTCAGCCCTCTGTTTCAGCCCCTCTGTTTCAGCCCCTCTGTTTCAGCCCCTCTGTATCAGCTCCTCTGTTTCTCGCCCTCTTTTTCTCGCCCACTGTTTCAGCCCCTCTGTTTCTCGCCCTCTGTTTCAGCCCCTCTGTTTCTCGCCCTCTGTTTCAGCCCCTCTGTTTCAGCCCCTCTGTTTCAGCCCCTCTGTTTCTCGCCCTCTGTTTCAGCTCCTCTGTTTCAGCCCCTCTGTTTCTCGCCCTCTGTTTCAGCCCCTCTGTTTCAGCCCCTCTGTATCAGCCCCTCTGTTTCAACCCCTCTGTTTCTTGCCCTCTGTTTCACGCCCTCTGTATCAGCCCCTCTGTTTCAGCCCCTCTGTTTCAGCCCCTCTGTTTCAGCCCCTCTGTTTCTCGCCCTCTGTTTCTCGCCCTCTGTTTCTCGCTCTCTGTTTCTCGCCCTCTGTTTCTCGCCTCTGTTTCAGCCCCTCTGTTTCAGCCCCTCTGTTTCAGCCCCTCTGTTTTTAGCCCCTCTGTTTCTCGCCCTCTGTTTCAGCCCCTCTGTTTCTCGCCCTCTGTTTCAGCCCCTCTGTTTCAGCTCCTCTGTATCAGCCCCTCTGTTTCAGCCCCTCTGTTTCTCGCCCTCTGTTTCTCGCCCTCTGTTTCAGCCCCTCTGTATCAGCCCCTCTGTTTCAGCCCCTCTGTTTCTCGCCCTCTGTTTCAGCCCCTCTGTTTCAGCCCCTCTGTTTCAGCCCCTCTGTTTCAGCCCCTCTGTTTCAGCCCCTCTGTTTCAGCCCCTCTGTTTCTCGCCCTCTGTTTCTCGACGTCTGTTTCAGCCCCTCTGTTTCTCGCCCACTGTTTCAGCCCCTCTGTTTCAGCCCCTCTGTATCAGCCCCTCTGTTTCAGCCCCACTGTTTCTCGCCCTCTGTTTCTCGCCCTCTGTTTCTCGCCCTCTGTTTCAGCCCCTCTGTTTCAGCCCCTCTGTTTCAGCCCCTCTGTTTCAGCCCCTCTGTTTCTCGCCCTCTGTTTCAGCCCCTCTGTTTCAGCCCCTCTGTTTCAGCCCCTCTGTTTCAACCCCTCTGTTTCAGCCCCTCTGTTTCTCGCCATCTGTTTCTCGCCCTCTGTTTCTCGCCCTCTGTTTCTCGCCCTCTGTTTCAGCCCCTCTGTTTCTCGCCCTCTGTTTCTCGCCCTCTGTTTCTCGCCCTCTGTTTCTCGCCCTCTGTTTCAGCCCCTCTGTTTCAGCCCCTCTGTTTCAGCCACTCTGTTTCTCGCCCTCTGTTTCAGCCCCTCTGTTTCAGCCCCTCTGTTTCAGCCCCTCTGTTTCAGCCCCTCTGTATCAGCTCCTCTGTTTCTCGCCCTCTTTTTCTCGCCCACTGTTTCAGCCCCTCTGTTTCAGCTCCTCTGTTTCAGCCCCTCTGTTTCTCGCCCTCTGTTTCAGCCCCTCTGTTTCAGCCCCTCTGTATCAGCCCCTCTGTTTCAACCCCTCTGTTTCTTGCCCTCTGTTTCACGCCCTCTGTATCAGCCCCTCTGTTTCAGCCCCTCTGTTTCAGCCCCTCTGTTTCAGCCCCTCTGTTTCTCGCCCTCTGTTTCTCGCCCTCTGTTTCTCGCTCTCTGTTTCTCGCCCTCTGTTTCTCGCCTCTGTTCCAGCCCCTCTGTTTCAGCCCCTCAGTTTCAGCCCCTCTGTTTTTAGCCCCTCTGTTTCTCGCCCTCTGTTTCAGCCCCTCTGTTTCTCGCCCACTGTTTCAGCCCCTCTGTTTCAGCCCCTCTGAATCAGCCCCTCTGTTTCAGCCCCTCTGTTTCTCGCCCTCTGTTTCTCGCCCTCTGTTTCAGCCCCTCTGTATCAGCCCCTCTGTTTCAGCCCCTCTGTTTCTCGCCCTCTGTTTCAGCCCCTCTGTTTCAGCCCCTCTGTTTCAGCCCCTCTGTTTCAGCCCCTCTGTTTCTCGCCCTCTGTTTCAGCCCCTCTGTTTCAGCCCCTCTGTTTCAGCCCCTCTGTTTCTCGCCCTCTGTTTCTCGACGTCTGTTTCAGCCCCTCTGTTTCTCGCCCACTGTTTCAGCCCCTCTGTTTCAGCCCCTCTGTATCAGCCCCTCTGTTTCAGCCCCACTGTTTCTCGCCCTCTGTTTCTCGCTCTCTGTTTCTCGCCCTCTGTTTCCGGCCCTCTCTTTCAGCCCCTCTGTATCAGCCCCTCTGTTTCAGCCCCTCTGTTTCTCGCCCTCTGTTTCAGCCCCTCTGTTTCAGCCCCTCTGTTTCAGCTCCTCTGTTTCTCGCCCTCTGTTTCAGCCCCTCTGTTTCTCGCCCTCTGTTTCAGCCCAACTGTTTCTCGCCCTCTGTTTCAGCCCCTCTGTTTCAGCCCCTCTGTTTCAGCCCCTCTGTTTCTCGCCCTCTGTTTCAGCCCCTCTGTTTCAGCCCCTCTGTATCTGCCCCTCTGTTTCAGCCCCTCTGTTTCTCGCCCTCTGTTTCAGCCCCTCTGTTTCAGCCCCTCTGTATCAGCCCCTCTGTTTCAGCCCCTCTGTTTCTCGCCCTCTGTTGCAGCCCCTCTGTTTCAGCCCCTCTGGTTCAGCCCCTCTGTTTCAGCCCCTCTGTTTCTCGCCCTCTCTTTCTCGCACTCTGTTTCTAGCTCTCTGTTTCTCGCCCTCTGTTTCTCGCCCTCTGTTTCAGCCCCTCTGTTTCAGCCCCTCTGTTTCAGCCCCTCTGTTTTCAGACCCTCTGTTTCTCGCCCTCTGTTTCAGCCCCTCTGCTTCTCGCCCTCTGTTTCAGCATGTCTGTTTCAGCACCTCTGTATCAGCCCCTCTGTTTCAGTCCCTCTGTTTCTCTCCCTCTGTTTCTCGCCCTCTGTTTCAGCCCCTCTGTTTCAGCCGGTCTCTTTCAGCCCCTCTGTTTCAGCCCCTCTGTTTCTCGCACTCTGTTTCTCGCCCTCTGTTTCTCGCTCTCTGTTTCTCGCCCTCTGTTTCTCGCCTCTGTTTCAGCCCCTCTGTTTCAGCCCCTCTGTTTCAGCCCCTCTGTTTTTAGCCCCTCTGTTTCTCGCCCTCTGTTTCAGCCCCTCTGTTTCTCGCCCTCTGTTTCAGCCCCTCTGTTTCAGCCCCTCTGAAACAGCCCCTCTGTTTCAACCCCTTTGTTTCTCGCCCTCTGTTTCTCGCCCTCTGTTTCAGCCCCTCTGTTTCAGCCCGTCTCTTTCAGCCCCTCTGTTTCAGCCCCTCTGTTTCTCGCCCATTGTTTCTCGCCCTCTGTTTCTCGCCCTCTGTTTCTCGCCCTCTGTTTCAGCCCCTCTGTTTCAGCCCCTCTGTTTCAGCCCCTCTGTTTCTCGCCCTCTGTTTCTCGCCCACTATTTCTCGCCCTCTGTTTCAGCCCCTCTGTTTCAGCCCCTCTGTTTCAGCCGCTCTGTTTCAGCCCCTCTGTTTCTCGCCCTCTGTTTCAGCCCCTCTGTTTCAGCCCCTCTGTTTCAGCCCCTCTGTTTCAGCCCCTCTGTTTCTCGCCCTCTGTTTCAGCCCCTCTGTTTCAGCCCCTCTGTTTCAGCCCCTCTGTTTCAGCCCCTCTTTATTTCGCCCTCTGTTTATCGCCCTCTGTTTCTCGCCCTCTGTTTCAGCCCCTCTGTTTCAGCCCCTCTGTTTCAGCCCCTCTGTTTCAGCGTCTCTGTTTCTCGCCCTCTGTTTCAGACCCTCTGTTTCAGCCCCTCTGTTTCAGCCCCTCTGTTTCTCGCTCTCTGTTTCTCGCCCTCTGTTTCTCGCCCTCTGTTTCTCGCCCTGTGTTTCTCGCCCTCTGTTTCAGCCCCTCTGTTTCAGCCCCTCTGTTTCTCGCCCTCTGTTTCGCGCCCTCTGTTTCTCGCCCTCTGTTTCAGCCACTCTGTATCAGCCCCACTGTTTCACCCCCTCTGTTTCTCGCCCTCTGTTTCAGCCCCTCTGTTTCAGCCCCTCTGTTTCAGCCCCTCTGTTTCAGCTCCTCTGTTTCTCGCCCTCTGTTTCCCGCCATCTTTTTCAGCCCCTCCGTTTCTCGCCCTCTGTTTCAGCCCCTCTGTTTCTCGCCCTCTGTTTCAGCCACTCTGTTTCAACCCCTCTGTTTCAGCCCCTCTGTTTCTCGCCCTCTGTTTCAGCCCCTCTGTTTCAGCCCCTCTGTTTCTCGCCCTCTGTTTCAGCCCCTCTGTTTCAGCCCCTCTGTATCAGCCCCTCTGTTTCAGCCCCTCTGATTCTCGCCCTCTGTTTCTCGCCCACTGTTTCAAACCCTCTGTTTCAGCCCCTCTGTTTCTCGCCCTCTGTTTCTAGCCCTCTGTTTCTCGCTCTCTGTTTCTCGCCCTCTCTTTCTCGCCCTGTGTTTCAGCCCCTCTGTTTCAGCCCCTCTGGTTCCGCCCCTCTGTTTCACCCCCTCTGTTTCTCGCCCTCTGTTTCAGCCCCTCTGTTTCTCGCCCTCTGTTTCAGCCCCTCTGTTTCAGCCCCTCTGTATCAGCCCCTCTGTTTCAGCCCCTCTGTTTCAGCCCCTCTGTTTCTCGCCCTCTGTTTCTCGCCATCTGTTTCTCGCCCTCTGTTTCAGCCCCTCTGTATCAGCCCCTCTGTTTCAGCCCCTCTGTTTCTCGCCCTCTGTTTCAGCCCCTCTGTTTCAGCCCCTCTGTTTCAGCCCCTCTGTTTCAGCTCCTCTGTTTCTCGCCCTCTGTTTCAGCCCCTCTGTTTCTCGCCCTATGTTTCAGCCCATCTGTTTCTCGCCCTCTGTTTCAGCCCCTCTGTTTCAGCCCCTCTGTTTCAGCCCCTCTGTTTCTCGCCCTCTGTTTCAGCCCCTCTGTTTCAGTCCCTCTGTATCTGCCCCTCTGTTTCAGCCCCTCTGTTTCTCGCCCTCTGTTTCAGCCCCTCTGTTTCAGCCCCTCTGTATCAGCCCCTCTGTTTCAGCCCCTCTGTTTCTCGCCCTCTGTTTCAGCCCAACTGTTTCTCGCCCTCTGTTTCAGCCCCTCTGTATCTGCCCCTCTGTTTCAGCCCCTCTGTTTCTCGCCCTCTGTTTCAGCCCCTCTGTTTCAGCCCCTCTGTATCATCCCCTCTGTTTCAGCCCCTCTGTTTCTCGCCCTCTGTTGCAGCCCCTCTGTTTCAGCCCCTCTGGTTCAGCCCCTCTGTTTCAGCCCCTCTGTTTCTCGCCCTCTGTTTATCGCACTCTGTTTCTCGCTCTCTGTTTCTCGCCCTCTGTTTCTCGCCCTCTGTTTCAGCCCCTCTGTTTCAGCCCCTCTGTTTCAGCCCCTCTGTTTTCAGACCCTCTGTTTCTCGCCCTCTGTTTCAGCCCCTCTGTTTCTCGCCCTCTGTTTCAGCATGTCTGTTTCAGCACCTCTGTATCAGCCCCTCTGTTTCAGTCCCTCTGTTTCTCTCCCTCTGTTTCTCGCCCTCTGTTTCAGCCCCTCTGTTTCAGCCGGTCTCTTTCAGCCCCTCTGTTTCAGCCCCTCTGTTTCTCGCACTCTGTTTCTCGCCCTCTGTTTCTCGCTCTCTGTTTCTCGCCCTCTGTTTCTCGCCTCTGTTTCAGCCCCTCTGTTTCAGCCCCTCTGTTTCAGCCCCTCTGTTTTTAGCCCCTCTGTTTCTCGCCCTCTGTTTCAGCCCCTCTGTTTCTCGCCCTCTGTTTCAGCCTCTCTGTTTCAGCCCCTCTGTAACAGCCCCTCTGTTTCAACCCCTCTGTTTCTCGCCCTCTGTTTCTCGCCCTCTGTTTCAGCCCCTCTGTTTCAGCCCGTCTCTTTCAGCCCCTCTGTTTCAGCCCCTCTGTTTCTCGCCCATTGTTTCTCGCCCTCTGTTTCTCGCCCCCTGTTTCTCGCCCTCTGTTTCAGCCCCTCTGTTTCAGCCCCTCTGTTTCAGCCCCTCTGTTTCTCGCCCTCTGTTTCTCGCCCACTATTTCTCGCCCTCTGTTTCAGCCCCTCTGTTTCAGCCCCTCTGTTTCAGCCGCTCTGTTTCAGCCCCTCTGTTTCTCGCCCTCTGTTTCAGCCCCTCTGTTTCAGCCCCTCTGTTTCAGCCCCTCTGTTTCTGCCCCTCTGTTTCTCGCCCTCTGTTTCTCGCCCACTATTTCTCCCCCTCTGTTTCAGCCCCTCTGTTTCAGCCCCTCTGTTTCAGCCGCTCTGTTTCAGCCCCTCTGTTTCTCGCCCTCTGTTTCAGCCCCTCTGTTTCAGCCCCTCTGTTTCAGCCCCTCTGTTTCAGCCCCTCTGTTTCTCGCCCTCTGTTTCAGCCCCTCTGTTTCAGCCCCTCTGTTTCAGCCCCTCTGTTTCTCGCCCTCTGTTTCTCGCCCACTATTTCTCGCCCTCTGTTTCAGCCCCTCTGTTTCAGCCCCTCTGTTTCAGCCGCTCTGTTTCAGCCCCTCTGTTTCTCGCCCTCTGTTTCAGCCCCTCTGTTTCAGCCCCTCTGTTTCAGCCCCTCTGTTTCAGCCCCTCTGTTTCTCGCCCTCTGTTTCAGCCCCTCTGTTTCAGCCCCTCTGTTTCAGCCCCTCTGTTTCAGCCCCTCTTTATTTCGCCCTCTGTTTCTCGCCCTCTGTTTCTCGCCCTCTGTTTCAGCCCCTCTGTTTCAGCCCCTCTGTTTCAGCCCCTCTGTTTCAGCGTCTCTGTTTCTCGCCCTCTGTTTCAGACCATCTGTTTCAGCCCCTCTGTTTCAGCCCCTCTGTTTCTCGCTCTCTGTTTCTCGCCCTCTGTTTCTCGCCCTCTGTTTCTCGCCCTCTGTTTCTCGCCCTCTGTTTCAGCCCCTCTGTTTCAGCCCCTCTGTTTCTCGCCCTCTGTTTCGCGCCCTCTGTTTCTCGCCCTCTGTTTCAGCCCCTCTGTATCAGCCCCTCTGTTTCACCCCCTCTGTTTCTCGCCCTCTGTTTCAGCCCCTCTGTTTCAGCCCCTCTGTTTCAGCCCCTCTGTTTCAGCTCCTCTGTTTCTCGCCCTCTGTTTCCCGCCCTCTTTTTCAGCCCCTCCGTTTCTCGCCCTCTGTTTCAGCCCCTCTGTTTCTCGCCCTCTGTTTCAGCCCCTCTGTTTCAGCCCCTCTGTTTCTCGCCCTCTGTTTCAGCCCCTCTGTTTCTCGCCCTCTGTATCAGCCCCTCTGTTTCAGCCCCTCTGATTCTCGCCCTCTGTTTCTCGCCCACTGTTTTAAACCCTCTGTTTCAGCCCCTCTGTTTCAGCCCCTCTGTTTCAGACCCTCTGTTTCAGCCCCTCTGTTTCTCGCCCTCTGTTTCTAGCCCTCTGTTTCTCGCTCTCTGTTTCTCGCCCTCTCTTTCTCGCCCTGTGTTTCAGCCCCTCTGTTTCAGCCCCTCTGGTTCCGCCCCGCTGTTTCACCCCCTCTGTTTCTCGCCCTCTGTTTCAGCCCCTCTGTTTCTCGCCCTCTGTTTCAGCCCCTCTGTTTCAGCCCCTCTGTATCAGCCCCTCTGTTTCAGCCCCTCTGTTTCAGCCCCTCTGTTTCTCGCCCTCTGTTTCAGCCCCTCTGTTTCAGCCCCTCTGTTTCAGCCCCTCTGTTTTAGCCCCTCTGTTTCTCGCCCTCTGTTTCAGCCCCTCTGTTTCAGCCCCTCTGTTTCAGCCCCTCTGTTTCTCGCCCTCTGTTTTCGCCCTCTGTTTCAGCCCCTCTGTTTCAGCCCCTCTGTTTCAGCCTCTCTGTTTCACGCCCTCTGTTTCAGCCCCTCTGTTTCAGCCCCTCTGCTTCAGCCCCTCTGTTTCAGCCCCTCTGTTTCTCGCTCTCTGTTTCTCGCCCTCTGTTTCTCGCCCTCTGTTTCTCGCCCTCTGTATCTCGCCCTCTGTTTCAGCCCCTCTGTTTCAGCCCCTCTGTTTCTCGCCCTCTGTTTCTCGCCATCTGTTTCTCGCCCTCTGTTTCAGACCCTCTGTATCAGCCCCTCTGTTTCAGCCCCTCTTTTTCTCGCCCTCTGTTTCAGCCCCTCTGTTTCAGCCCCTCTGTTTCAGCCCCTCTGTTTCAGCTCCTCTGTTTCTCGCCCTCTGTTTCAGCCCCTCTGTTTCTCGCCCTATGTTTCAGCCCATCTGTTTCTCGCCCTCTGTTTCAGCCCCTCTGTTTCAGCCCCTCTGTTTCAGCCCCTCTGTTTCTCGCCCTCTGTTTCAGCCCCTCTGTTTCAGTCCCTCTGTATCTGCCCCTCTGTTTCAGCCCCTCTGTTTCTCGCCCTCTGTTTCAGCCCCTCTGTTTCAGCCCCTCTGTATCAGCCCCTCTGTTTCAGCCCCTCTGTTTCTCGCCCTCTGTTGCAGCCCCTCTGTTTCAGCCCCTCTGGTTCAGCCCCTCTGTTTCAGACCCTCTGTTTCTCGCCCTCTGTTTCTCGCACTCTGTTTCTCGCTCTCTGTTTCTCGCCCTCTGTTTCTCGCCCTCTGTTTCAGCCCCTCTGTTTCAGCCCCTCTGTTTCAGCCCCTCTGTTTTTAGACCCTCTGTTTCTCGCCCTCTGTTTCAGCCCCTCTGTTTCTCGCCCTCTGTTTCAGCACGTCTGTTTCAGCCCCTCTGTATCAGCCCCTCTGTTTCAGCCCCTCTGTTTCTCTCCCTCTGTTTCTCGCCCTCTGTTTCAGCCCCTCTGTTTCAGCCCGTCTCTTTCAGCCCCTCTGTTTCAGCCCCTCTGTTTCTCGCACTCTGTTTCTCGCCCTCTGTTTCTCGCTCTCTGTTTCTCGCCCTCTGTTTCTCGCCTCTAATTCAGCCCCTCTGTTTCAGCCCCTCTGTTTCAGCCCCTCTGTTTTTAGCCAGTCTGTTTCTCGCCCTCTGTTTCAGCCCCTCTGTTTCTCGCCCTCTGTTTCAGCCCCTCTGTTTCAGCCCCTCTGTATCAGCCCCTCTGTTTCAACCCCTCTGTTTCTCGCCCTCTGTTTCTCGCCCTCTGTTTCAGCCCCTCTGTTTCAGCCCGTCTCTTTCAGCCCCTCTGTTTCAGCCCCTCTGTTTCTCGCCCATTGTTTCTCGCCCTCTGTTTCTCGCCCTCTGTTTCTCGCCCGCTGTTTCAGCCCCTCTGTTTCAGCCCCTCTGTTTCAGCCCCTCTGTTTCTCGCCCTCTGTTTCTCGCCCACTATTTCTCGCCCTCTGTTTCAGCCCCTCTGTTTCAGCACCTCTGTTTCAGCCGCTCTGTTTCAGCCCCTCTGTTTCTCGCCCTCTGTTTCAGCCCCTCTGTTTCAGCCCCTCTGTTTCAGCCCCTCTGTTTCTCGCCCTCTGTTTCAGCCCCTCTGTTTCAGCCCCTCTGTTTCAGCCCCTCTGTTTCAGCCCCTCTGTTTCTCGCCCTCTGTTTATCGCCCTCTGTTTCTCGCCCACTGTTTCAGCCCCTCTGTTTCAGCCCCTCTGTTTCAGCCCGTCTGTTTCAGCGTCTCTGTTTCTCGCCCTCTGTTTCAGCCCCTCTGTTTCAGCCCCTCTGTTTCAGCCCCTCTGTTTCTCGCTCTCTGTTTCTCGCCCTCTGTTTCTCGCCCTCTGTTTCTCGCCCTCTGTTTCTCGCCCTCTGTTTCAGCCCCTCTGTTTCAGCCCCTCTGTTTCTCGCCCTCTGTTTCGCGCCCTCTGTTTCTCGCCCTCTGTTTCAGCCCCTCTGTATCAGCCCCTCTGTTTCACCCCCTCTGTTTCTCGCCCTCTGTTTCAGCCCCTCTGTTTCAGCCCCTCTGTTTCAGCCCCTCTGTTTCAGCTCCTCTGTTTCTCGCCCTCTGTTTCCCGCCCTCTTTTTCAGCCCCTCCGTTTCTCGCCCTCTGTTTCAGCCCCTCTGTTTCTCGCCTTCTGTTTCAGCCCCTCTGTTTCTCGCCCTCTGTTTCAGCCCCTCTGTTTCAGCCCCTCTGTTTCTCGCCCTCTGTTTCAGCCCCTCTGTTTCAGCCCCTCTGTATCAGCCCCTCTGTTTCAGCCCCTCTGATTCTCGCCCTCTGTTTCTCGCCCACTGTTTCAAACCCTCTGTTTCAGCCCCTCTGTTTCAGCCCCTCTGTTTCAGACCCTCTGTTTCAGCCCCTCTGTTTCTCGCCCTCTGTTTCTAGCCCTCTGTTTCTCGCTCTCTGTTTCTCGCCCTCTCTTTCTCGCCCTGTGTTTCAGCCCCTCTGTTTCAGCCCCTCTGGTTCCGCCCCTCTGTTTCACCCCCTCTGTTTCTCGCCCTCTGTTTCAGCCCCACTGTTTCTCGTCCTCTGTTTCAGCCCCTCTGTTTCAGCCCCTCTGTATCAGCCCCTCTGTTTCAGCCCCTCTGTTTCAGCCCCTCTGTTTCTCGCCCTCTGTTTCAGCCCCTCTGTTTCAGCCCCTCTGTTTCAGCCCCTCTGTTTTAGCCACTCTGTTTCTCGCCCTCTGTTTCAGCCCCTCTGTTTCAGCCCCTCTGTTTCAGCCCCTCTGTTTCTCGCCCTCTGTTTTCGCCCTCTGTTTCAGCCCCTCTGTTTCAGCCCCTCTGTTTCAGCCTCTCTGTTTCTCGCCCTCTGTTTCAGCCCCTCTGTTTCAGCCCCTCTGCTTCAGCCCCTCTGTTTCAGCCCCTCTGTTTCTCGCTCTCTGTTTCTCGCCCTCTGTTTCTCGCCCTCTGTTTCTCGCCCTCTGTTTCTCGCCCTCTGTTTCAGCCCCTCTGTTTCAGCCCCTCTGTTTCTCGCCCTCTGTTTCTCGCCATCTGTTTCTCGCCCTCTGTTTCAGCCCCTCTGTATCAGCCCCTCTGTTTCAGCCCCTCTGTTTCTCGCCCTCTGTTTCAGCCCCTCTGTTTCAGCCCCTCTGTTTCAGCCCCTCTGTTTCAGCTCCTCTGTTTCTCGCCCTCTGTTTCAGCCCCTCTGTTTCTCGCCCTATGTTTCAGCCCATCTGTTTCTCGCCCTCTGTTTCAGCCCCTCTGTTTCAGCCCCTCTGTTTCAGCCCCTCTGTTTCTCGCCCTCTGTTTCAGCCCCTCTGTTTCAGTCCCTCTGTATCTGCCCCTCTGTTTCAGCCCCTCTGTTTCTCGCCCTCTGTTTCAGCCCCTCTGTTTCAGCCCCTCTGTATCAGCCCTCTGTTTCAGCCCCTCTGTTTCTCGCCCTCTGTTGCAGCCCCTCTGTTTCAGCCCCTCTGGTTCAGCCCCTCTGTTTCAGCCCCTCTGTTTCTCGCCCTCTGTTTCTCGCACTCTGTTTCTCGCTCTCTGTTTCTCGACCTCTGTTTCTCGCCCTCTGTTTCAGCCCCTCTGTTTCAGCCCCTCTGTTTCAGCCCCTCTGTTTTTAGACCCTCTGTTTCTCGCCCTCTGTTTCAGCCCCTCTGTTTCTCGCCCTCTGTTTCAGCACGTCTGTTTCAGCCCCTCTGTATCAGCCCCTCTGTTTCAGCCCCTCTGTTTCTCTCCCTCTGTTTCTCGCCCTCTGTTTCAGCCCCTCTGTTTCAGCCCGTCTCTTTCAGCCCCTCTGTTTCAGCCCCTCTGTTTCTCGCACTCTGTTTCTCGCCCTCTGTTTCTCGCTCTCTGTTTCTCGCCCTCTGTTTCTCGCCTCTAATTCAGCCCCTCTGTTTCAGCCCCTCTGTTTCAGCCCCTCTGTTTTTAGCCCGTCTGTTTCTCGCCCTCTGTTTCAGCCCCTCTGTTTCTCGCCCTCTGTTTCAGCCCCTCTGTTTCTCGCCCTCTGTATCAGCCCCTCTGTTTCAACCCCTCTGTTTCGCGCCCTCTGTTTCTCGCCCTCTGTTTCAGCCCCTCTGTATCAGCCCCTCTGTTTCACCCCCTCTGTTTCTCGCCCTCTGTTTCAGCCCCTCTGTTTCAGCCCCTCTGTTTCAGCCCCTCTGTTTCAGCTCCTCTGTTTCTCGCCCTCTGTTTCCCGCCCTCTTTTTCAGCCCCTCCGTTTCTCGCCCTCTGTTTCAGCCCCTCTGTTTCTCGCCCTCTGTTTCAGCCCCTCTGTTTCAGCCCCTCTGTTTCTCGCCCTCTGTTTCAGCCACTCTGTTTCTCGCCCTCTGTATCAGCCCCTCTGTTTCAGCCCCTCTGATTCTCGCCCTCTGTTTCTCGCCCACTGTTTCAAACCCTCTGTTTCAGCCCCTCTGTTTCAGCCCCTCTGTTTCAGCCCCTCTGGTTCCGCCCCGCTGTTTCACCCCCTCTGTTTCTCGCCCTCTGTTTCAGCCCCTCTGTTTCTCGCCCTCTGTTTCAGCCCCTCTGTTTCAGCCCCTCTGTATCAGCCCCTCTGTTTCAGCCCCTCTGTTTCAGCCCCTCTGTTTCTCGCCCTCTGTTTCAGCCCCTCTGTTTCAGCCCCTCTGTTTCAGCCCCTCTGTTTTAGCCCCTCTGTTTCTCGCCCTCTGTTTCAGCCCCTCTGTTTCAGCCCCTCTGTTTCAGCCCCTCTGTTTCTCGCCCTCTGTTTTCGCCCTCTGTTTCAGCCCCTCTGTTTCAGCCCCTCTGTTTCAGCCTCTCTGTTTCACGCCCTCTGTTTCAGCCCCTCTGTTTCAGCCCCTCTGCTTCAGCCCCTCTGTTTCAGCCCCTCTGTTTCTCGCTCTCTGTTTCTCGCCCTCTGTTTCTCGCCCTCTGTTTCTCGCCCTCTGTATCTCGCCCTCTGTTTCAGCCCCTCTGTTTCAGCCCCTCTGTTTCTCGCCCTCTGTTTCTCGCCATCTGTTTCTCGCCCTCTGTTTCAGACCCTCTGTATCAGCCCCTCTGTTTCAGCCCCTCTGTTTCTCGCCCTCTGTTTCAGCCCCTCTGTTTCAGCCCCTCTGTTTCAGCCCCTCTGTTTCAGCTCCTCTGTTTCTCGCCCTCTGTTTCAGCCCCTCTGTTTCTCGCCCTATGTTTCAGCCCATCTGTTTCTCGCCCTCTGTTTCAGCCCCTCTGTTTCAGCCCCTCTGTTTCAGCCCCTCTGTTTCTCGCCCTCTGTTTCAGCCCCTCTGTTTCAGTCCCTCTGTATCTGCCCCTCTGTTTCAGCCCCTCTGTTTCTCGCCCTCTGTTTCAGCCCCTCTGTTTCAGCCCCTCTGTATCAGCCCCTCTGTTTCAGCCCCTCTGTTTCTCGCCCTCTGTTGCAGCCCCTCTGTTTCAGCCCCTCTGGTTCAGCCCCTCTGTTTCAGACCCTCTGTTTCTCGCCCTCTGTTTCTCGCACTCTGTTTCTCGCTCTCTGTTTCTCGCCCTCTGTTTCTCGCCCTCTGTTTCAGCCCCTCTGTTTCAGCCCCTCTGTTTCAGCCCCTCTGTTTTTAGACCCTCTGTTTCTCGCCCTCTGTTTCAGCCCCTCTGTTTCTCGCCCTCTGTTTCAGCACGTCTGTTTCAGCCCCTCTGTATCAGCCCCTCTGTTTCAGCCCCTCTGTTTCTCTCCCTCTGTTTCTCGCCCTCTGTTTCAGCCCCTCTGTTTCAGCCCGTCTCTTTCAGCCCCTCTGTTTCAGCCCCTCTGTTTCTCGCACTCTGTTTCTCGCCCTCTGTTTCTCGCTCTCTGTTTCTCGCCCTCTGTTTCTCGCCTCTAATTCAGCCCCTCTGTTTCAGCCCCTCTGTTTCAGCCCCTCTGTTTTTAGCCCGTCTGTTTCTCGCCCTCTGTTTCAGCCCCTCTGTTTCTCGCCCTCTGTTTCAGCCCCTCTGTTTCAGCCCCTCTGTATCAGCCCCTCTGTTTCAACCCCTCTGTTTCTCGCCCTCTGTTTCTCGCCCTCTGTTTCAGCCCCTCTGTTTCAGCCCGTCTCTTTCAGCCCCTCTGTTTCAGCCCCTCTGTTTCTCGCCCATTGTTTCTCGCCCTCTGTTTCTCGCCCTCTGTTTCTCGCCCTCTGTTTCAGCCCCTCTGTTTCAGCCCCTCTGTTTCAGCCCCTCTGTTTCTCGCCCTCTGTTTCTCGCCCACTATTTCTCGCCCTCTGTTTCAGCCCCTCTGTTTCAGCACCTATGTTTCAGCCGCTCTGTTTCAGCCCCTCTGTTTCTCGCCCTCTGTTTCAGCCCCTCTGTTTCAGCCCCTCTGTTTCAGCCCCTCTGTTTCTCGCCCTCTGTTTCAGCCCCTCTGTTTCAGCCCCTCTGTTTCAGCCCCTCTGTTTCAGCCCCTCTGTTTCTCGCCCTCTGTTTCTCGCCCTCTGTTTCTCGCCCACTGTTTCAGCCCCTCTGTTTCAGCCCCTCTGTTTCAGCCCGTCTGTTTCAGCGTCTCTGTTTCTCGCCCTCTGTTTCAGCCCCTCTGTTTCAGCCCCTCTGTTTCAGCCCCTCTGTTTCTCGCTCTCTGTTTCTCGCCCTCTGTTTCTCGCCCTCTGTTTCTCGCCCTCTGTTTCTCGCCCTCTGTTTCAGCCCCTCTGTTTCAGCCCCTCTGTTTCTCGCCCTCTGTTTCGCGCCCTCTGTTTCTCGCCCTCTGTTTCAGCCCCTCTGTATCAGCCCCTCTGTTTCACCCCCTCTGTTTCTCGCCCTCTGTTTCAGCCCCTCTGTTTCAGCCCCTCTGTTTCAGCCCCTCTGTTTCAGCTCCTCTGTTTCTCGCCCTCTGTTTCCCGCCCTCTTTTTCAGCCCCTCCGTTTCTCGCCCTCTGTTTCAGCCCCTCTGTTTCTCGCCCTCTGTTTCAGCCCCTCTGTTTCTCGCCCTCTGTTTCAGCCCCTCTGTTTCAGCCCCTCTGTTTCTCGCCCTCTGTTTCAGCCCCTCTGTTTCAGCCCCTCTGTATCAGCCGCTCTGTTTCAGCCCCTCTGATTCTCGCCCTCTGTTTCTCGCCCACTGTTTCAAACCCTCTGTTTCAGCCCCTCTGTTTCAGCCCCTCTGTTTCAGACCCTCTGTTTCAGCCCCTCTGTTTCTCGCCCTCTGTTTCTAGCCCTCTGTTTCTCGCTCTCTGTTTCTCGCCCTCTCTTTCTCGCCCTGTGTTTCAGCCCCTCTGTTTCAGCCCCTCTGGTTCCGCCCCTCTGTTTCACCCCCTCTGTTTCTCGCCCTCTGTTTCAGCCCCACTGTTTCTCGTCCTCTGTTTCAGCCCCTCTGTTTCAGCCCCTCTGTATCAGCCCCTCTGTTTCAGCCCCTCTGTTTCAGCCCCTCTGTTTCTCGCCCTCTGTTTCAGCCCCTCTGTTTCAGCCCCTCTGTTTCAGCCCCTCTGTTTTAGCCACTCTGTTTCTCGCCCTCTGTTTCAGCCCCTCTGTTTCAGCCCCTCTGTTTCAGCCCCTCTGTTTCTCGCCCTCTGTTTTCGCCCTCTGTTTCAGCCCCTCTGTTTCAGCCCCTCTGTTTCAGCCTCTCTGTTTCTCGCCCTCTGTTTCAGCCCCTCTGTTTCAGCCCCTCTGCTTCAGCCCCTCTGTTTCAGCCCCTCTGTTTCTCGCTCTCTGTTTCTCGCCCTCTGTTTCTCGCCCTCTGTTTCTCGCCCTCTGTTTCTCGCCCTCTGTTTCAGCCCCTCTGTTTCAGCCCCTCTGTTTCTCGCCCTCTGTTTCTCGCCATCTGTTTCTCGCCCTCTGTTTCAGCCCCTCTGTATCAGCCCCTCTGTTTCAGCCCCTCTGTTTCTCGCCCTCTGTTTCAGCCCCTCTGTTTCAGCCCCTCTGTTTCAGCCCCTCTGTTTCAGCTCCTCTGTTTCTCGCCCTCTGTTTCAGCCCCTCTGTTTCTCGCCCTATGTTTCAGCCCATCTGTTTCTCGCCCTCTGTTTCAGCCCCTCTGTTTCAGCCCCTCTGTTTCAGCCCCTCTGTTTCTCGCCCTCTGTTTCAGCCCCTCTGTTTCAGTCCCTCTGTATCTGCCCCTTTGTTTCAGCCCCTCTGTTTCTCGCCCTCTGTTTCAGCCCCTCTGTTTCAGCCCCTCTGTTTCAGCCCTCTGTTTCAGCCCCTCTGTTTCTCGCCCTCTGTTGCAGCCCCTCTGTTTCAGCCCCTCTGGTTCAGCCCCTCTGTTTCAGCCCCTCTGTTTCTCGCCCTCTGTTTCTCGCACTCTGTTTCTCGCTCTCTGTTTCTCGCCCTCTGTTTCTCGCCCTCTGTTTCAGCCCCTCTGTTTCAGCCCCTCTGTTTCAGCCCCTCTGTTTTTAGACCCTCTGTTTCTCGCCCTCTGTTTCAGCCCCTCTGTTTCTCGCCCTCTGTTTCAGCACGTCTGTTTCAGCCCCTCTGTATCAGCCCCTCTGTTTCAGCCCCTCTGTTTCTCTCCCTCTGTTTCTCGCCCTCTGTTTCAGCCCCTCTGTTTCAGCCCGTCTCTTTCAGCCCCTCTGTTTCAGCCCCTCTGTTTCTCGCACTCTGTTTCTCGCCCTCTGTTTCTCGCTCTCTGTTTCTCGCCCTCTGTTTCTCGCCTCTAATTCAGCCCCTCTGTTTCAGCCCCTCTGTTTCAGCCCCTCTGTTTTTAGCCCGTCTGTTTCTCGCCCTCTGTTTCAGCCCCTCTGTTTCTCGCCCTCTGTTTCAGCCCCTCTGTTTCAGCCCCTCTGTATCAGCCCCTCTGTTTCAACCCCTCTGTTTCGCGCCCTCTGTTTCTCGCCCTCTGTTTCAGCCCCTCTGTATCAGCCCCTCTGTTTCACCCCCTCTGTTTCTCGCCCTCTGTTTCAGCCCCTCTGTTTCAGCCCCTCTGTTTCAGCCCCTCTGTTTCAGCTCCTCTGTTTCTCGCCCTCTGTTTCCCGCCCTCTTTTTCAGCCCCTCCGTTTCTCGCCCTCTGTTTCAGCCCCTCTGTTTCTCGCCCTCTGTTTCAGCCCCTCTGTTTCAGCCCCTCTGTTTCTCGCCCTCTGTTTCAGCCCCTCTGTTTCTCGCCCTATGTATCAGCCCCTCTGTTTCAGCCCCTCTGATTCTCGCCCTCTGTTTCTCGCCCACTGTTTCAAACCCTCTGTTTCAGCCCCTCTGTTTCAGCCCCTCTGTTTCAGACCCTCTGTTTCAGCCCCTCTGTTTCTCGCCCTCTGTTTCTAGCCCTCTGTTTCTCGCTCTCTGTTTCTCGCCCTCTCTTTCTCGCCCTGTGTTTCAGCCCCTCTGTTTCAGCCCCTCTGGTTCCGCCCCTCTGTTTCACCCCCTCTGTTTCTCGCCCTCTGTTTCAGCCCCTCTGTTTCTCGACCTCTGTTTCAGCCCCTCTGTTTCAGCCCCTCTGTATCAGCCCCTCTGTTTCAGCACCTCTGTTTCAGCCCCTCTGTTTCTCGCCCTCTGTTTCAGCCCCTCTGTTTCAGCCCCTCTGTTTCAGCCCCTCTGTTTTAGCCCCTCTGTTTCTCGCCCTCTGTTTCAGCCCCTCTGTTTCAGCCCCTCTGTTTCAGCCCCTCTGTTTCTCGCCCTCTGTTTTCGCCCTCTGTTTCAGCCCCTCTGTTTCAGCCTCTCTGTTTCACGCCCTCTGTTTCAGCCCCTCTGTTTCAGCCCCTCTGCTTCAGCCCCTCTGTTTCAGCCCCTCTGTTTCTCGCTCTCTGTTTCTCGCCCTCTGTTTCTCGCCCTCTGTTTCTCGCCCTCTGTATCTCGCCCTCTGTTTCAGCCCCTCTGTTTCAGCCCCTCTGTTTCTCGCCCTCTGTTTCTCGCCATCTGTTTCTCGCCCTCTGTTTCAGACCCTCTGTATCAGCCCCTCTGTTTCAGCCCCTCTGTTTCTCGCCCTCTGTTTCAGCCCCTCTGTTTTAGCCCCTATGTTTCAGCCCCTCTGTTTCAGCTCCTCTGTTTCTCGCCCTCTGTTTCAGCCCCTCTGTTTCTCGCCCTATGTTTCAGCCCATCTGTTTCTCGCCCTCTGTTTCAGCCCCTCTGTTTCAGCCCCTCTGTTTCAGCCCCTCTGTTTCTCGCCCTCTGTTTCAGCCCCTCTGTTTCAGTCCCTCTGTATCTGCCCCTCTGTTTCAGCCCCTCTGTTTCTCGCCCTCTGTTTCAGCCCCTCTGTTTCAGCCCCTCTGTATCAGCCCCTCTGTTTCAGCCCCTCTGTTTCTCGCCCTCTGTTGCAGCCCCTCTGTTTCAGCCCCTCTGGTTCAGCCCCTCTGTTTCAGACCCTCTGTTTCTCGCCCTCTGTTTCTCGCACTCTGTTTCTCGCTCTCTGTTTCTCGCCCTCTGTTTCTCGCCCTCTGTTTCAGCCCCTCTGTTTCAGCCCCTCTGTTTCAGCCCCTCTGTTTTTAGACCCTCTGTTTCTCGCCCTCTGTTTCAGCCCCTCTGTTTCTCGCCCTCTGTTTCAGCACGTCTGTTTCAGCCCCTCTGTATCAGCCCCTCTGTTTCAGCCCCTCTGTTTCTCTCCCTCTGTTTCTCGCCCTCTGTTTCAGCCCCTCTGTTTCAGCCCGTCTCTTTCAGCCCCTCTGTTTCAGACCCTCTGTTTCTCGCACTGTGTTTCTCGCCCTCTGTTTCTCGCTCTCTGTTTCTCGCCCTCTGTTTCTCGCCTCTAATTCAGCCCCTCTGTTTCAGCCCCTCTGTTTCAGCCCCTCTGTTTTTAGCCCGTCTGTTTCTCGCCCTCTGTTTCAGCCCCTCTGTTTCTCGCCCTCTGTTTCAGCCCCTCTGTTTCAGCCCCTCTGTATCAGCCCCTCTGTTTCAACCCCTCTGTTTCTCGCCCTCTGTTTCTCGCCCTCTGTTTCAGCCCCTCTGTTTCAGCCCGTCTCTTTCAGCCCCTCTGTTTCAGCCCCTCTGTTTCTCGCCCATTGTTTCTCGCCCTCTGTTTCTCGCCCTCTGTTTCTCGCCCTCTGTTTCAGCCCCTCTGTTTCAGCCCCTCTGTTTCAGCCCCTCTGTTTCTCGCCCTCTGTTTCTCGCCCACTATTTCTCGCCCTCTGTTTCAGCCCCTCTGTTTCAGCCCCTCTGTTTCAGCCGCTCTGTTTCAGCCCCTCTGTTTCTCGCCCTCTGTTTCAGCCCCTCTGTTTCAGCCCCTCTGTTTCAGCCCCTCTGTTTCTCGCCCTCTGTTTCAGCCCCTCTGTTTCAGCCCCTCTGTTTCAGCCCCTCTGTTTCAGCCCCTCTGTTTCTCGCCCTCTGTTTCTCGCCCTCTGTTTCTCGCCCACTGTTTCAGCCCCTCTGTTTCAGCCCCTCTGTTTCAGCCCGTCTGTTTCAGCGTCTCTGTTTCTCGCCCTCTGTTTCAGCCCCTCTGTTTCAGCCCCTCTGTTTCAGCCCCTCTGTTTCTCGCTCTCTGTTTCTCGCCCTCTGTTTCTCGCCCTCTGTTTCTCGCCCTCTGTTTCTCGCCCTCTGTTTCAGCCCCTCTGTTTCAGCCCCTCTGTTTCTCGCCCTCTGTTTCGCGCCCTCTGTTTCTCGCCCTCTGTTTCAGCCCCTCTGTATCAGCCCCTCTGTTTCACCCCCTCTGTTTCTCGCCCTCTGGTCAGCCCCTCTGTTTCAGCCCCTCTGTTTCAGCCCCTCTGTTTCAGCTCCTCTGTTTCTCGCCCTCTGTTTCCCGCCCTCTTTTTCAGCCCCTCCGTTTCTCGCCCTCTGTTTCAGCCCCTCTGTTTCTCGCCCTCTGTTTCAGCCACTCTGTTTCAACCCCTCTGTTTCAGCCCCTCCGTTTCTCGCCCTCTGTTTCAGCCCCTCTGTTTCAGCCCCTCTGTTTCTCGCCCTCTGTTTCATCCCCTCTGTTTCAGCCCCTCTGTATCAGCCCCTCTGTTTCAGCCCCTCTGATTCTCGCCCTCTGTTTCTCGCCCACTGTTTCAAACCCTCTGTTTCAGCCCCTCTGTTTCAGCCCCTCTCTTTCAGACCCTCTGTTTCAGCCCCTCTGTTTCTCGCCCTCTGTTTCTAGCCCTCTGTTTCTCGCTCTCTGTTTCTCGCCCTCTCTTTCTCGCCCTGTGTTTCAGCCCCTCTGTTTCAGCCCCTCTGGTTCCGCCCCTCTGTTTCACCCCCTCTGTTTCTCGCCCTCTGTTTCAGCCCCTCTGTTTCTCGCCCTCTGTTTCAGCCCCTCTGTTTCAGCCCCTCTGTATCAGCCCCTCTGTTTCAGCCCCTCTGTTTCAGCCCCTCTGTTTCTCGCCCTCTGTTTCAGCCCCTCTGTTTCAGCCCCTCTGTTTCAGCCCCTCTGTTTTAGCCCCTCTGTTTCTCGCCCTCTGTTTCAGCCCCTCTGTTTCAGCCCCTCTGTTTCAGCCCCTCTGTTTCTCGCCCTCTGTTTTCGCCCTCTGTTTCAGCCCCTCTGTTTCAGCCCCTCTGTTTCAGCCTCTCTGTTTCTCGCCCTCTGTTTCAGCCCCTCTGTTTCAGCCCCTCTGCTTCAGCCCCTCTGTTTCAGCCCCTCTGTTTCTCGCTCTCTGTTTCTCGCCCTCTGTTTCTCGCCCTCTGTTTCTCGCCCTCTGTTTCTCGCCCTCTGTTTCAGCCCCTCTGTTTCAGCCCCTCTGTTTCTCGCCCTCTGTTTCTCGCCATCTGTTTCTCGCCCTCTGTTTCAGCCCCTCTGTATCAGCCCCTCTGTTTCAGCCCCTCTGTTTCTCGCCCTCTGTTTCAGCCCCTCTGTTTCAGCCCCTCTGTTTCAGCCCCTCTGTTTCAGCTCCTCTGTTTCTCGCCCTCTGTTTCAGCCCCTCTGTTTCTCGCCCTATGTTTCAGCCCATCTGTTTCTCGCCCTCTGTTTCAGCCCCTCTGTTTCAGCCCCTCTGTTTCAGCCCCTCTGTTTCTCGCCCTCTGTTTCAGCCCCTCTGTTTCAGTCCCTCTGTATCTGCCCCTCTGTTTCAGCCCCTCTGTTTCTCGCCCTCTGTTTCAGCCCCTCTGTTTCAGCCCCTCTGTATCAGCCCTCTGTTTCAGCCCCTCTGTTTCTCGCCCTCTGTTGCAGCCCCTCTGTTTCAGCCCCTCTGGTTCAGCCCCTCTGTTTCAGCCCCTCTGTTTCTCGCCCTCTGTTTCTCGCACTCTGTTTCTCGCTCTCTGTTTCTCGCCCTCTGTTTCTCGCCCTCTGTTTCAGCCCCTCTGTTTCAGCCCCTCTGTTTCAGCCCCTCTGTTTTTAGACCCTCTGTTTCTCGCCCTCTGTTTCAGCCCCTCTGTTTCTCGCCCTCTGTTTCAGCACGTCTGTTTCAGCCCCTCTGTATCAGCCCCTCTGTTTCAGCCCCTCTGTTTCTCTCCCTCTGTTTCTCGCCCTCTGTTTCAGCCCCTCTGTTTCAGCCCGTCTCTTTCAGCCCCTCTGTTTCAGCCCCTCTGTTTCTCGCACTCTGTTTCTCGCCCTCTGTTTCTCGCTCTCTGTTTCTCGCCCTCTGTTTCTCGCCTCTAATTCAGCCCCTCTGTTTCAGCCCCTCTGTTTCAGCCCCTCTGTTTTTAGCCCGTCTGTTTCTCGCCCTCTGTTTCAGCCCCTCTGTTTCTCGCCCTCTGTTTCAGCCCCTCTGTTTCAGCCCCTCTGTATCAGCCCCTCTGTTTCAACCCCTCTGTTTCTCGCCCTCTGTTTCTCGCCCTCTGTTTCAGCCCCTCTGTTTCAGCCCGTCTCTTTCAGCCCCTCTGTTTCAGCCCCTCTGTTTCTCGCCCATTGTTTCTCGCCCTCTGTTTCTCGCCCTCTGTTTCTCGCCCTGTGTTTCAGCCCCTCTGTTTCAGCCCCTCTGTTTCAGCCCCTCTGTTTCTCGCCCTCTGTTTCTCGCCCACTATTTCTCGCCCTCTGTTTCAGCCCCTCTGTTTCAGCCCCTCTGTTTCAGCCGCTCTGTTTCAGCCCCTCTGTTTCTCGCCCTCTGTTTCAGCCCCTCTGTTTCAGCCCCTCTGTTTCAGCCCCTCTGTTTCTCGCCCTCTGTTTCAGCCCCTCTGTTTCAGCCCCTCTGTTTCAGCCCCTCTGTTTCAGCCCCTCTGTTTCTCGCCCTCTGTTTCTCGCCCTCTGTTTCTCGCCCACTGTTTCAGCCCCTCTGTTTCAGCCCCTCTGTTTCAGCCCGTCTGTTTCAGCGTCTCTGTTTCTCGCCCTCTGTTTCAGCCCCTCTGTTTCAGGCCCTCTGTTTAAGCCCCTCTGTTTCTCTCTCTCTGTTTCTCGCCCTCTGTTTCTCGCCCTCTGTTTCTCGCCCTCTGTTTCTCGCCCTCTGTTTCAGCCCCTCTGTTTCAGCCCCTCTGTTTCTCGCCCTCTGTTTCGCGCCCTCTGTTTCTCGCCCTCTGTTTCAGCCCCTCTGTATCAGCCCCTCTGTTTCAGCCTCTCTGTTTCTCGCCCTCTGTTTCAGCCCCTCTGTTTCAGCCCCTCTGTTTCAGCCCCTCTGTTTCAGCTCCTCTGTTTCTCGCCCTCTGTTTTCCGCCCTCTTTTTCAGCCCCTCTGTTTCTCGCCCTCTGTTTCAGCCCCTCTGTTTCTCGCCCTCTGTTTCAGCCCCTCTGTTTCAGCCCCTCTGTATCAGCCCCTCTGTTTCAACCCCTCTGTTTCTCGCCCTCTGTTTCTCGCCCTCTGTTTCAGCCCCTCTGTTTCAGCCCGTCTCTTTCAGCCCCTCTGTTTCAGCCCCTCTGTTTCTCGCCCATTGTTTCTCGCCCTCTGTTTCTCGCCCTCTGTTTCTCGCCCTCTGTTTCAGCCCCTCTGTTTCAGCCCCTCTGTTTCAGCCCCTCTGTTTCTCGCCCTCTGTTTCTCGCCCACTATTTCTCGCCCTCTGTTTCAGCCCCTCTGTTTCAGCCCCTCTGTTTCAGCCGCTCTGTTTCAGCCCCTCTGTTTCTCGCCCTCTGTTTCAGCCCCTCTGTTTCAGCCCCTCTGTTTCAGCCCCTCTGTTTCTCGCCCTCTGTTTCAGCCCCTCTGTTTCAGCCCCTCTGTTTCAGCCCCTCTGTTTCAGCCCCTCTGTTTCTCGCCCTCTGTTTCTCGCCCTCTGTTTCTCGCCCACTGTTTCAGCCCCTCTGTTTCAGCCCCTCTGTTTCAGCCCGTCTGTTTCAGCGTCTCTGTTTCTCGCCCTCTGTTTCAGCCCCTCTGTTTCAGCCCCTCTGTTTCAGCCCCTCTGTTTCTCGCTCTCTGTTTCTCGCCCTCTGTTTCTCGCCCTCTGTTTCTCGCCCTCTGTTTCTCGCCCTCTGTTTCTGCCCCTCTGTTTCAGCCCCTCTGTTTCTCGCCCTCTGTTTCGCGCCCTCTGTTTCTCGCCCTCTGTTTCAGCCCCTCTGTATCAGCCCCTCTGTTTCACCCCCTCTGTTTCTCGCCCTCTGTTTCAGCCCCTCTGTTTCAGCCCCTCTGTTTCAGCCCCTCTGTTTCAGCTCCTCTGTTTCTCGCCCTCTGTTTCCCGCCCTCTTTTTCAGCCCCTCCGTTTCTCGCCCTCTGTTTCAGCCCCTCTGTTTCTCGCCCTCTGTTTCAGCCACTCTGTTTCAACCCCTCTGTTTCAGCCCCTCTGTTTCTCGCCCTCTGTTTCAGCCCCTCTGTTTCAGCCCCTCTGTTTCTCGCCCTCTGTTTCATCCCCTCTGTTTCAGCCCCTCTGTATCAGCCCCTCTGTTTCAGCCCCTCTGATTCTCGCCCTCTGTTTCTCGCCCACTGTTTCAAACCCTCTGTTTCAGCCCCTCTGTTTCAGCCCCTCTCTTTCAGACCCTCTGTTTCAGCCCCTCTGTTTCTCGCCCTCTGTTTCTAGCCCTCTGTTTCTCGCTCTCTGTTTCTCGCCCTCTCTTTCTCGCCCTGTGTTTCAGCCCCTCTGTTTCAGCCCCTCTGGTTCCGCCCCTCTGTTTCACACCCTCTGTTTCTCGCCCTCTGTTTCAGCCCCTCTGTTTCTCGCCCTCTGTTTCAGCCCCTCTGTTTCAGCCCCTCTGTATCAGCCCCTCTGTTTCAGCCCCTCTGTTTCAGCCCCTCTGTTTCTCGCCCTCTGTTTCAGCCCCTCTGTTTCAGCCCCTCTGTTTCAGCCCCTCTGTTTTAGCCCCTCTGTTTCTCGCCCTCTGTTTCAGCCCCTCTGTTTCAGCCCCTCTGTTTCAGCCCCTCTGTTTCTCGCCCTCTGTTTTCGCCCTCTGTTTCAGCCCCTCTGTTTCAGCCCCTCTGTTTCAGCCTCTCTGTTTCTCGCCCTCTGTTTCAGCCCCTCTGTTTCAGCCCCTCTGCTTCAGCCCCTCTGTTTCAGCCCCTCTGTTTCTCGCTCTCTGTTTCTCGCCCTCTGTTTCTCGCCCTCTGTTTCTCGCCCTCTGTTTCTCGCCCTCTGTTTCAGCCCCTCTGTTTCAGCCCCTCTGTTTCTCGCCCTCTGTTTCTCGCCATCTGTTTCTCGCCCTCTGTTTCAGCCCCTCTGTATCAGCCCCTCTGTTTCAGCCCCTCTGTTTCTCGCCCTCTGTTTCAGCCCCTCTGTTTCAGCCCCTCTGTTTCAGCCCCTCTGTTTCAGCTCCTCTGTTTCTCGCCCTCTGTTTCAGCCCCTCTGTTTCTCGCCCTATGTTTCAGCCCATCTGTTTCTCGCCCTCTGTTTCAGCCCCTCTGTTTCAGCCCCTCTGTTTCAGCCCCTCTGTTTCTCGCCCTCTGTTTCAGCCCCTCTGTTTCAGTCCCTCTGTATCTGCCCCTCTGTTTCAGCCCCTCTGTTTCTCGCCCTCTGTTTCAGCCCCTCTGTTTCAGCCCCTCTGTATCAGCCCTCTGTTTCAGCCCCTCTGTTTCTCGCCCTCTGTTGCAGCCCCTCTGTTTCAGCCCCTCTGGTTCAGCCCCTCTGTTTCAGCCCCTCTGTTTCTCGCCCTCTGTTTCTCGCACTCTGTTTCTCGCTCTCTGTTTCTCGCCCTCTGTTTCTCGCCCTCTGTTTCAGCCCCTCTGTTTCAGCCCCTCTGTTTCAGCCCCTCTGTTTTTAGACCCTCTGTTTCTCGCCCTCTGTTTCAGCCCCTCTGTTTCTCGCCCTCTGTTTCAGCACGTCTGTTTCAGCCCCTCTGTATCAGCCCCTCTGTTTCAGCCCCTCTGTTTCTCTCCCTCTGTTTCTCGCCCTCTGTTTCAGCCCCTCTGTTTCAGCCCGTCTCTTTCAGCCCCTCTGTTTCAGCCCCTCTGTTTCTCGCACTCTGTTTCTCGCCCTCTGTTTCTCGCTCTCTGTTTCTCGCCCTCTGTTTCTCGCCTCTAATTCAGCCCCTCTGTTTCAGCCCCTCTGTTTCAGCCCCTCTGTTTTTAGCCCGTCTGTTTCTCGCCCTCTGTTTCAGCCCCTCTGTTTCTCGCCCTCTGTTTCAGCCCCTCTGTTTCAGCCCCTCTGTATCAGCCCCTCTGTTTCAACCCCTCTGTTTCTCGCCCTCTGTTTCTCGCCCTCTGTTTCAGCCCCTCTGTTTCAGCCCGTCTCTTTCAGCCCCTCTGTTTCAGCCCCTCTGTTTCTCGCCCATTGTTTCTCGCCCTCTGTTTCTCGCCCTCTGTTTCTCGCCCTGTGTTTCAGCCCCTCTGTTTCAGCCCCTCTGTTTCAGCCCCTCTGTTTCTCGCCCTCTGTTTCTCGCCCACTATTTCTCGCCCTCTGTTTCAGCCCCTCTGTTTCAGCCCCTCTGTTTCAGCCGCTCTGTTTCAGCCCCTCTGTTTCTCGCCCTCTGTTTCAGCCCCTCTGTTTCAGCCCCTCTGTTTCAGCCCCTCTGTTTCTCGCCCTCTGTTTCAGCCCCTCTGTTTCAGCCCCTCTGTTTCAGCCCCTCTGTTTCAGCCCCTCTGTTTCTCGCCCTCTGTTTCTCGCCCTCTGTTTCTCGCCCACTGTTTCAGCCCCTCTGTTTCAGCCCCTCTGTTTCAGCCCGTCTGTTTCAGCGTCTCTGTTTCTCGCCCTCTGTTTCAGCCCCTCTGTTTCAGGCCCTCTGTTTAAGCCCCTCTGTTTCTCTCTCTCTGTTTCTCGCCCTCTGTTTCTCGCCCTCTGTTTCTCGCCCTCTGTTTCTCGCCCTCTGTTTCAGCCCCTCTGTTTCAGCCCCTCTGTTTCTCGCCCTCTGTTTCGCGCCCTCTGTTTCTCGCCCTCTGTTTCAGCCCCTCTGTATCAGCCCCTCTGTTTCAGCCTCTCTGTTTCTCGCCCTCTGTTTCAGCCCCTCTGTTTCAGCCCCTCTGTTTCAGCCCCTCTGTTTCAGCTCCTCTGTTTCTCGCCCTCTGTTTTCCGCCCTCTTTTTCAGCCCCTCTGTTTCTCGCCCTCTGTTTCAGCCCCTCTGTTTCTCGCCCTCTGTTTCAGCCACTCTGTTTCAACCCCTCTGTTTCAGCCCCTCTGTTTCTCGCCCTCTGTTTCAGCCCCTCTGTTTCAGCCCCTCTGTTTCTCGCCCTCTGTTTCAGCCCCTCTGTTTCAGCCCCTCTGTATCAGCCCCTCTGTTTCAGCCCCTCTGATTTTCGCCCTCTGTTTCTCGCCCACTGTTTCAAACCCTCTGTTTCAGCCCCTCTGTTTCAGCCCCTCTGTTTCAGACCCTCTGTTTCAGCCCCTCTGTTTCTCGCCCTCTGTTTCTAGCCCTCTGTTTCTCGCTCTCTGTTTCTCGCCCTCTGTTTCTCGCCCTGTGTTTCAGCCCCTCTGTTTCAGCCCCTCTGTTTCAGCCCCTCTGTATTGGCCTATCTGTTTCAGCCCCTCTGTTTCAGCCCCTCTGTTTCAGCCCCTCTGTTTCTCGCCCTCTGTTTCTCGCCCTCTGTTTCTCGCCCTCTGTTTCAGCCCCTCTGTTTCAGCACCTCTGTTTCAGCCCCTCTGTTTCAGCCCCTCTGTTTCTCGCCCTCTGTTTCAGCCCCTCTGTTTCAGCCCCTCTGTTTCAGCCCCTCTGTTTCAACCCCTCTGTTTCAGCCCCTCTGTTTCTCGCCATCTGTTTCTCGCCCTCTGTTTCTCGCCCTCTGTTTCTCGCCCTCTGTTTCAGCCCCTCTGTTTCTCGCCCTCTGTTTCTCGCCCTCTGTTTCTCGCTCTCTGTTTCTCGCCCTCTGTTTCAGCCCCTCTGTTTCATCCCCTCTGTTTCAGCCACTCTGTTTCTCGCCCTCTGTTTCAGCCCCTTTGTTTCAGCCCCTCTGTTTCAGCCCCTCTGTTTCAGCCCCTCTGTATAAGCTCCTCTGTTTCTCGCCCTCTGTTTCTCGCCCACTGTTTCAGCCCCTCTGTTTCTCGCCCTCTGTTTCAGCCCCTCTGTTTCTCGCCCTCTGTTTCAGCCCCTCGGTTTCAGCCCCTCTGTTTCAGCCCCTCTGTTTCTCGCCCTCTGTTTCAGCTCCTCTGTTTCAGCCCCTCTGTTTCTCGCCCTCTGTTTCAGCCCCTCTGTTTCAGCCCCTCTGTATCAGCCCCTCTGTTTCAACCCCTCTGTTTCTTGCCCTCTGTTTCACGCCCTCTGTATCAGCCCCTCTGTTTCAGCCCCTCTGTTTCAGCCCCTCTGTTTCAGCCCCTCTGTTTCTCGCCCTCTGTTTCTCGCCCTCTGTTTCTCGCTCTCTGTTTCTCGCACTCTGTTTCTCGCCTCTGTTTCAGCCCCTCTGTTTCAGCCCCTCTGTTTTTAGCCCCTCTGTTTCTCGCCCTCTGTTTCAGCCCCTCTGTTTCTCGCCCTCTGTTTCAGCCCCTCTGTTTCAGCCCCTCTGTATCAGCCCCTCTGTTTCAGCCCCTCTGTTTCTCGCCCTCTGTTTCTCGCCCTCTGTTTCAGCCCCTCTGTATCAGCCCCTCTGTTTCAGCCCCTCTGTTTCTCGAACTCTGTTTCAGCCCCTCTGTTTCAGCCCCTCTGTTTCAGCCCCTCTGTTGCAGCCCCTCTGTTTCTCGCCCTCTGTTTCAGCCCCTCTGTTTCAGCCCCTCTGTTTCAGCCCCTCTGTTTCTCGCCCTCTGTTTCTCGACCTCTGTTTCAGCCCCTCTGTTTCTCGCCCACTGTTTCAGCCCCTCTGTTTCAGCCCCTCTGTATCAGCCCCTCTGTTTCAGCCCCACTGTTTCTCGCCCTCTGTTTCTCGCTCTCTGTTTCTCGCCGTCTGTTTCCGGCCCTCTGTTTCAGCCCCTCTGTATCAGCCCCTCTGTTTCAGCCCCTCTGTTTCTCGCCCTCTGTTTCAGCCCCTCTGTTTCAGCCCCTCTGTTTCAGCCCCTCTGTTTCAGCTCCTCTGTTTCTCGCCCTCTGTTTCAGCCCCTCTGTTTCTCGCCCTGTGTTTCAGCCCAACTGTTTCTCGCCCTCTGTTTCAGCCCCTCTGTTTCAGCCCCTCTGTTTCAGCCTCTCTGTTTCTCGCCCTCTGTTTCAGCCCCTCTGTTTCAGCCCCTCTGTATCTGCCCCTCTGTTTCAGCCCCTCTGTTTCTCACCCTCTGTTTCAGCCCCTCTGTTTCAGCCCCTCTGTATCAGCCCCTCTGTTTCAGCCCCTCTGTTTCTCGCCCTCTGTTGCAGCCCCTCTGTTTCAGCCCCTCTGGTTCAGCCCCTCTGTTTCAGCCCCTCTGTTTCTCGCCCTCTGTTTCTCGCACTCTGTTTCTCGCTCTCTGTTTCTCGCCCTCTGTTTCCCGCCCTCTGTTTCAGCCACTCTGTTTCAGCCCCTCTGTTTCAGCTCCTCTGTTTTCAGACCCTCTGTTTCTCGCCCTCTGTTTCAGCCCCTCTGTTTCTCGCCCTCTGTTTCAGCACGTCTGTTTCAGCCCCTCTGTATCAGCCCCTCTGTTTCAGCCCCTCTGTTTCTCTCCCTCTGTTTCTAACCCTCTGTTTCAGCACGTCTGTTTCAGCCCCTCTGTATCAGCCCCTCTGTTTCAGCCCCTCTGTTTCTCTCCCTCTGTTTCTCGCACTCTGTTTCTCGCCCTCTGTTTCTCGCTCTCTGTTTCTCGCCCTCTGTTTCTCGCCTCTGTTTCAGCCCCTCTGTTTCAGCCCCTCTGTTTCAGCCCCTCTGTTTTTAGCCCCTCTGTTTCTCGCCCTCTGTTTCAGCCCCTCTGTTTCTCGCCCTCTGTTTCAGCCCCTCTGTTTCAGCCCGTCTGTATCAGCCCCTCTGTTTCAACCCCTCTGTTTCTCGCCCTCTGTTTCTCGCCCTCTGTTTCAGCCCCTCTGTTTCAGCCCGTCTCTTTCAGCCCCTCTGTTTCAGCCCCTCTGTTTCTCGCCCATTGTTTCTCGCCCTCTGTTTCTCGCCCTCTGTTTCTCGCCCTCTGTTTCAGCCCCTCTGTTTCAGCCCCTCTGTTTCAGCCCCTCTGTTTCTCGCCCTCTGTTTCTCGCCCACTATTTCTCGCCCTCTGTTTCAGCCCCTCTGTTTCAGCCCCACTGTTTCAGCCGCTCTGTTTCAGCCCCTCTGTTTCTCGCCCTCTGTTTCAGCCCCTCTGTTTCAGCCCCTCTGTTTCAGCCCCTCTGTTTCAGCCCCTCTGTTTCTCGCCCTCTGTTTCAGCCCCTCTGTTTCAGCCCCTCTGTTTCAGCCCCTCTGTTTCAGCCCCTCTGTTTCAGCCCCTCTGTTTCTCGCCCTCTGTTTCTCGCCCTCTGTTTCTCGCCCTCTGTTTCAGCCCCTCTGTTTCAGCCCCTCTGTTTCAGCCCGTCTGTTTCAGCGTCTCTGTTTCTCGCCCTCTGTTTCAGCCCCTCTGTTTCAGCCCCTCTGTTTCAGCCCCTCTGTTTCTCGCTCTCTGTTTCTCGCCCTCTGTTTCTCGCCCTCTGTTTCTCGCCCTCTGTTTCTCGCCCTCTGTTTCAGCCCCTCTGTTTCAGCCACTCTGTTTCTCGCCCTCTGTTTCGCGCCCTCTGTTTCTCGCCCTCTGTTTCAGCCCCTCTGTATCAGCCCCTCTGTTTCACCCCCTGTGTTTCTCGCCCTCTGTTTCAGCCCCTCTGTTTCAGCCCCTCTGTTTCAGCCCCTCTGTTTCAGCTCCTCTGTTTCTCGCCCTCTGTTACCCGCCCTCTTTTTCAGCCCCTCCGTTTCTCGCCCTGTGTTTCAGCCCCTCTGTTTCTCGCCCTCTGTTTCAGCCACTCTGTTTCAACCCCTCTGTTTCAGCCCCTCTGTTTCTCGCCCTCTGTTTCAGCCCCTCTGTTTCAGCCCCTCTGTTTCTCGCCCTCTGTTTCAGCCCCTCTGTTTCAGCCCCTCTGTATCAGCCCCTCTGTTTCAGCCCCTCTGATTCTCGCCCTCTGTTTCTCGCCCACTGTTTCAAACCCTCTGTTTCAGCCCCTCTGTTTCAGCCCCTCTGTTTCAGACCCTCTGTTTCAGCCCCTCTGTTTCTCGCCCTCTGTTTCTAGCCCTCTGTTTCTCGCTCTCTGTTTCTCGCCCTCTCTTTCTCGCCCTGTGTTTCAGCCCCTCTGTTTCAGCCCCTCTGGTTCCGACCCTCTGTTTCACCCCCTCTGTTTCTCGCCCTCTGTTTCAGCCCCTCTGTTTCTCGCCCTCTGTTTCAGCCCCTCTGTTTCAGCCCCTCTGTATCAGCCCCTCTGGTTCAGCCCCTCTGTTTCAGCCCCTCTGTTTCTCGCCCTCTGTTTCAGCCCCTCTGTTTCAGACCCTCTGTTTCAGCCCCTCTGTTTTAGCCCCTTTGTTTCTCGCCCTCTGTTTCAGCCCCTCTGTTTCAGCCCCTCTGTTTCAGCCCCTCTGTTTCTCGCCCTCTGTTTCAGCCCCTCTGTTTCAGCCCCTCTGTATCAGCCCCTCTGGTTCAGCCCCTCTGTTTCAGCCCCTCTGTTTCTCGCCCTCTGTTTCAGCCCCTCTGTTTCAGACCCTCTGTTTCAGCCCCTCTGTTTTAGCCCCTTTGTTTCTCGCCCTCTGTTTCAGCCCCTCTGTTTCAGCCCCTCTGTTTCAGCCCCTCTGTTTCTCGCCCTCTGTTTCAGCCCCTCTGTTTCAGTCCCTCTGTATCTGCCCCTCTGTTTCAGCCCCTCTGTTTCTCGCCCTCTGTTTCAGCCCCTCTGTTTCAGCCCCTCTGTATCAGCCCCTCTGATTCAGCCCCTCTGTTTCTCGCCCTCTGTTGCAGCCCCTCTGTTTCAGCCCCTCTGGTTCAGCCCCTCTGTTTCAGACCCTCTGTTTCTCGCCCTCTGTTTCTCGCACTCTGTTTCTCGCTCTCTGTTTCTCGCCCTCTGTTTCTCGCCCTCTGTTTCAGCCCCTCTGTTTCAGCCCCTCTGTTTCAGCCCCTCTGTTTTTAGACCCTCTGTTTCTCGCCCTCTGTTTCAGCCCCTCTGTTTCTCGCCCTCTTTTTCAGCACGTCTGTTTCAGCCCCTCTGTATCAGCCCCTCTGTTTCAGCCCCTCTGTTTCTCTCCCTCTGTTTCTCGCCCTCTGTTTCAGCCCCTCTGTTTCAGCCCGTCTCTTTCAGCCCCTCTGTTTCAGACCCTCTGTTTCTCGCACTGTGTTTCTCGCCCTCTGTTTCTCGCTCTCTGTTTCTCGCCCTCTGTTTCTCGCCTCTAATTCAGCCCCTCTGTTTCAGCCCCTCTGTTTCAGCCCCTCTGTTTTTAGCCCGTCTGTTTCTCGCCCTCTGTTTCAGCCCCTCTGTTTCTCGCCCTCTGTTTCAGCCCCTCTGTTTCAGCCCCTCTGTATCAGCCCCTCTGTTTCAACCCCTCTGTTTCTCGCCCTCTGTTTCTCGCCCTCTGTTTCAGCCCCTCTGTTTCAGCCCGTCTCTTTCAGCCCCTCTGTTTCAGCCCCTCTGTTTCTCGCCCATTGTTTCTCGCCCTCTGTTTCTCGCCCTCTGTTTCTCGCCCTCTGTTTCAGCCCCTCTGTTTCAGCCCCTCTGTTTCAGCCCCTCTGTTTCTCGCCCTCTGTTTCTCGCCCACTATTTCTCGCCCTCTGTTTCAGCCCCTCTGTTTCAGCCCCTCTGTTTCAGCCGCTCTGTTTCAGCCCCTCTGTTTCTCGCCCTCTGTTTCAGCCCCTCTGTTTCAGCCCCTCTGTTTCAGCCCCTCTGTTTCTCGCCCTCTGTTTCAGCCCCTCTGTTTCAGCCCCTCTGTTTCAGCCCCTCTGTTTCAGCCCCTCTGTTTCTCGCCCTCTGTTTCTCGCCCTCTGTTTCTCGCCCACTGTTTCAGCCCCTCTGTTTCAGCCCCTCTGTTTCAGCCCGTCTGTTTCAGCGTCTCTGTTTCTCGCCCTCTGTTTCAGCCCCTTTGTTTCAGCCCCTCTGTTTCAGCCCCTCTGTTTCTCGCTCTCTGTTTCTCGCCCTCTGTTTCTCGCCCTCTGTTTCTCGCCCTCTGTTTCTCGCCCTCTGTTTCAGCCCCTCTGTTTCAGCCCCTCTGTTTCTCGCCCTCTGTTTCGCGCCCTCTGTTTCTCGCCCTCTGTTTCAGCCCCTCTGTATCAGCCCCTCTGTTTCACCCCCTCTGTTTCTCGCCCTCTGTTTCAGCCCCTCTGTTTCAGCCCCTCTGTTTCAGCCCCTCTGTTTCAGCTCCTCTGTTTCTCGCCCTCTGTTTCCCGCCCTCTTTTTCAGCCCCTCCGTTTCTCGCCCTCTGTTTCAGCCCCTCTGTTTCTCGCCCTCTGTTTCAGCTACTCTGTTTCAACCCCTCTGTTTCAGCCCCTCTGTTTCTCGCCAACTGTTTCAGCCCCTCTGTTTCAGCCCCTCTGTTTCTCGCCCTCTGTTTCAGCCCCTCTGTTTCAGCCCCTCTGTATCAGCCCCTCTGTTTCAGCCCCTCTGATTCTCGCCCTCTGTTTCTCGCCCACTGTTTCAAACCCTCTGTTTCAGCCCCTCTGTTTCAGCCCCTCTCTTTCAGACCCTCTGTTCAGCCCCTCTGTTTCTCGCCCTCTGTTTCTAGCCCTCTGTTTCTCGCTCTCTGTTTCTCGCCCTCTCTTTCTCGCCCTGTGTTTCAGCCCCTCTGTTTCAGCCCCTCTGTTTCAGCCCCTCTGTTTCACCCCCTCTGTTTCTCGCCCTCTGTTTCAGCCCCTCTGTTTCTCGCCCTCTGTTTCAGCCCCTCTGTTTCAGCCCCTCTGTATCAGCCCCTCTGTTTCAGCCCCTCTGTTTCAGCCCCTCTGTTTCTCGCCCTCTGTTTCAGCCCCTCTGTTTCAGCCCCTCTGTTTCAGCCCCTCTGTTTTAGCCCCTCTGTTTCTCGCCCTCTGTTTCAGCCCCTCTGTTTCAGCCCCTCTGTTTCAGCCCCTCTGTTTCTCGCCCTCTGTTTTCGCCCTCTGTTTCAGCCCCTCTGTTTCAGCCCCTCTGTTTCAGCCTCTCTGTTTCTCGCCCTCTGTTTCAGCCCCTCTGTTTCAGCCCCTCTGTTTCAGCCCCTCTGTTTCAGCCCCTCTGTTTCTCGCTCTCTGTTTCTCGCCCTCTGTTTCTCGCCCTCTGTTTCTCGCCCTCTGTTTCTCGCCCTCTGTTTCAGCCCCTCTGTTTCAGCCCCTCTGTTTCTCGCCCTCTGTTTCTCGCCATCTGTTTCTCGCCCTCTGTTTCAGCCCCTCTGTATCAGCCCCTCTGTTTCAGCCCCTCTGTTTCTCGCCCTCTGTTTCAGCCCCTCTGTTTCAGCCCCTCTGTTTCAGCCCCTCTGTTTCAGCTCCTCTGTTTCTCGCCCTCTGTTTCAGCCCCTCTGTTTCTCGCCCTATGTTTCAGCCCATCTGTTTCTCGCCCTCTGTTTCAGCCCCTCTGTTTCAGCCCCTCTGTTTCAGCCCCTCTGTTTCTCGCCCTCTGTTTCAGCCCCTCTGTTTCAGTCCCTCTGTATCTGCCCCTCTGTTTCAGCCCCTCTGTTTCTCGCCCTCTGTTTCAGCCCCTCTGTTTCAGCCCCTCTGTATCAGCCCTCTGTTTCAGCCCCTCTGTTTCTCGCCCTCTGTTGCAGCCCCTCTGTTTCAGCCCCTCTGGTTCAGCCCCTCTGTTTCAGCCCCTCTGTTTCTCGCCCTCTGTTTCTCGCACTCTGTTTCTCGCTCTCTGTTTCTCGCCCTCTGTTTCTCGCCCTCTGTTTCAGCCCCTCTGTTTCAGCCCCTCTGTTTCAGCCCCTCTGTTTTTAGACCCTCTGTTTCTCGCCCTCTGTTTCAGCCCCTCTGTTTCTCGCCCTCTGTTTCAGCACGTCTGTTTCAGCCCCTCTGTATCAGCCCCTCTGTTTCAGCCCCTCTGTTTCTCTCCCTCTGTTTCTCGCCCTCTGTTTCAGCCCCTCTGTTTCAGCCCGTCTCTTTCAGCCCCTCTGTTTCAGCCCCTCTGTTTCTCGCACTCTGTTTCTCGCCCTCTGTTTCTCGCTCTCTGTTTCTCGCCCTCTGTTTCTCGCCTCTAATTCAGCCCCTCTGTTTCAGCCCCTCTGTTTCAGCCCCTCTGTTTTTAGCCCCTCTGTTTCTCGCCCTCTGTTTCAGCCCCTCTGTTTCTCGCCCTCTGTTTCAGCCCCTCTGTTTCAGCCCCTCTGTATCAGCCCCTCTGTTTCAACCCCTCTGTTTCTCGCCCTCTGTTTCTCGCCCTCTGTTTCAGCCCCTCTGTTTCAGCCCGTCTCTTTCAGCCCCTCTGTTTCAGCCCCTCTGTTTCTCGCCCATTGTTTCTCGCCCTCTGTTTCTCGCCCTCTGTTTCTCGCCCTGTGTTTCAGCCCCTCTGTTTCAGCCCCTCTGTTTCAGCCCCTCTGTTTCTCGCCCTCTGTTTCTCGCCCACTATTTCTCGCCCTCTGTTTCAGCCCCTCTGTTTCAGCCCCTCTGTTTCAGCCGCTCTGTTTCAGCCCCTCTGTTTCTCGCCCTCTGTTTCAGCCCCTCTGTTTCAGCCCCTCTGTTTCAGCCCCTCTGTTTCTCGCCCTCTGTTTCAGCCCCTCTGTTTCAGCCCCTCTGTTTCAGCCCCTCTGTTTCAGCCCCTCTGTTTCTCGCCCTCTGTTTCTCGCCCTCTGTTTCTCGCCCACTGTTTCAGCCCCTCTGTTTCAGCCCCTCTGTTTCAGCCCGTCTGTTTCAGCGTCTCTGTTTCTCGCCCTCTGTTTCAGCCCCTCTGTTTCAGGCCCTCTGTTTCAGCCCCTCTGTTTCTCGCTCTCTGTTTCTCGCCCTCTGTTTCTCGCCCTCTGTTTCTCGCCCTCTGTTTCTCGCCCTCTGTTTCAGCCCCTCTGTTTCAGCCCCTCTGTTTCTCGCCCTCTGTTTCGCGCCCTCTGTTTCTCGCCCTCTGTTTCAGCCCCTCTGTATCAGCCCCTCTGTTTCAGCCTCTCTGTTTCTCGCCCTCTGTTTCAGCCCCTCTGTTTCAGCCCCTCTGTTTCAGCCCCTCTGTTTCAGCTCCTCTGTTTCTCGCCCTCTGTTTTCCGCCCTCTTTTTCAGCCCCTCTGTTTCTCGCCCTCTGTTTCAGCCCCTTTGTTTCTCGCCCTCTGTTTCAGCCACTCTGTTTCAACCCCTCTGTTTCAGCCCCTCTGTTTCTCGCCCTCTGTTTCAGCCCCTCTGTTTCAGCCCCTCTGTTTCTCGCCCTCTGTTTCAGCCCCTCTGTTTCAGCCCCTCTGTATCAGCCCCTCTGTTTCAGCCCCTCTGATTCTCGCCCTCTGTTTCTCGCCCACTGTTTCAAACCCTCTGTTTCAGCCCCTCTGTTTCAGCCCCTCTGTTTCAGACCCTTTGTTTCAGCCCCTCTGTTTCTCGCCCTCTGTTTCTAGCCCTCTGTTTCTCGCTCTCTGTTTCTCGCCCTCTGTTTCTCGCCCTGTGTTTCAGCCCCTCTGTTTCAGCCCCTCTGTTTCAGCCCCTCTGTATTGGCCCCTCTGTTTCAGCCCCTCTGTTTCAGCCCCTCTGTTTCAGCCCCTCTGTTTCTCGCCCTCTGTTTCTCGCCCTCTGTTTCTCGCCCTCTGTTTCAGCCCCTCTGTTTCAGCACCTCTGTTTCAGCCCCTCTGTTTCAGCCCCTCTGTTTCTCGCCCTCTGTTTCAGCCCCTCTGTTTCAGCCCCTCTGTTTCAGCCCCTCTGTTTCAACCCCTCTGTTTCAGCCCCTCTGTTTCTCGCCATCTGTTTCTCGCCGTCTGTTTCTCGCCCTCTGTTTCTCGCCCTCTGTTTCAGCCCCTCTGTTTCTCGCCCTCTGTTTCTCGCCCTCTGTTTCTCGCTCTCTGTTTCTCGCCCTCTGTTTCAGCCCCTCTGTTTCATCCCCTCTGTTTCAGCCACTCTGTTTCTCGCCCTCTGTTTCAGCCCCTCTGTTTCAGCCCCTCTGTTTCAGCCCCTCTGTTTCAGCCCCTCTGTATAAGCTCCTCTGTTTCTCGCCCTCTGTTTCTCGCCCACTGTTTCAGCCCCTCTGTTTCTCGCCCTCTGTTTCAGCCCCTCTGTTTCTCGCCCTCTGTTTCAGCCCCTCGGTTTCAGCCCCTCTGTTTCAGCCCCTCTGTTTCTCGCCCTCTGTTTCAGCTCCTCTGTTTCAGCCCCTCTGTTTCTCGCCCTCTGTTTCAGCCCCTCTGTTTCTGCCCCTCTGTATCAGCCCCTCTGTTTCAACCCCTCTGTTTCTTGCCCTCTGTTTCACGCCCTCTGTATCAGCCCCTCTGTTTCAGCCCCTCTGTTTCAGCCCCTCTGTTTCAGCCCCTCTGTTTCTCGCCCTCTGTTTCTCGCCCTCTGTTTCTCGCTCTCTGTTTCTCGCACTCTGTTTCTCGCCTCTGTTTCAGCCCCTCTGTTTCAGCCCCTCTGTTTTTAGCCCCTCTGTTTCTCGCCCTCTGTTTCAGCCCCTCTGTTTCTCGCCCTCTGTTTCAGCCCCTCTGTTTCAGCCCCTCTGTATCAGCCCCTCTGTTTCAGCCCCTCTGTTTCTCGCCCTCTGTTTCTCGCCCTCTGTTTCAGCCCCTCTGTATCAGCCCCTCTGTTTCAGCCCCTCTGTTTCTCGAACTCTGTTTCAGCCCCTCTGTTTCAGCCCCTCTGTTTCAGCCCCTCTGTTGCAGCCCCTCTGTTTCTCGCCCTCTGTTTCAGCCCCTCTGGTTCTGCCCCTCTGTTTCAGCCCCTCTGTTTCTCGCCCTCTGTTTCTCGACCTCTGTTTCAGCCCCTCTGTTTCTCGCCCACTGTTTCAGCCCCTCTGTTTCAGCCCCTCTGTATCAGCCCCTCTGTTTCAGCCCCACTGTTTCTCGCCCTCTGTTTCTCGCTCTCTGTTTCTCGCCCTCTGTTTCCGGCCCTCTGTTTCAGCCCCTCTGTATCAGCCCCTCTGTTTCAGCCCCTCTGTTTCTCGCCCTCTGTTTCAGCCCCTCTGTTTCAGCCCCTCTGTTTCAGCCCCTCTGTTTCAGCTCCTCTGTTTCTCGCCCTCTGTTTCAGCCCCTCTGTTTCTCGCCCTGTGTTTCAGCCCAACTGTTTCTCGCCCTCTGTTTCAGCCCCTCTGTTTCAGCCCCTCTGTTTCAGCCCCTCTGTTTCTCGCCCTCTGTTTCAGCCCCTCTGTTTCAGCCCCTCTGTATCTGCCCCTCTGTTTCAGCCCCTCTGTTTCTCACCCTCTGTTTCAGCCCCTCTGTTTCAGCCCCTCTGTATCAGCCCCTCTGTTTCAGCCCCTCTGTTTCTCGCCCTCTGTTGCAGCCCCTCTGTTTCAGCCCCTCTGGTTCAGCCCCTCTGTTTCAGCCCCTCTGTTTCTCGCCCTCTGTTTCTCGCACTCTGTTTCTCGCTCTCTGTTTCTCGCCCTCTGTTTCCCGCCCTCTGTTTCAGCCCCTCTGTTTCAGCCCCTCTGTTTCAGCCCCTCTGTTTTCAGACCCTCTGTTTCTCGCCCTCTGTTTCAGCCCCTCTGTTTCTCGCCCTCTGTTTCAGCACGTCTGTTTCAGCCCCTCTGTATCAGCCCCTCTGTTTCAGCCCCTCTGTTTCTCTCCCTCTGTTTCTAACCCTCTGTTTCAGCACGTCTGTTTCAGCCCCTCTGTATCAGCCCCTCTGTTTCAGCCCCTCTGTTTCTCTCCCTCTGTTTCTCGCACTCTGTTTCTCGCCCTCTGTTTCTCGCTCTCTGTTTCTCGCCCTCTGTTTCTCGCCTCTGTTTCAGCCCCTCTGTTTCAGCCCCTCTGTTTCAGCCCCTCTGTTTTTAGCCCCTCTGTTTCTCGCCCTCTGTTTCAGCCCCTCTGTTTCTCGCCCTCTGTTTCAGCCCCTCTGTTTCAGCCCGTCTGTATCAGCCCCTCTGTTTCAACCCCTCTGTTTCTCGCCCTCTGTTTCTCGCCCTTTGTTTCAGCCCCTCTGTTTCAGCCCGTCTCTTTCAGCCCCTCTGTTTCAGCCCCTCTGTTTCTCGCCCATTGTTTCTCGCCCTCTGTTTCTCGCCCTCTGTTTCTCGCCCTCTGTTTCAGCCCCTCTGTTTCAGCCCCTCTGTTTCAGCCCCTCTGTTTCTCGCCCTCTGTTTCTCGCCCACTATTTCTCGCCCTCTGTTTCAGCCCCTCTGTTTCAGCCCCTCTGTTTCAGCCGCTCTGTTTCAGCCCCTCTGTTTCTCGCCCTCTGTTTCAGCCCCTCTGTTTCAGCCCCTCCGTTTCAGCCCCTCTGTTTCAGCCCCTCTGTTTCTCGCCCTCTGTTTCAGCCCCTCTGTTTCAGCCCCTCTGTTTCAGCCCCTCTGTTTCAGCCCCTCTGTTTCTCGCCCTCTGTTTCTCGCCCTCTGTTTCTCGCCCTCTGTTTCAGCCCCTCTGTTTCAGCCCCTCTGTTTCAGCCCGTCTGTTTCAGCGTCTCTGTTTCTCGCCCTCTGTTTCAGCCCCTCTGTTTCAGCCCCTCTGTTTCAGCCCCTCTGTTTCTCGCTCTCTGTTTCTCGCCCTCTGTTTCTCGCCCTCTGTTTCTCGCCCTCTGTTTCTCGCCCTCTGTTTCAGCCCCTCTGTTTCAGCCACTCTGTTTCTCGCCCTCTGTTTCGCGCCCTCTGTTTCTCGCCCTCTGTTTCCGCCCCTCTGTATCAGCCCCTCTGTTTCACCCCCTCTGTTTCTCGCCCTCTGTTTCAGCCCCTCTGTTTCAGCCCCTCTGTTTCAGCCCCTCTGTTTCAGCTCCTCTGTTTCTCGCCCTCTGTTTCCCGCCCTCTTTTTCAGCCCCTCCGTTTCTCGCCCTGTGTTTCAGCCCCTCTGTTTCTCGCCCTCTGTTTCAGCCACTCTGTTTCAACCCCTCTGTTTCAGCCCCTCTGTTTCTCGCCCTCTGTTTCAGCCCCTCTGTTTCAGCCCCTCTGTTTCTCGCCCTCTGTTTCAGCCCCTCTGTTTCAGCCCCTCTGTATCAGCCCCTCTGTTTCAGCCCCTCTGATTCTCGCCCTCTGTTTCTCGCCCACTGTTTCAAACCATCTGTTTCAGCCCCTCTGTTTCAGCCCCTCTGTTTCAGACCCTCTGTTTCAGCCCCTCTGTTTCTCGCCCTCTGTTTCTAGCCCTCTGTTTCTCGCTCTCTGTTTCTCGCCCTCTCTTTCTCGCCCTGTGTTTCAGCCCCTCTGTTTCAGCCCCTCTGGTTCCGCCCCTCTGTTTCACCCCCTCTGTTTCTCGCCCTCTGTTTCAGCCCCTCTGTTTCTCGCCCTCTGTTTCAGCCCCTCTGTTTCAGCCCCTCTGTATCAGCCCCTCTGGTTCAGCCCCTCTGTTTCAGCCCCTCTGTTTCTCGCCCTCTGTTTCAGCCCCTCTGTTTCAGACCCTCTGTTTCAGCCCCTCTGTTTTAGCCCCTTTGTTTCTCGCCCTCTGTTTCAGCCCCTCTGTTTCAGCCCCTCGGTTCCAGCCCCTCTGTTTCTCGCCCTCTGTTTTCGCCCTCTGTTTCAGCCCCTCTCTTTCAGCCCCTCTGTTTCAGCCTCTCTGTTTCTCGCCCTCTGTTTCAGCGCCTCTGTTTCAGCCCCTCTGCTTCAGCCCCTCTGTTTCAGCCCCTCTGTTTCTCGCTCTCTGTTTCTCGCCCTCTGTTTCTCGCCCTCTGTTTCTCGCCCTCTGTTTCTCGCCCTCTGTTTCAGCCCCTCTGTTTCAGCCCCTCTGTTTCTCGCCCTCTGTTTCTCGCCATCTGTTTCTCGCCCTCTGTTTCAGCCCCTCTGTATCAGCCCCTCTGTTTCAGCCCCTCTGTTTCTCGCCCTCTGTTTCAGCCCCTCTGTTTCAGCCCCTCTGTTTCAGCCCCTCTGTTTCAGCTCCTCTGTTTCTCGCCCTCTGTTTCAGCCCCTCTGTTTCTCGCCCTCTGTTTCAGCCCATCTGTTTCTCGCCCTCTGTTTCAGCCCCTCTGTTTCAGCCCCTCTGTTTCAGCCCCTCTGTTTCTCGCCCTCTGTTTCAGCCCCTCTGTTTCAGTCCCTCTGTATCTGCCCCTCTGTTTCAGCCCCTCTGTTTCTCGCCCTCTGTTTCAGCCCCTCTGTTTCAGCCCCTCTGTATCAGCCCCTCTGTTTCAGCCCCTCTGTTTCTCGCCCTCTGTTGCAGCCCCTCTGTTTCAGCCCCTCTGGTTCAGCCCCTCTGTTACAGCCCCTCTGTTTCAGCCCCTCTGTTTCTCGCCCTGTGTTTCAGCCCAACTGTTTCTCGCCCTCTGTTTCAGCCCCTCTGTTTCAGCCCCTCTGTTTCAGCCCCTCTGTTTCTCGCCCTCTGTTTCAGCCCCTCTGTTTCAGCCCCTCTGTATCTGCCCCTCTGTTTCAGCCCCTCTGTTTCTCACCCTCTGTTTCAGCCCCTCTGTTTCAGCCCCTCTGTATCAGCCCCTCTGTTTCAGCCCCTCTGTTTCTCGCCCTCTGTTGCAGCCCCTCTGTTTCAGCCCCTCTGGTTCAGCCCCTCTGTTTCAGCCCCTCTGTTTCTCGCCCTCTGTTTCTCGCACTCTGTTTCTCGCTCTCTGTTTCTCGCCCTCTGTTTCCCGCCCTCTGTTTCAGCCCCTCTGTTTCAGCCCCTCTGTTTCAGCCCCTCTGTTTTCAGACCCTCTGTTTCTCGCCCTCTGTTTCAGCCCCTCTGTTTCTCGCCCTCTGTTTCAGCACGTCTGTTTCAGCCCCTCTGTATCAGCCCCTCTGTTTCAGCCCCTCTGTTTCTCTCCCTCTGTTTCTAACCCTCTGTTTCAGCACGTCTGTTTCAGCCCCTCTGTATCAGCCCCTCTGTTTCAGCCCCTCTGTTTCTCTCCCTCTGTTTCTCGCACTCTGTTTCTCGCCCTCTGTTTCTCGCTCTCTGTTTCTCGCCCTCTGTTTCTCGCCTCTGTTTCAGCCCCTCTGTTTCAGCCCCTCTGTTTCAGCCCCTCTGTTTTTAGCCCCTCTGTTTCTCGCCCTCTGTTTCAGCCCCTCTGTTTCTCGCCCTCTGTTTCAGCCCCTCTGTTTCAGCCCGTCTGTATCAGCCCCTCTGTTTCAACCCCTCTGTTTCTCGCCCTCTGTTTCTCGCCCTCTGTTTCAGCCCCTCTGTTTCAGCCCGTCTCTTTCAGCCCCTCTGTTTCAGCCCCTCTGTTTCTCGCCCATTGTTTCTCGCCCTCTGTTTCTCGCCCTCTGTTTCTCGCCCTCTGTTTCAGCCCCTCTGTTTCAGCCCCTCTGTTTCAGCCCCTCTGTTTCTCGCCCTCTGTTTCTCGCCCACTATTTCTCGCCCTCTGTTTCAGCCCCTCTGTTTCAGCCCCTCTGTTTCAGCCGCTCTGTTTCAGCCCCTCTGTTTCTCGCCCTCTGTTTCAGCCCCTCTGTTTCAGCCCCTCCGTTTCAGCCCCTCTGTTTCAGCCCCTCTGTTTCTCGCCCTCTGTTTCAGCCCCTCTGTTTCAGCCCCTCTGTTTCAGCCCCTCTGTTTCAGCCCCTCTGTTTCTCGCCCTCTGTTTCTCGCCCTCTGTTTCTCGCCCTCTGTTTCAGCCCCTCTGTTTCAGCCCCTCTGTTTCAGCCCGTCTGTTTCAGCGTCTCTGTTTCTCGCCCTCTGTTTCAGCCCCTCTGTTTCAGCCCCTCTGTTTCAGCCCCTCTGTTTCTCGCTCTCTGTTTCTCGCCCTCTGTTTCTCGCCCTCTGTTTCTCGCCCTCTGTTTCTCGCCCTCTGTTTCAGCCCCTCTGTTTCAGCCACTCTGTTTCTCGCCCTCTGTTTCGCGCCCTCTGTTTCTCGCCCTCTGTTTCCGCCCCTCTGTATCAGCCCCTCTGTTTCACCCCCTCTGTTTCTCGCCCTCTGTTTCAGCCCCTCTGTTTCAGCCCCTCTGTTTCAGCCCCTCTGTTTCAGCTCCTCTGTTTCTCGCCCTCTGTTTCCCGCCCTCTTTTTCAGCCCCTCCGTTTCTCGCCCTGTGTTTCAGCCCCTCTGTTTCTCGCCCTCTGTTTCAGCCACTCTGTTTCAACCCCTCTGTTTCAGCCCCTCTGTTTCTCGCCCTCTGTTTCAGCCCCTCTGTTTCAGCCCCTCTGTTTCTCGCCCTCTGTTTCAGCCCCTCTGTTTCAGCCCCTCTGTATCAGCCCCTCTGTTTCAGCCCCTCTGATTCTCGCCCTCTGTTTCTCGCCCACTGTTTCAAACCATCTGTTTCAGCCCCTCTGTTTCAGCCCCTCTGTTTCAGACCCTCTGTTTCAGCCCCTCTGTTTCTCGCCCTCTGTTTCTAGCCCTCTGTTTCTCGCTCTCTGTTTCTCGCCCTCTCTTTCTCGCCCTGTGTTTCAGCCCCTCTGTTTCAGCCCCTCTGGTTCCGCCCCTCTGTTTCACCCCCTCTGTTTCTCGCCCTCTGTTTCAGCCCCTCTGTTTCTCGCCCTCTGTTTCAGCCCCTCTGTTTCAGCCCCTCTGTATCAGCCCCTCTGGTTCAGCCCCTCTGTTTCAGCCCCTCTGTTTCTCGCCCTCTGTTTCAGCCCCTCTGTTTCAGACCCTCTGTTTCAGCCCCTCTGTTTTAGCCCCTTTGTTTCTCGCCCTCTGTTTCAGCCCCTCTGTTTCAGCCCCTCTGTTCCAGCCCCTCTGTTTCTCGCCCTCTGTTTTCGCCCTCTGTTTCAGCCCCTCTCTTTCAGCCCCTCTGTTTCAGCCTCTCTGTTTCTCGCCCTCTGTTTCAGCGCCTCTGTTTCAGCCCCTCTGCTTCAGCCCCTCTGTTTCAGCCCCTCTGTTTCTCGCTCTCTGTTTCTCGCCCTCTGTTTCTCGCCCTCTGTTTCTCGCCCTCTGTTTCTCGCCCTCTGTTTCAGCCCCTCTGTTTCAGCCCCTCTGTTTCTCGCCCTCTGTTTCTCGCCATCTGTTTCTCGCCCTCTGTTTCAGCCCCTCTGTATCAGCCCCTCTGTTTCAGCCCCTCTGTTTCTCGCCCTCTGTTTCAGCCCCTCTGTTTCAGCCCCTCTGTTTCAGCCCCTCTGTTTCAGCTCCTCTGTTTCTCGCCCTCTGTTTCAGCCCCTCTGTTTCTCGCCCTCTGTTTCAGCCCATCTGTTTCTCGCCCTCTGTTTCAGCCCCTCTGTTTCAGCCCCTCTGTTTCAGCCCCTCTGTTTCTCGCCCTCTGTTTCAGCCCCTCTGTTTCAGTCCCTCTGTATCTGCCCCTCTGTTTCAGCCCCTCTGTTTCTCGCCCTCTGTTTCAGCCCCTCTGTTTCAGCCCCTCTGTATCAGCCCCTCTGTTTCAGCCCCTCTGTTTCTCGCCCTCTGTTGCAGCCCCTCTGTTTCAGCCCCTCTGGTTCAGCCCCTCTGTTTCAGCCCCTCTGTTTCTCGCCCTCTGTTTCTCGCACTCTGTTTCTCGCTCTCTGTTTCTCGCCCTCTGTTTCTCGCCCTCTGTTTCAGCCCATCTGTTTCAGCCCCTCTGTATCAGCCCCTCTGTTTTTAGACCCTCTGTTTCTCGCCCTCTGTTTCAGCCCCTCTGTTTCTCGCCCTCTGTTTCAGCACGTCTGTTTCAGCCCCTCTGTATCAGCCCCTCTGTTTCAGCCCCTCTGTTTCTCTCCCTCTGTTTCTCGCCCTCTGTTTCAGCCCCTCTGTTTCAGCCCGTCTCTTTCAGCCCCTCTGTTTCAGCCCCTCTGTTTCTCGCACTCTGTTTCTCGCCCTCTGTTTCTCGCTCTCTGTTTCTCGCCCTCTGTTTCTCGCCTCTAATTCAGCCCCTCTGTTTCAGCCCCTCTGTTTCAGCCCCTCTGTTTTTAGCCCCTCTGTTTCTCGCCCTCTGTTTCAGCCCCTCTGTTTCTCGCCCTCTGTTTCAGCCCCTCTGTTTCAGCCCCTCTGTATCAGCCCCTCTGTTTCAACCCCTCTGTTTCTCGCCCTCTGTTTCTCGCCCTCTGTTTCAGCCCCTCTGTTTCAGCCCGTCTCTTTCAGCCCCTCTGTTTCAGCCCCTCTGTTTCTCGCCCATTGTTTCTCGCCCTCTGTTTCTCGCCCTCTGTTTCTCGCCCTCTGTTTCAGCCCCTCTGTTTCAGCCCCTCTGTTTCAGCCCCTCTGTTTCTCGCCCTCTGTTTCTCGCCCACTATTTCTCGCCCTCTGTTTCAGCCCCTCTGTTTCAGCCCCTCTGTTTCAGCCGCTCTGTTTCAGCCCCTCTGTTTCTCGCCCTCTGTTTCAGCCCCTCTGTTTCAGCCCCTCTGTTTCAGCCCCTCTGTTTCTCGCCCTCTGTTTCAGCCCCTCTGTTTCAGCCCCTCTGTTTCAGCCCCTCTGTTTCAGCCCCTCTGCTTCTCGCCCTCTGTTTCTCGCCCTCTGTTTCTCGCCCTCTGTTTCAGCCCCTCTGTTTCAGCCCCTCTGTTTCAGCCCGTCTGTTTCAGCTTCTCTGTTTCTCGCCCTCTGTTTCAGCCCCTCTGTTTCAGCCCCTCTGTTTCAGCCCCTCTGTTTCTCGCTCTCTGTTTCTCGCCCTCTGTTTCTCGCCCTCTGTTTCTCGCCCTCTGTTTCTCGCCCTCTGTTTCAGCCCCTCTGTTTCAGCCCCTCTGTTTCTCGCCCTCTGTTTCGCGCCCTCTGTTTCTCGCCCTCTGTTTCAGCCCCTCTGTATCAGCCCCTCTGTTTCAGCCCCTCTGTTTCTCTCCGTCTGTTTCAGCCCCTCTGTTTCAGCCCCTCTGTTTCAGCCCCTCTGTTTCAGCTCCTCTGTTTCTCGCCCTCTGTTTCCCGCCCTCTTTTTCAGCCCCTCTGTTTCTCGCCCTCTGTTTCAGCCCCTCTGTTTCTCGCCCTCTGTTTCAGCCACTCTGTTTCAACCCCTCTGTTTCAGCCCCTCTGTTTCTCGCCCTCTGTTTCAGCCCCTCTGTTTCAGCCCCTCTGTTTCTCGCCCTCTGTTTCAGCCCCTCTGTTTCAGCCCCTCTGTATCAGCCCCTCTGTTTCAGCCCCTCTGATTCTCGCCCTCTGTTTCTCGCCCACTGTTTCAAACCCTCTGTTTCAGCCCCTCTGTTTCAGCCCCTCTGTTTCAGACCCTCTGTTTCAGCCCCTCTGTTTCTCGCCCTCTGTTTCTAGCCCTCTGTTTCTCGCTCTCTGTTTCTCGCCCTCTGTTTCTCGCCCTGTGTTTCAGCCCCTCTGTTTCAGCCCCTCTGGTTCAGCCCCTCTGTTTCACCCCCTCTGTTTCTCGCCCTCTGTTTCAGCCCCTCTCTTTCTCGCCCTCTGTTTCAGCCCCTCTGTTTCAGCCCCTCTGTATCAGCCCCTCTGTTTCAGCCCCTCTGTTTCAGCCCCTCTGTTTCAGCCCCTCTGTTTCTCGCCCTCTGTTTCTCGCCCTCTGTTTCTCGCCCTCTGTTTCAGCCCCTCTGTTTCAGCCCCTCTGTTTCAGCCCCTCTGTGTCTCGCCCTCTGTTTCAGCCCCTCTGTTTCAGCCCCTCTGTTTCAGCCCCTCTGTTTCAACCCCTCTGTTTCAGCCCCTCTGTTTCTCGCCATCTGTTTCTCGCCCTCTGTTTCTCGCCCTCTGTTTCTCGCCCTCTGTTTCAGCCCATCTGTTTCTCGCCCTCTGTTTCTCGCCCTCTGTTCCTCGCTCTCTGTTTCTCGCCCTCTGTTTCAGCCCCTCTGTTTCAGCCCCTCTGTTTCAGCCCCTCTGTTTCTCGCCCTCTGTTTCAGCCCCTCTGTTTCAGCCCCTCTGTTTCAGCCCCTCTGTATCAGCTCCTCTGTTTCTCGCCCTCTGTTTCTCGCCCACTGTTTCAGCCCCTCTGCTTCTCGCCCTCTGTTTCAGCCCCTCTGTTTCTCGCCCTCAGTTTCAGCCCCTCTGTTTCAGCCCCTCTGTTTCAGCCCCTCTGTTTCTCGCCCTCTGTTTCAGCTCCTCTGTTTCAGCCCCTCTGTTTCTCGCCCTCTGTTTCAGCCCCTCTGTTTCAGCCCCTCTGTATCAGCCCCTCTGTTTCAACCCCTCTGTTTCTCGCTCTCTGTTTCACGCCATCTGTATCAGCCCCTCTGTTTCAGCCCCTCTGTTTCAGCCCCTCTGTTTCAGCCCCTCTGTTTCTCGCCCTCTGTTTCTCGCCCTCTGTTTCTCGCTCTCTGTTTCTCGCCCTCTGTTTCTCGCCTCTGTTTCAGCCCCTCTGTTTCAGCCCCTCTGTTTCAGCCCCTCTGTTTTTAGCCCCTCTGTTTCTCGCCCTCTGTTTCAGCCCCTCCGTTTCTCGCCCTCTGTTTCAGCCCCTCTGTTTCAGCCCCTCTGTATCAGCCCCTCTGTTTCAGCCCCTCTGTTTCTCGCCCTCTGTTTCTCGCCCTCTGTTTCAGCCCCTCTGTATCAGCCCCTCTGTTTCAGCCCCTCTGTTTCTCGCCCTCTGTTTCAGCCCCTCTGTTTCAGCCCCTCTGTTTCAGCCCCTCTGTTTCAGCCCCTCTGTTTCTCGCCCTCTGTTTCAGCCCCTCTGTTTCAGCCCCTCTGTTTCAGCCCCTCTGTTTCTCGCCCTCTGTTTCTCGACCTCTGTTTCAGCCCCTCTGTTTCTCGCCCACTGTTTCAGCCCCTCTGTTTCAGCCCCTCTGTATCAGCCCCTCTGTTTCAGCCCCACTGTTTCTCGCCCTCTGTTTCTCGCTCTCTGTTTCTCGCCCTCCGTTTCCGGCCCTCTGTTTCAGCCCCTCTGTATCAACCCCTCTGTTTCAGCCCCTCTGTTTCAGCCCCTCTGTATCAGCCCCTCTGTTTCAGCCCCTCTGTTTCTCGCCCTCTGTTTCTCGCCCTCTGTTTCAAACCCTCTTTTTCAGCCCCTCTGTATCAGCCCCTCTGTTTCAGCCCCTCTGTTTCAGCCCCTCTGTTTCTCTCCCTCTGTTTCAGCCCCTCTGTTTCAGCCCCTCTTTTTCAGCCCCTCTGTATCAGCCCCTCTGTTTCAGCCCCACTGTTTCTCGCCCTCTGTTTCTCGCTCTCTGTTTCTCGCCCTCTGTTTCCGGCCCTCTGTTTCAGCCCCTCTGTTTCAGCCCCTCTGTTTCAGCCCCTCTGTTTCAGCCCCTCTGTATCAGCCCCTCTGTTTCTCACACTCTGTTTCTCGCCCTCTGTTTCTCGCCCTCTGTTTCAGCCCCACTGCTTCAGCCCCTCTGTTTCTCGCCCTCTGTTTCACGCCCTCTGTTTCTCGCCCTCTGTTTCAGCCCCTCTGTATCAGCCCCTCTGTTTCAGCCCCTCTGTTTCTCGCCCTCTGTTTCAGACCCTCTGTTTCAGCCCCTCTGTTTCAGCCCATCTGTTTCAGCTCCTCTGTTTCTCGCCCTCTGTTTCTCGCCCTCTGTTTCAGCCCCGCTGTTTCTCGCCCTCTGTTTCAGCCCCTCTGTTTCTCGCCCTCTGTTTCAGCCCCTCTGTTTCAGCCCCTCTGTTTCAGCCCCTCTGTTTCTCGCCCTCTGTTTCAGCCACTCTGTTTCAGCCCCTCTGTTTCTCGCGGTCTGTTTCAGCCCCTCTGTTTCAGCCCCTCTGTATCAGCCCCTCTGTTTCAGCCCCTCTGTTTCTCGCCCTCTGTTTCTCGCCCTCTGTTTCAAACCCTCTGTTTCAGCCCCTCTGTTTCAGCCCCTCTGTTTCAGCCCCTCTGTTTCAGCCCCTCTGTTTCAGCCCCTCTGTTTCAGCCCCTCTGTTTCTCGCCCTCTGTTTCAGCCCCTCTGTTTCAGCCCCTCTGTTTCAGCCCCTCTGTTTCTAGCCCTCTGTTTCTCGCCCTCTTTTTCAGCCCCTCTGTTTCAGCCCCTCTGTTTCAGCCCCTCTGTTTCAGCCTCTCTGTTTCTCGCCCTCTGTTTCAGCCCCTCTGTTTCAGCCCCTCTGTTTCAGCCCCTCTGTTTCTCGCTCTCTGTTTCTCGCCCTCTGTTTCTCGCCCTCTGTTTCTCGCCCTCTGTTTCTCGCCCACTGTTTCTCGCCCTCTGTTTCAGCCCCTCTGTTTCAGCCCATTTGTTTCTCGCCCTCTGTTTCTCGCCCTCTGTTTCTCGCCCTCTGTTTCAGCCCCTCTGTATCAGCCCCTCTGTTTCAGCCCCTCTGTTTCTCTCCCTCTGTTTCAGCCCCTCTGTTTCAGCCCCTCTGTTGAAGCCCCTCTGTTTCAGCCCCTCTGTTTCAGCTCCTCTGTCTCTCGCCCTCTGTTTCTCGCCCTCTGTTTCAGCCCCTCTGTTTCTCGCCCTCTGTTTCAGCCCCTGTATCAGCCCCTCTGTATCAGCCCCTCTGTTTCAGCCCCTCTGTTTCTCGCCCTCTGTTTCTCACCTTCTGTTTCAGCCCCTCTGTTTCAGCCCCTCTGTTTCAGCCCCTGTGTTTCAGCGCCTCTGTTTCTCGCCCTCTGTTTCTCGCCCTCTGTTTCTCGCTCTCTGTTTCTCGCCCTCTGTTTCTCGCCTCTGTTTCAGCCCCTCTGTTTCAGCCCCTCTGTTTCAGCCCCTTGGTTTTTAGCCCCTCGGTTTCTCGCCCTCTGTTTCAGCCCCTCTGTTTCTCGCCCTCTGTTTCAGCCCCTCTGTTTCAGCCCCTCTGTATCAGCCCCTCTGTTTCAGCCCCTCTGTTTCTCGCCCTCTGTTTCTCGCCCTCTGTTTCAGCCCCTCTGTTTCAGCCCGTCACTTTCAGCCCCTCTGTTTCAGCCCCTCTGTTTCTTGCCCTCTGTTTCTCGCCCTCTGTTTCTCGCCCTCTGTTTCAGCCCCTCTGTTTCAGCCCCTCTGTTTCAGCCCCTCTGTTTCTCGCCCTCTGTTTCAGCCCCTCTGTTTCTCGCCCTCTGATTCTCGCCCTCTGTTTCAGCCCCTCTGTTTCAGCCCCTCTGTATCAGCCCCTCTGTTTCAGCCCCTCTGTTTCTCGCCCTCTGTTTCTCGCCCTCTGTTTCAAACCCTCTGTTTCAGCCCCTCTGTTTCAGCCCCTCTGTTTCAGCCCCTCTGTTTCAGCCCCTCTGTTTCTCGCTCTCTGTTTCTCGCCCTCTGTTTCTCGCCCTGTGTTTCAGCACGTCTGTTTCAGCCCCTCTGGTTCAGCCCCTCTGTTTCAGCCCCTCTGTTTCAGCCCCTCTGTTTCTCGCCCTCTGTTTCTCGACCTCTGTTTCAGCCCCTCTGTTTCTCGCCCACTGTTTCAGCCCCTCTGTTTCAGCCCCTCTGTATCAGCCCCCCTGTTTCAGCCCCACTGTTTCTCGCCCTCTGTTTCTCGCTCTCTGTTTCTCGCCCTCTGTTTCCGGCCCTCTGTTTCAGCCCCTCTGTTTCAGCCCCTCTGTTTCAGCCCCTCTGTTTTTAGCCCCTCTGTTTCTCGCCCTCTGTTTCAGCCCCTCTGTTTCTCGCCCTCTGTTTCAGCCCCTCTGTTTCAGCCCCTCTGTATCAGCCCCTCTGTTTCAGCCCCTCTGTTTCTCGCCCTCTGTTTCTCGCCCTCTGTTTCAGCCCCTCTGTTTCAGCCCGTCTCTTTCAGACCCTCTGTTTAAGCCCCTCTGTTTCTCGCCCTCTGTTTCTCGCCCTCTGTTTCTCGCCCTATGTTTCAGCCCCTCTGTTTCAGCCCCTCTGTTTCAGCCCCTCTGTTTCTCGCCCTCTGTTTCTAACCCACTGTTTCTCGCCCTCTGTTTCAGCCCCTCTGCTTCAGCCCCTCTGTTTCAGACCCTCTGTTTCAGCCCCTCTGTTTCTCGCCCTCTGCTTCAGCCCCTCTGTTTCAGCCCCACTGTTTCAGCCCCTCTGTTTCAGCCCCTCTGTTTCTCGCCCTCTGTTTCACCCCCTCTGTTTCAGCCCCTCTGTTTCAGCCCCTCTGTTTCAGCTCCTCTGTTTCTCGCCCTCTGTTTCTCGCCCTCTTTTTCAGCCCCTCTGTTTCAGCCCCTCTGTTTCAGCCCCTCTGTTTCTCGCCCTCTGTTTCTCGCCCTCTGTTTCAGCCCCTGTGTTTCAGCCCCTCTGTTTCAGCCCCTCTGTTTCTCGCCCTCTGTTTCAGCCCCTCTGTTTCAGCCCCTCTGTTTCAGCCCCTCTGTTTCAGCCCTTCTGTTTCTCGCCCTCTGTTTCTCGCCCTCTTTTTCAGCCCCTCTGTTTCAGCCCCTCTGTTTCAGCCCCTCTGTTTCAGCCTCTCTGTTTCTCGCCCTCTGTTTCAGCCCCTCTGTTTCAGCCCCTCTGTTTCAGCCCCTCTGTTTCTCGCTCTCTGTTTCTCGCCCTCTGTTTCTCGCCCTCTGTTTCTCGCCCTCTGTTTCTCGCCCTCTGTTTCTCGCCCTCTGTTTCAGCCCCTCTGTTTCAGCCCATTTGTTTCTCGCCCTCTGTTTCTCGCCCTCTGTTTCTCGCCCTCTGTTTCAGCCCCTCTGTATCAGCCCCTCTGTTTCAGCCCCTCTGTTTCTCGCCCTCTGTTTCAGCCCCTCTGTTTCAGCCCCTCTGTTGAAGCCCCTCTGTTTCAGCCCCTCTGTTTCAGCTCCTCTGTCTCTCGCCCTCTGTTTCTCGCCCTCTGTTTCAGCCCCTCTGTTTCTCGCCCTCTGTTTCAGCCCCTGTATCAGCCCCTCTGTATCAGCCCCTCTGTTTCAGCCCCTCTGTTTCTCGCCCTCTGTTTCTCACCTTCTGTTTCAGCCCCTCTGTTTCAGCCCCTCTGTTTCAGCCCCTGTGTTTCAGCGCCTCTGTTTCTCGCCCTCTGTTTCTCGCCCTCTGTTTCTCGCTCTCTGTTTCTCGCCCTCTGTTTCTCGCCTCTGTTTCAGCCCCTCTGTTTCAGCCCCTCTGTTTCAGCCCCTTGGTTTTTAGCCCCTCGGTTTCTCGCCGTCTGTTTCAGCCCCTCTGTTTCTCGCCCTCTGTTTCAGCCCCTCTGTTTCCGCCCCTCTGTATCAGCCCCTCTGTTTCAGCCCCTCTGTTTCTCGCCCTCTGTTTCTCGCCCTCTGTTTCAGCCCCTCTGTTTCAGCCCGTCACTTTCAACCCCTCTGTTTCAGCCCCTCTGTTTCTTGCCCTCTGTTTCTCGCCCTCTGTTTCACGCCCTCTGTTTCAGCCCCTCTGTTTCAGCCCCTCTGTTTCAGCCCCTCTGTTTCTCGCCCTCTGTTTCAGCCCCTCTGTTTCTCGCCCTCTGTTTCAGCCCCTCTGTTTCAGCCCCTCTGTTTCAGCCCCTCTGTTTCTCGCCCTCTGTTTCAGCCACTCTGTTTCAGCCCCTCTGATTCTCGCCCTCTGTTTCAGCCCCTCTGTTTCAGCCCCTCTGTATCAGCCCCTCTGTTTCAGCCCCTCTGTTTCTCGCCCTCTGTTTCTCGCCCTCTGTTTCAAACCCTCTGTTTCAGCCCCTCTGTTTCAGCCCCTCTGTTTCAGCCCCTCTGTTTCAGCCCCTCTGTTTCTCGCTCTCTGTTTCTCGCCCTCTGTTTCTCGCCCTGTGTTTCAGCACGTCTGTTTCAGCCCCTCTGGTTCAGCCCCTCTGTTTCAGCCCCTCTGTTTCAGCCCCTCTGTTTCTCGCCCTCTGTTTCTCGACCTCTGTTTCAGCCCCTCTGTTTCTCGCCCACTGTTTAAGCCCCTCTCTTTCAGCCCCTCTGTATCAGCCCCCCTGTTTCAGCCCCACTGTTTCTCGCCCTCTGTTTCTCGCTCTCTGTTTCTCGCCCTCTGTTTCCGGCCCTCTGTTTCAGCCCCTCTGTTTCAGCCCCTCTGTTTCAGCCCATCTGTTTTTAGCCCCTCTGTTTCTCGCCCTCTGTTTCAGCCCCTCTGTTTCTCGCCCTCTGTTTCAGCCCCTCTGTTTCAGCCCCTCTGTATCAGCCCCTCTGTTTCAGCCCCTCTGTTTCTCGCCCTCTGTTTCTCGCCCTCTGTTTCAGCCCCTCTGTTTCAGCCCGTCTCTTTCAGACCCTCTGTTTAAGCCCCTCTGTTTCTCGCCCTCTGTTTCTCGCCCTCTGTTTCTCGCCCTATGTTTCAGCCCCTCTGTTTCAGCCCCTCTGTTTCAGCCCCTCTGTTTCTCGCCCTCTGTTTCTAACCCACTGTTTCTCGCCCTCTGTTTCAGCCCCTCTGCTTCAGCCCCTCTGTTTCAGACCCTCTGTTTCAGCCCCTCTGTTTCTCGCCCTCTGCTTCAGCCCCTCTGTTTCAGCCCCTCTGTTTCAGCCCCTCTGTTTCAGCCCCTCTGTTTCTCGCCCTCTGTTTCACCCCCTCTGTTTCAGCCCCTCTGTTTCAGCCCCTCTGTTTCAGCCCCTCTGTTTCTCGCCCTCTGTTTCTCGCCCTCTTTTTCAGCCCCTCTGTTTCAGCCCCTCTGTTTCAGCCCCTCTGTTTCTCGCCCTCTGTTTCTCGCCCTCTGTTTCAGCCCCTGTGTTTCAGCCCCTCTGTTTCAGCCCCTCTGTTTCTCGCTCTCTGTTTCTCGCCCTCTGTTTCTCGCCCTCTGTTTCTCGCCCTCTGTTTTTCGCCCTCTGTTTCAGCCCCTCTGTTTCAGCCCCTCTGTTTCTCGCCGTCTGTTGACCGCCCTCTGTTTCTCGCCCTCTGTTTCAGCCCCTCTGTATCAGCCCCTCTGTTTCAGCCCCTCTGATTCTCGCCCTCTATTTCAGCCCCTCTGTATCAGCCCCTCTGTTTCAGCCCCTCTGTTTCTCGCCCTCTGTTTCAGCGCCTCTGTTTCAGCCCCTCTGTTTCAGCCCCTCTGTTTCAGCTCCTCTGTTTCTCGCCCTCTGTTTCAGCCCCTCTGTTTCTCGCCCTCTGTTTCAGCCCCTCTGTTTCTCGCCCTCTGTATCAGCCCCTCTGTTTCAGCCCCTCTGTTTCTCGCCCTCTGTTTCTCGCCCTCTTTTTCAAACCCTCTGTTTCAGCCCCTCTGTTTCAGCCCCTCTTTTCAGCCCCTCTGTTTCAGCCCCTCTGTTTCTCGCCCTCTGTTTCTAGCCCTCTGTTTCTCGCTCTCTGTTTCTCGCCCTCTGTTTCTCGCCCTGTGTTTCAGCCCCTCTGTTTCAGCCCCTCTGGTTCAGCCCCTCTGTTTCAGCCCCTCTGTTTCAGCTCCTCTGTTTCTCGCCCTCTGTTTCTCGTCCTCTGTTTCAGCCCCTCTGTTTCTCGCCTCTGTTTCAGCCCCTCTGTTTCAGCTCCTCTGTATCAGCCCCTCTGTTTCAGCCCCACTGTTTCTCGCCCTCTGTTTCTCTCTCTCTGTTTCTCGCCCTCTGTTTCCGGCCCTCTGTTTCAGCCCCTCTGTTTCAGCCCCTCTGTTTCAGCCCCTCTGTTTTTAGCCCATCTGTTTCTCGCCCTCTGTTTCAGCCCCTCTGTTTCTCGCCCTCTGTTTCAGCCCCTCTGTTTCAGCCCCTCTGTATCAGCCCCTCTGTTTCAGCCCCTCTGTTTCTCGCCCTCTGTTTCTCGCCCTCTGTTTCAGCCCCTCTGTTTCAGCCCGTTCTCTTTCAGCCCCTCTGTTTAAGCCCCTCTGTTTCTCGCCCACTGTTTCTCGCCCTCTGTTTCTCGCCCTCTGTTTCTTTCATCTGTTTCAGCCCCTCTGTTTCAGCCCCTCTGTTTCTCGCCCTCTGTTTCAGCCCCTCTGTTTCAGCCCCTCTCTTTCAGACCCTCTGTTTCAGCCCCTCTGTTTCTCGCCCTCTGTTTCAGCCCCTCTGTTTCAGCCCCTCTATTTCAGCCCCTCTGTTTCAGCCCCTCTGTTTCTCGCCCTCTGTTTCAGCCCCTCTGTTTCAGCCCCTCTGTTTCAGCCCCTCTGTTTCAGCCCCTCTGTTTCTCGCCCTCTGTTTCTCGCCCTCTGTTTCTCGCCCTCTTTTTCAGCCCCTCTGTTTCAGCCCCTCTGTTTCAGCCCCTCTGTTTCAGCCTCTCTGTTTCTCGCCCTCTGTTTCAGCCCCTCTGTTTCAGCCCCTCTGTTTGAGCCCCTCTGTTTCTCGCTCTCTGTTTCTCGCCCTCTGTTTCTCGCCCTCTGTTTCTCGCCCTCTGTTTCTCGCCCTCTGTTTCTCGCCCTCTGTTTCAGCCCCTCTGTTTCAGCCCATTTGTTTCTCGCCCTCTGTTTCTCGCCCTCTGTTTCTCGCCCTCTGTTTCAGCCCCTCTGTATCAGCCCCTCTGTTTCAGCCCCTCTGTTTCTCGCCCTCTGTTTCAGCCCCTCTGTTTCAGCCCCTCTGTTTAAGCCCCTCTGTTTCAGCCCCTCTGTTTCAGCTCCTCTGTCTCTCGCCCTCTGTTTCTCGCCCTCTGTTTCAGCCCCACTGTTTCTCGCCCTCTGTTTCAGCCCCTCTGTTTCAGCCCCTCTGTATCAGCCCCTCTGTTTCAGCCCCTCTGTTTCTCGCCCTCTGTTTCTCACCCTCTGTTTCAGCCCCTCTGTTTAAGCCCCTCTGTTTCAGCCCCTGTGTTTCAGCGCCTCTGTTTCTCGCCCTCTGTTTCTCGCCCTCTGTTTCTCGCTCTCTGTTTCTCGCCCTCTGTTTCTCGCCTCTGTTTCAGCCCCTCTGTTTCAGCCCCTCTGTTTCAGCCCCTCTGTTTTTAGCCCCTCTGTTTCTCGCCCTCTGTTTCAGCCCCTCTGTTTCTCGCCCTCTGTTTCAGCCCCTCTGTTTCAGCCCCTCTGTATCAGCCCCTCTGTTTCAGCCCCTCTGTTTCTCGCCCTCTGTTTCTCGCCGTCTGTTTCAGCCCCTCAGTTTCAGCCCGTCACTTTCAGCCCCTCTGTTTCAGCCCCTCTGTTTCTCGCCCTCTGTTTCTCGCCCTCTGTTTCTCGCCCTCTGTTTCAGCCCCTCTGTTTCAGCCCCTCTGTTTCAGCCCCTCTGTTTCTCGCCCTCTGTTTCTCGCCCACTGTTTCTCGCCCTCTGTTTCAGCCCCTCTGTTTCAGCCCCTCTGTTTCAGCCCCTCTGTTTCAGCCCCTCTGTTTCTCGCCCTCTGTTTCTCACCCTCTGTTTCAGCCCCTCTGTTTAAGCCCCTCTGTTTCAGCCCCTGTGTTTCAGCGCCTCTGTTTCTCGCCCTCTGTTTCTCGCCCTCTGTTTCTCGCTCTCTGTTTCTCGCCCTCTGTTTCTCGCCTCTGTTTCAGCCCCTCTGTTTCAGCCCCTCTGTTTCAGCCCCTCTGTTTTTAGCCCCTCTGTTTCTCGCCCTCTGTTTCAGCCCCTCTGTTTCTCGCCCTCTGTTTCAGCCCCTCTGTTTCAGCCCCTCTGTATCAGCCCCTCTGTTTCAGCCCCTCTGTTTCTCGCCCTCTGTTTCTCGCCGTCTGTTTCAGCCCCTCAGTTTCAGCCCGTCACTTTCAGCCCCTCTGTTTCAGCCCCTCTGTTTCTCGCCCTCTGTTTCTCGCCCTCTGTTTCTCGCCCTCTGTTTCAGCCCCTCTGTTTCAGCCCCTCTGTTTCAGCGCCTCTGTTTCTCGCCCTCTGTTTCTCGCCCTCTGTTTCTCGCCCTCTTTTTCAGCCCCTCTGTTTCAGCCCCTCTGTTTCAGCCCCTCTGTTTCAGCCTCTCTGTTTCTCGCCCTCTGTTTCAGCCCCTCTGTTTCAGCCCCTCTGTTTGAGCCCCTCTGTTTCTCGCTCTCTGTTTCTCGCCCTCTGTTTCTCGCCCTCTGTTTCTCGCCCTCTGTTTCTCGCCCTCTGTTTCTCGCCCTCTGTTTCAGCCCCTCTGTTTCAGCCCATTTGTTTCTCGCCCTCTGTTTCACGCCCTCTGTTTCTCGCCCTCTGTTTCAGCCCCTCTGTATCAGCCCCTCTGTTTCAGCCCCTCTGTTTCTCGCCCTCTGTTTCAGCCCCTCTGTTTCAGCCCCTCTGATAAGCCCCTCTGTTTCAGCCCCTCTGTTTCAGCTCCTCTGTCTCTCGCCCTCTGTTTCTCGCCCTCTGTTTCAGCCCCTCTGTTTCTCGCCCTCTGTTTCAGCCCCTCTGTTTCAGCCCCTCTGTATCAGCCCCTCTGTTTCAGCCCCTCTGTTTCTCGCCCTCTGTTTCTCACCCTCTGTTTCAGCCCCTCTGTTTAAGCCCCTCTGTTTCAGCCCCTGTGTTTCAGCGCCTCTGTTTCTCGCCCTCTGTTTCTCGCCCTCTGTTTCTCGCTCTCTGTTTCTCGCCCTCTGTTTCTCGCCTCTGTTTCAGCCCCTCTGTTTCAGCCCCTCTGTTTCAGCCCCTCTGTTTTTAGCCCCTCTGTTTCTCGCCCTCTGTTTCAGCCCCTCTGTTTCTCGCCCTCTGTTTCAGCCCCTCTGTTTCAGCCCCTCTGTATCAGCCCCTCTGTTTCAGCCCCTCTGTTTCTCGCCCTCTGTTTCTCGCCGTCTGTTTCAGCCCCTCAGTTTCAGCCCGTCACTTTCAGCCCCTCTGTTTCAGCCCCTCTGTTTCTCGCCCTCTGTTTCTCGCCCTCTGTTTCTCGCCCTCTGTTTCAGCCCCTCTGTTTCAGCCCCTCTGTTTCAGCCCCTCTGTTTCTCGCCCTCTGTTTCTCGCCCACTGTTTCTCGCCCTCTGTTTCAGCCCCTCTGTTTCAGCCCCTCTGTTTCAGCCCCTCTGTTTCAGCCCCTCTGTTTCTCGCCCTCTGTTTCAGCCCCTCTGTTTCAGCCCCTCTGTTTCAGCTCCTCTGTTTTAGACCCTCTGTTTCTCGCCCTCTGTTTCAGCCCCTCTGTTTCAGCCCCTCTGTTTCAGCCCCTCTGTTTCTCGCCCTCTGTTTTCGCCCTCTGTTTCAGCCCCTCTGTTTCAGCGCCTCTGTTTCAGCCTCTCTGTTTCTCGCCCTCTGTTTCAGCCCCTCTGTTTCAGCCCCTCTGTTTCAGCCCCTCTGTTTCAGCCCCTCTGTTTCTCGCTCTCTGTTTCTCGCCCTCTGTTTCTCGCCCTCTGTTTCTCGCCCTCTGTTTCTCGCCCTCTGTTTCAGCCCCTCTGTTTCAGCCCCTCTGTTTCTCGCCCTCTGTTTCTCGCCATCTGTTTCTCGCCCTCTGTTTCAGCCCCTCTGTATCAGCCCCTCTGTTTCAGCCCCTCTGTTTCTCGCCCTCTGTTTCAGCCCCTCTGTTTCAGCCCCTCTGTTTCAGCCCCTCTGTTTCAGCTCCTCTGTTTCTCGCCCTCTGTTTCAGCCCCTCTGTTTCTCGCCCTCTGTTTCAGCCCATCTGTTTCTCGCCCTCTGTTTCAGCCCCTCTGTTTCAGCCCCTCTGTTTCAGCCCCTCTGTTTCTCGCCCTCTGTTTCAGCCCCTCTGTTTCAGCCCCTCTGTATCTGCCCCTCTGTTTCAGCCCCTCTGTTTCTCGCCCTCTGTTTCAGCCCCTCTGTTTCAGCCCCTCTGTATCAGCCCCTCTGTTTCAGCCCCTCTGTTTCTCGCCCTCTGTTGCAGCCCCTCTGTTTCAGTCCCTCTGGTTCAGCCCCTCTGTTTCAGCCCCTCTGTTTCTCGCCCTCTGTTTCTCGCACTCTGTTTCACGCTCACTGTTTCTCGCCCTCTGTTTCTCGCCCTCTGTTTCAGCCCCTCTGTTTCAGCCCCTCTGTTTCAGCCCCTCTGTTTTCAGACCCTCTGTTTCTCGCCCTCTGTTTCAGCCCCTCTGTTTCTCGCCCTCTGTTTCAGCACGTCTGTTTCAGCCCCTCTGTATCAGCCCCTCTGTTTCAGCCCCTCTGTTTCTCTCCCTCTTTTTCTCGCCCTCTGTTTCAGCCCCTCTGTTTCAGCCCGTCTCTTTCAGCCTCTCTGTTTCAGCCCCTCTGTTTCTCGCACTCTGTTTCTCGCCCTCTGTTTCTCGCACTCTGTTTCTCGCCCTCTGTTTCTCGCCTCTGTTTCAGCCCCTCTGTTTCAGCCCCTCTGTTTCAGCCCCTCTGTTTTTAGCCCCTCTGTTTCTCGCCCTCTGTTTCAGCCCCTCTCTTTCTCGCCCTCTGTTTCAGCCCATCTGTTTCAGCCCCTCTGTATCAGCCCCTCTGTTTCAACCGCTCTGTTTCTCGCCCTCTGTTTCTCGCCCTCTGTTTCAGCCCCTCTGTTTCAGCCCGTCTCTTTCAGACCCTCTGTTTCAGCCCCTCTGTTTCTCGCCCATTGTTTCTCGCCCTCTGTTTCAGCACCTCTGTTTCTCGCCCTCTGTTTCAGCCCCTCTGTTTCAGCCCCTCTGTTTCAGCCCCTCTGTTTCTCGCCCTCTGTTTCTCGCCCACTATTTCTCGCCCTCTGTTTCAGCCCCTCTGTTTCAGCCCCTCTGTTTCAGCCGCTCTGTTTCAGCCCCTCTGTTTCTCGCCCTCTGTTTCAGCCCCTCTGTTTCAGCCCCTCTGTTTCAGCCCCTCTGTTTCAGCCCCTCTGTTTCTCGCCCTCTGTTTCAGCCCCACTGTTTCAGACCCTCTGTTTCAGCCCCTCTGTTTCAGCCCCTCTGTTTCTCGCCCTCTGTTTCTCGCACTCTGTTTCTCGGCCTCTGTTTCAGCCCCTCTGTTTCAGCCCCTCTGTTTCAGCCCCTCTGTTTCAGCGTCTCTGTTTCTCGCCCTCTGTTTCAGCCCCTCTGTTTCAGCCCCTCTGTTTCAGCCCCTCTGTTTCTCGCTCTCTGTTTCTCGCCCTCTGTTTCTCGCCCTCTGTTTCTCGCCCTCTGTTTCTCGCCCTCTGTTTCAGCACCTGTGTTTCAGCCCCTCTGTTTCTCGCCCTCTGTTTCGCGCCCTCTGTTTCTCGCCCTCTGTTTCAGCCCCTCTGTATCAGCCCCTCTGTTTCAGCCCCTCTGTTTCTCGCCCTCTGTTTCAACCCCTCTGTTTCAGCCCCTCTGTTTCAGCCCCTCTGTTTCAGCTCCTCTGTTTCTCGCCCTCTGTTTCCCGCCCTCTTTTTCAGCCCCTCTGTTTCTCGCCCTCTGTTTCAGCCCCTCTGTTTCTCGCCCTCTGTTTCAGCAACTCTGTTTCAACCCCTCTGTTTCAGCCCCTCTGTTTCTCGCCCTCTGTTTCAGCCCCTCTGTTTCAGCCCCTCTGTTACTCGCCCTCTGTTTCAGCCCCTCTGTTTCAGCCCCTCTGTATCAGCCCCTCTGTTTCAGCCCATCTGATTCTCGCCCTCTGTTTCTCGCCCACTGTTTCAAACCCTCTGTTTCAGCCCCTCTGTTTCAGCCCCTCTGTTTCAGACCCTCTGTTAGAGCCCCTCTGTTTCTCGCCCTCTGTTTCTAGCCCTCTGTTTCTCGCTCTCTGTTTCTCGCCCTCTCTTTCTCGCCCTGTGTTTCAGCCCCTCTGTTTCAGCCCCTCTGGTTCCGCCCCTCTGTTTCACCCCCTCTGTTTCTCGCCCTCTGATTCAGCCCCTCTGTTTCTCGCCCTCTGTTTCAGCCCCTCTGATTCAGCCCCACTGTATCAGCCCCTCTGTTTCAGCCCCTCTGTTTCAGCCCCTCTGTTTCTCGCCCTCTGTTTCAGCCCCTCTGTTTCAGCCCCTCTGTTTCAGCCCCTCTGTTTTAGCCCCTCTGTTTCTCGCCCTCTGTTTCAGCCCCTCTGTTTCAGCCCCTCTGTTTCAGCCCCTCTGTTTCTCGCCCTCTGTTTTCGCCCTCTGTTTCAGCCCCTCTGTTTCAGCCCCTCTGTTTCAGCCTCTCTGTTTCTCGCCCTCTGTTTCAGCCCCTCTGTTTCAGCCCCTCTGTTTCAGCCCCTCTGTTTCTCGCTCTCTGTTTCTCGCCCTCTGTTTCTCGTCCTCTGTTTCTCGCCCTCTGTTTCTCGCCCTCTGTTTCAGCCCCTCTGTTTCAGCCCCTCTGTTTCTCGCCCTCTGTTTCTCGCCATCTGTTTCTCGCCCTCTGTTTCAGCCCCTCTGTATCAGCCCCTCTGTTTCAGCCCCTCTGTTTCTCGCCCTCTGTTTCAGCCCCTCTGTTTCAGCCCCTCTGTTTCAGCCCCTCTGTTTCAGCTCCTCTGTTTCTCGCCCTCTGTTTCAGCCCCTCTGTTTCTCGCCCTCTGTTTCAGCCCATCTGTTTCTCGCCCTCTGTTTCAGCCCCTCTGTTTCAGCCCCTCTGTTTCAGCCCCTCTGTTTCTCGCCCTCTGTTTCAGCCCCTCTGTTTCAGCCCCTCTGTATCTGCCCCTCTGTTTCAGCCCCTCTGTTTCTCGCCCTCTGTTTCAGCCCCTCTGTTTCAGCCCCTCTGTATCAGCCCCTCTGTTTCAGCCCCTCTGTTTCTCGCCACCTGTTGCAGCCCCTCTGTTTCAGCCCCTCTGGTTCAGCCCCTCTGTTTCAGCCCCTCTGTTTCTCGCCCTCTGTTTCTCGCACTCTGTTTCTCGCTCTCTGTTTCTCGCCCTCTGTTTCTCGCCCTCTGTTTCAGCCCCTCTGTTTCAGCCCCTCTGTTTCAGCCCCTCTGTTTTTAGACCCTCTGTTTCTCGCCCTCTGTTTCAGCCCCTCTGTTTCTCGCCCTCTGTTTCAGCACGTCTGTTTCAGCCCCTCTGTATCAGCCCCTCTGTTTCAGCCCCTCTGTTTCTCTCCCTCTGTTTCTCGCCCTCTGTTTCAGCCCCTCTGTTTCAGCCCGTCTCTTTCAGCCCCTCTGTTTCAGCCCCTCTGTTTCTCGCACTCTGTTTCTCGCCCTCTGTTTCTCGCTCTCTGTTTCTCGCCCTCTGTTTCTCGCCTCTGTTTCAGCCCCTCTGTTTCAGCCCCTCTGTTTCAGCCCCTCTGTTTTTAGCCCCTCTGTTTCTCGCCCTCTGTTTCAGCCCCTCTGTTTCTCGCCCTCTGTTTCAGCCCCTCTGTTTCAGCCCCTCTGTATCAGCCCCTCTGTTTCAACCCTTCTGTTTCTCGCGATCTGTTTCTCGCCCTCTGTTTCAGCCCCTCTGTTTCAGCCCGTCTCTTTCAGCCCCTCTGTTTCAGCCCCTCTGTTTCTCGCCCATTGTTTCTCGCCCTCTGTTTCTCGCCCTCTGTTTCTCGCCCTCTGTTTCAGCCCCTCTGTTTCAGCCCCTCTGTTTCAGCCCCTCTGTTTCTCGCCCTCTGTTTCTCGCCCACTATTTCTCGCCCTCTGTTTCAGCCCCTCTGTTTCAGCCCCTCTGTTTCAGCCGCTCTGTTTCAGCCCCTCTGTTTCTCGCCCTCTGTTTCAGCCCCTCTGTTTCAGCCCCTCTGTTTCAGCCCCTCTGTTTCAGCCCCTCTGTTTCAGCCCCTCTGTTTCTCGCCCTCTGTTTCTCGCCCTCTGTTTCTCGCCCTCTGTTTCAGCCCCTCTGTTTCAGCCCCTCTGTTTCAGCCCGTCTGTTTCAGCGTCTCTGTTTCTCGCCCTCTGTTTCAGCCCCTCTGTTTCAGCCCCTCTGTTTCTCGCTCTCTGTTTCTCGCCCTCTGTTTCTCGCCCTCTGTTTCTCGCCCTCTGTTTCAGCCCCTCTGTTTCAGCCCCTCTGTTTCTCGCCCTCTGTTTCGCGCCCTCTGTTTCTCGCCCTCTGTTTCAGCCCCTCTGTTTCAGCCCCTCTGTTTCAGCCCCTCTGTTTCTCGCCATCTGTTTCAGTCCCTGTGTTTCAGCCCCTCTGTTTCAGCCCCTCTGTTTCAGCTCCTCTGTTTCTCGCCCTCTGTTACCCGCCCTCTTTTTCAGCCCCTCTGTTTCTCGCCCTCTGTTTCAGCCCCTCTGTTTCTCGCCCTCTGTTTCAGCCACTCTGTTTCAACCCCTCGGTTTCAGCCCCTCTGTTTCTCGCCCTCTGTTTCAGCCCCTCTGTTTCAGCCCCTCTGTTTCTCGCCCTCTGTTTCAGCCCCTCTGTTTTAGCCCCTCTGTATCAGCCCCTCTGTTTCAGCCCCTCTGATTCTCGCCCTCTGTTTCTCGCCCACTGTTTCAAACCCTCTGTTTCAGCCCCTCTGTTTCAGCCCCTCTGTTTCAGACCCTCTGTTTCAGCCCCTCTGTTTCTAGCCCTCTGTTTCTAGCCCTCTGTTTCTCGCTCTCTGTTTCTCGCCCTCTGTTTCTCGCCCTGTGTTTCAGCCCCTCTGTTTCAGCCCCTCTGGTTCCGCCCCTCTGTTTCACCCCCTCTGTTTCTCGCCCTCTGTTTCAGCCCCTCTGTTTCTCGCCCTCTGTTTCAGCCCCTCTGTTTCAGCCCCTCTGTATCAGCCCCTCTGTTTCAGCCCCTCTGTTTCAGCCCCTCTGTTTCAGCCCCTCTGTTTCTCGCCCTCTGTTTCTCGCCCTCTGTTTCTCGCCCTCTGTTTCAGCCCCTCTGTTTCAGCCCCTCTGTTTCAGCCCCTCTGTTTCAGCCCCTCTGTTTCTCGCCCTCTGTTTCAACCCCTCTGTTTCAGCCCCTCTGTTTCAGCCCCTCTGTTTCAACCCCTCTGTTTCAGCCCCTCTGTTTCTCGCCATCTGTTTCTCGCCCTCTGTTTCTCGCCCTCTGTTTCTCGCTCTCTGTTTCTCGCCCTCTGTTTCAGCCCCTCTGTTTCAGCCCCTCTGTTTCAGCCACTCTGTTTCTCGCCCTCTGTTTCAGCCCCTCTGTTTCAGCCCCTCTGTTTCAGCCCCTCTGTATCAGCTCCTCTGTTTCTCGCCCTCTGTTTCTCGCCCACTGTTTCAGCCCCTCTGTTTCTCGCCCTCTGTTTCAGCCCCTCTGTTTCTCGCCCTCTGTTTCAGCCCCTCTGTTTCAGCCCCTCTGTTTCAGCCCCTCTGTTTCTCGACCTCTGTTTCAGCTCCTCTGTTTCAGCCCCTCTGTTTCTCGCCCTCTGTTTCAGCCACTCTGTTTCAGCCCCTCTGTATCAGCCCCTCTGTTTCAACCCCTCTGTTTCTTGCCCTCTGTTTCACGCCCTCTGTATCAGCCCGTCTGTTTCAGCCCCTCTGTTTCAGCCCCTCTGTTTCAGCCCCTCTGTTTCTCGCCCTCTGTTTCTCGCCCTCTGTTTCTCGCTCTCTGTTTCTCGCCCTCTGTTTCTCGCCTCTGTTTCAGCCCCTCTGTTTCAGCCCCTCTGTTTCAGCCCCTCTGTTTTTAGCCCCTCTGTTTCTCGCCCTCTGTTTCAGCCCCTCTGTTTCTCGCCCTCTGTTTCAGCCCCTCTGTTTCAGCCCCACTGTATCAGCCCCTCTGTTTCAGCCCCTCTGTTTCTCGCCCTCTGTTTCTCGCCCTCTGTTTCAGCCCCTCTGTATCAGCCCCTCTGTTTCAGCCCCTCTGTATCTCGCCCTCTGTTTCAGCCCCTCTGTTTCAGCCCCTCTGTTTCAGCCCCTCTGTTTCAGCCCCTCTGTTTCTCGCCCTCTGTTTCAGCCCCTCTGTTTCAGCCCCTCTGTTTCTCGCCCTCTGTTTCTCGACGTCTGTTTCAGCCCCTCTGTTTCTCGCCCACTGTTTCAGCCCCTCTGTTTCAGCCCCTCTGTATCAGCCCCTCAGTTTCAGCCCCACTGTTTCTCGCCCTCTGTTTCTCGCTCTCTGTTTCTCGCCCTCTGTTTCCGGCCCTCTGTTTCAGCCCCTCTGTATCAGCCCCTCTGTTTCAGCCCCTCTGTTTCTCGCCCCCTGTTTCAGCCCCTCTGTTTCAGCCCCTCTGTTTCAGCCCCTCTGTTTCAGCTCCTCTGTTTCTCGCCCTCTGTTTCAGCCCCTCTGTTTCTCGCCCTCTGTTTCAGCCCAACTGTTTCTCGCCCTCTGTTTCAGCCCCTCTGTTTCAGCCCCTCTGTTTCAGCCCCTCTGTTTCTCGCCCTCTGTTTCAGCCCCTCTGTTTCAGCCCCTCTGTATCTGCCCCTTTGTTTCAGCCCCTCTGTTTCTCGCCCTCTGTTTCAGCCCCTCTGTTTCAGCCCCTCTGTATCAGCCCCTCTGTTTCAGCCCCTCTGTTTCTCGCCCTCTGTTGCAGCCCCTCTGTTTCAGCCCCTCTGGTTCAGCCCCTCTGTTTCAGCCCCTCTGTTTCTCGCCCTCTGTTTCTCGCACTCTGTTTCTCGCTCTCTGTTTCTCGCCCTCTGTTTCTCGCCCTCTGTTTCAGCCCCTCTGTTTCAGCCCCTCTGTTTCTCGCCCTCTGTTTCAGCCCCTCTGTTTCAGCCCCTCTGTTTCAGCCCCTCTGTTTCAGCCCCTCTGTTTTCAGACCCTCTGTTTCTCGCCCTCTGTTTCAGCCCCTCTGTTTCTCGCCCTCTGTTTCAGCACGTCTGTTTCAGCACCTCTGTATCAGCCCCTCTGTTTCATCCACTCTGTTTCTCTCCCTCTGTTTCTCGCCTCTGTTTCAGC